>NC_043751.1:10448330-10772705 GCF_902148845.1 Salarias fasciatus | reverse complement strand
ACATTATTCACAGAAAATACCCAGTAAGGCCCAGACGGTCTCCTCGGGAGGCCCAATCCTCACGCGAAAAGACCCCGACTCCTCATCCGGCTGTGACGGCGCCGCCGCAGCCACATTCAAACACCACATGACAAATGTTGGCCATCCGTCATGCTTTGCCAAAACATTTGCCACAAGTTACTGAAAGCCCTCGCATTAGCCGGTATGACGTCCCGGCGGGCCGTCTTCACACGCTGACTGGGGGTCAGAGCCGGAGCCGGCCGCCGGGACCGTGTGTTTACAGCCTGGTGGAAGTGTACTCGTGTGTACTGGGACTTCAACATGTCAAAATACATCAACAGGCAGGCCAAAGTGACATTTAGAAGCTGCTCGTGCCCTGTGGTGTCGCGCTTGTTTTTCTTTTCTTTTTTTTTCTTTTTTTTTTTTTTTTGCCAGTGTGTTAAGAGAAAAGTCACAGTCTGAACAAAAAAACAGACAATACAAATTGTATTGTCCTCTCTTTAATGCATTTTTTTTTTAATGTATAAATGGTCAACCCATACAACTGCAATAAGATCCTTTGCATGACAAGACCAGGATGCTAAACTTAGACTGGCAGAAAGAGTGAAGAGCTGAGAAAAACCAAAATGTTTTAAAACAGTTTCTTTCTGCAGAGCAGACTTAATCATCTCACTAATTATCCTTTGTCATCACGATTAGACAAAAGACAAAACTAACGCACGCATAATTTGAGATTAGCCACATTTCGCTCTGATTCCTATTGTTCGTGCAGACTGGCTCCCTGCGTGAAATCACTGCACTCCTGGATTTGCTGTATTCTCATGTGATCGCGGGTCTCCTGTGTCAATATCTATGAGCCGAGCGGCATAACAGCTTGATGATAGCCCCTTGGATATTAATTAAGTCCTCCTCTCCTCTTCCTTAGCTGCCGGATCTGTTGCTGTAGCACTAACAGGCATGGCATTTAAACCTGCCTCCCACAAAATAATGAGCCTCAGTGACAAATACACAAGGAGTAAACCGGCAAGGTGTGCGAGCATTGTCTTCCACGGATGTAAATGTGTGTGTGTGTGTGTCTGTGTGTGCATATAGGACAGAGAACTCTGACATCCGGCTGAGAAAATGCAGAAAAATAACACAATTATACAAAAAAAAAAAAAAAAAAAAAAAAAAAAAATTATTTAGAAAATGAAAAAGTAAAGCCCTTGCTCGGAGCCAAATCCAGGCAGGTCATTAGCCGGGGCATTAATTACTTTGAGAACAACACCACCCATCCTTTCTCATGGTGTGAGATTAACTGCGTCCATGCACCAAGATGCAAGTGAATGAAGTTATAGGGAGGATCTGTGGCGGATGATTCTTTTATTGACGGGAGGAGCGCGGTGACTGGCTGCCGGCGCAGCGGCCCTGTGACGGCAGCAGCAGCAGCAGCCGACTCACGTCGTAAATAACCGCAGTAAATGTGCTTGCTGTACACTGCACAGAAAATGAGAAGGGCCCGTCGTAAACAAATCACGGCGAGAGGGGGAGTAATATACTGTCAAGTTACAGTGAGAGAGGAGGAGAGGGAGAAACAAAGGGAGCGTCGCACGGTCAACCTCAGCTGTCAAAATAAGGACTTCGCATCACATCGGGTCCGAAGCTGGAAATAAAACGCCGGATTCAGAGGAAACACTTCGGTGTAAGTTGTGCTGTTTCGATACAAGATCGCATTAATTGGGGAAAATATATGAGAGAAAAGACCAGAGTGCAAAGTAATTACGAGCCACAGCAGCCAGAGTCCCTTCTTTAAATAATGAAATGTTTCAATAAATAAGTCTAGAAACCACTTTTAATGCTACAGTTGTTTTATTGTGGTGGGCATGAGAAGAGTCTGCCTGCCAGGTTTCTGTGCAGCGGCGTTTCTGCAACAGTCAAAGACGCTTTCCCATACAACTGCTGGCTCTCTGGGTAATTAGCATATTAATCAGAGGACGAATGCATATTCATGAGGGAAACAAATATCGATCCAGCAGCTTAACCTCTAAAACCAGCGAGCCATCGGTCCATCTATCTTAAGACAGCTGTAGGACTGCACAGTATATTGCAGAGATAAAATACTGGACTCGTTCTCTGTGTACTTCTGTAATTAACGTTTTAGCTCTGCACATAAATGCTACTTTAACAGTGATTCCATTGTTGATTTTACTCATTTATTCATTTAAGAAGCATGCAGTAGTCGTTACCTCCGATTCAGTAGTGAGTGACAGTCAAATTTACCCCCAGACACAGCTTTATGGAGTCCATGTGGCACAGTTTAGCAAGTTATAAACTTATAAGACTGCTAAGCTGCAGTTTGGAGAAACCTTTACGATCCCAGCTGAGTAAAGGTGAAGAGCAGAATGCAGACTGTGCAGGTCTCACACACAGAGACAGTCACACACACACACATTCACAGCAATTTCTGAGTCACTATTCAGTGTCAAATGTTTGCTTTTGGACTGTGGGAAGAAAATCTGACATCCTGGAAAAAAAAAAAAAAAAAAAAAAATGCATGCACAGAAAGAACATGCAAACTCCAAAGGTCTTCAAAGCCTTCAGGCGGGGATCTTCTGACTGTGAGGTGAGAGTGTTAACCACTGCACCGCCGTGCAGCGTCATGACTTGGGGGGAAAACGTATTTCTGAAGCAAGAGGAGGAGCTGCTATGAACAAAGGCTCACAGCGGAACAGTGGAGACACATGAATGGTCTGTGGCTCATGGCGAGACAAGAAAAAGTAGACAAAAAAAAAACCTTCCCTCTCTCTTTCTCCTCAGTACACAGTTATGTGTTTGTTTTTTTATATCCCAGACAAAGTCATTTACATATTCATGAGGCTCTGACACAGGCTTTATTGATGTATACTCTCCTGTGGGCAGGAGGACACTGGGTGAGGGGGGGGGGGGGGGGGGGGGGGGGGGGGGGGGGGGGGGGGCGGAAAGAGAGAGCGAGGAGAGAAAGTGAGAGAAAAACTTCAATCTTGTGAGTCATCATTAAAGAAAGTAAACCACAGTCATCGGGGGAGTGGGCGAGGGAGAGGGGTGAGTTCATGGCTGAGGGGCTGAGAAAGGAGGAGATACGGGAGAAAAAACAACAGTTTGTATATCTATCTATAGATATAAGTTGAGTGTGTGTGAGTGTGTGTGAGTGTGTGTGTGTGTGTGTGTGTGTGTGTGTGTGTGTGTGTGTGTGTGTGTGTGTGTGTGTGTGTGCCAACTGAGAGCGATCAAACACCTCTCTGCTGCTCTGTGCCGCAGTGCCCCATTGATGAATGTGGAAGGGAGGGAGGGTGGAGGGGAGAGCTGGCAAGATGGGTAGTGGAGCAAGCCAAGAGACGTCCCAGCGTCCTCCTTTTCTTTCTTTCTTTTTTTTTTTTTTTTTACATCTTCTTCTTCTTTTTTTTTTTTTTTAATTGGCCACCGGGGAGCGGCCTACCTGCATGACAATGAGAAGGTCGAAGACCAGGATGAAGGAGGCGAGGAAGGCCCGGGAGACCTCGTCGCTGGGCAGGAAGCCGCGGTTCAGGTTGTCCCAGCTGATCCAGTCGGTGCTGATGACCAGAACCACCACCGAGGTCAGGGAGATGAGCACCGTCCTGCGCAGGAGGAGGAGGAGGAGGAGGAGGAGGAGGAGGAGGAGGCGATGAGCGCGTCGCACATCCCGGAAGACAAACAGCTCATCCACGACGGCGGCGAGCGAAGATAAATCTCACACCAGTCAGTCTCTCTTCATGGACTCAATAATGTATTGAACAACACTTTTTACCAGGATTTGACAAATGGCGGCAGATAAGGCCTCCAGCGAGACGAATGCACACGGACGAGGAGTGTGTGTGTTAGCGGCTGCAGGGAGGGCGTAAATCAAAACCGCTCATATTTCCATGTATTTTCATATTTAATAGCCAGGATGTTTCATTTACCTTTCCACCGTCGGGTGTTCAGTTTCTGCCGCTTTGCAGCAGCGTTGGGTTTATTGCTGAATTCCTCGGTCATGTGTTCAGTAAGTTGGTTTTAGTCTCCACTGTGTATTTTGTCTCAATGTCACCCGGCGATTATTCTGACGCTGTGTGTGTGTGTGTGTGTGTGTGTGTGTGTGTGTGTGTGTGTGCGCTTGCTCTCGCCACACATTGCTTGGCTGCACTGCAGATAGTGACTGCCAGCTCATATCCCATGTCAACTGCTGGGGAGATAAATTTTGAGTCTTTTTTTTTTTTTCAAATCATTACTATCCCACAGTGCAAATCTTCTCCTCGGCGTGACTTTTGGCTCTGTTGTTTGGGAATCTGCTGCGGGGCCTTCAGCACGTATCGACATAACATATCAGGCAACGCATTTATCAATCACGTTCCGGGCTCTGAATTTCAAACGGCGGCTCGTCAAATCTCCCATCGATTGTGACGGCGCGAGTGGCGCCGCCGCGCATCGATAAGACGAAAGGGCTCGCGGAGAAGTCGCAGAACGAAATCGTCCGCGCGCATTCTAATCGCAGGTGGATCAATTCCTCGGGAGGAAATGTTTCAACACGGCGTCCGGAGAAGTTTCTGAGGCGTCTCCGGCGCCCTGCGTGTACGGATCAAGCGGATCGCCCGTCCTTCAGTTCTCCGCGTGACCCGAAAGTGAACCGCCGGCGTGTCTTCCTCGACTGAAGCGGATTACGTCACGCCGCCGGGACCGTGCGAGGCCGATCTACGCCGGGGACGTGGAGTAATGGGCATATCGGACATGGTTTGCGGCATTTGTTTAGCAGTTATTTCAGGGTCACGGCTGGAGCTGGGAGGAAGTGAGAAGCAGGGCGCCGCCTCGCCCTGCGACCTTGCTGTGTCCATTGATTTTCACCCTGTTCTTCTAATTAAAGGTGCTGACACTGAGTGAGGGAAGATTAACACGGATATTGACTGCGTGTAACCCTGCAACGGAAGACCAAATACACACACACACACACGTGCACACACACACCTACAGAGCGTCTTAGGAATATGTAATGCACTTAGTAAGCTAGTAGAAAGATAAGGCTCTCTGAGAATTAATGGAGGTGCAGTCAAGGATGAACACGGTCTGACACCAATATTATCTTGTTGTGACAAGAAGACACACCAGAAGAGGACGATCCTGTTGTTTCCCCGTTTCCAGAAGGTCCTGGCGGCCTTGCCCCAGTCCGGGTAGTTCTGATCCTGGAGCATCATGTCTGTGACCTGAGCGGGAGGACAAGATGGGATTGAAAAGTTTGTTTGGAAGTGGAATCGTGCCGGAGCGGCGGCTCGCACTGTGTGGAAATGGAATATTCTTCCTGAGTAAACGTGTCTGTCTTCCAGTGTTTACCCTGCTTTCGCCTGTAGTTAGCCGGGACCCTGAAAAGGATAAAGAACCATAGAAAACGGAAGATTGGATGGATGAAATTCAACCGGCTGTAAAATAATGAGTGTGGAAGGAAACTGGATATCAGCTACAACATGAACGTATTGAACGTCACAGTGAGCTTTAGCTCGAAGCTATACTACTTTAAGTTCGATCTGTTCGTTCAATAAAATTATGGGGAATAAGAAACATTTTTTTTTAAATAAAAAAAATGTCTACATTATTGATGAGGAATGTAGAAAGCAGTCTGGCTTTAGATTCAGAAAGACGAGAAGCAAAGGGAAACAGTCAGCAACCAGATTTCCCAAATTAATTCACAGAGCTGGTTTACATCTTGCGAGGCTAAACTGACAATAAACAGAAGCAGGATGTGGGGGACGAAATGCTGCTTTCTCTCCGATTCATGTGGCGTCCAGCCGCGGCGGCGTCCTTCATCTGACACCATCCGATGCAAAAATCACAAGGTGATTTATTTCGCTTCACTGCGGATGTTACATGTAAACTAAACACACCCTGTTTTAATATTTTCAATCTAAGTAATACAAAAGAAAAAGTTGATTTAACTTCGTTTGGTATTAAAACACACTAAGTGTAAAATATTAGTATTAGTGGCTGTGTGACTGTGTGTTGTGTGTCTGTTCACACACATTATTTGACCCGTAGCACCTGTGAAATATACAAAAATCCATCAAGAAGAAGGATCAGCCTATAGCATATTACGCATCCTGCTTCACCACAGCTCAATTATACACACGTTAAATAATAAATGAGTCTGCAACGCAGAGTAACAAACACACATGACAAGTCACTAAAAGGGCATTCAGTTTTCCATGCTGAATAATTTATTTTAAATAAGACTTCATCTGTGATTAAATACTAATGAGTATGTGATTACCTTCAAACATATTGGCGTGTTTTATTATTAATGCTGTGTTTGTACCAATCAGGGATCGTCTGTCAGCCTTAATGTCGTTCAAAGACGTCCAGACAGATTCCCTTACACGGATGCAGACTTCTGTCAGGGAGCATCTCATAAATGATTCTAAAAATCCTCACAATATGCTTTATGCCGTTTCACTGCAGAGACAAGGTCGATTTATCAATAAAGCGGCTGGCTGCAGATAGTGTAGCTTGTGCTGGGAGAAAAAAAAAAAGGGATTTGAATCAGGGGATGTTTGAAATGTTTTTGGCTTTGCAGGGTTTCAGAATGAGACGCCTCCTGTCTGCTCGGCTGGTGAAGACTCGGTAAATCTGCTATGCAGAGGAAACACAGAGGTCATCTTCAAAGTGCCTTATTGAATTAATCGAATGGGAGAGAGAGAGAGAGAAAAAAAGAAAACCTTGTGAGTGATTTCTGGAATCAGCATTTTGCCTTTGCCTAACTTTCACTCTGCCTCTCTCTCTCTCTCTCCCACCAACACAAGCTCCTGTCTCCCTGATTCCTCTTCTCACTGGCGGCTTTCCCCGTTCGCCCAGACTCCTACATTTCCCTTTCCCCTTCACCTCTGCTTCCTCCTCCTCCTCCTCCTCCTCCTCCTCCTCCCCCCCTCTGCAGTACGGACTGTGGAATGCTAATGTGATGGGTGAGGGAGCTTGTCAAGCTGCCGGTCCTCCCACCACAGGTAGTCCGCTCCCGCCGGAGCTCCCCTCCTCTTCATGTTGACAAATGAACTGAGGTACGTTTCTCCTCCAATATACTCCGTCCTTCCCCGTGCAGCCATTGTTTCCTCTGACCTCTCTTAGATCACAGCCTCACGGTCCTCCAAGGATTTGAGAGTCGATTGAGCTGGATCAGTGCGGAAGGGGCTCTACTGTAACTGTGCGCCGTATAACGGCTGAGACGACACACCTGACCTAGAAATTAGATGAGTGTGTGAAGGATGGCTTCACTGAGTCTGGGCTTTACACGGTCATAAAAAAAGATTTAAACGCCACGGCGAACTATGTGTGAGGATTAATACAGACAAACACAAACGACCGAACCCGATTTTGTCCTGTTTTGGACTGCAGAGAAATCTCATTGTTGGTAATTAAGCCTCATGAGAAAACTATTTGTCAGAGTTGCTCCAGTAAAGGTTAGATGAGTGCAGTAAGAGCATACCAATCAGAGGGCTGATAATGTCACAAATCAGATCAGGTCCAAGTATATATAAAACATTTTCAAAAGGAACTCTTCAAAGCTGTTGGAAAACCATTCCCGGTGACAACCTCAACGAAGCCCATCCAGAGAAGGGTATAGGAATAGAAAACATATTTTGAGTTACATAAATGTGCGTTCATTCATGGCTTTGATGCCTTCAGTAAGATTCCACAATGTACATAGTCAAGAAAATAAACAGTGATGAGAATTAAGCCTCAACAATTAATATAATAAAGCTGATAAGAATCTATTTTTCTTACTATTATTATAAGGTTTAAACAGCTGTTTGGAAAAAAATGCTTTTGGAAACGCAAATTTGTGTATTTTCTAGATATTTCTATGTCTATATATCTATAAGTCAGGGGCTGGAGTCTCACCATCCAGGCTGTGACAAAGTCTCCCATCCAGGTTCCCACTGCAGCAATCTTCATGAAACTCTCATTTCTGATGCCCATGTACTCTGTCACCATGTGAGGCCTGCAGAGGAAGAAGATTTAGAGAGGTGATACGAGGTGAGGGAAAGAGGGGATGGAAAATATTGCATTTATTACGCAGTGCGGTTTCTAAAGGGGAAGCAGAGGGAGAACGGAGGTGGAAAACCGTCACTGACGCTAAGTATCGTGATGCCAGCTGTCACGGCCAATCAATATCAATCTAATCCGGCCAAAACAATGAGTGATGGCTTCACCTTCCATAAAGCCCTCTGGATTGTAAACAATTTACGCCGGCGCGGTGGAATTTATGCGGTGGCGCCACTTTCATTTGGCCCTGCAGTGTTTTGCAAATTATCCATTTGTTTGGCAAATTTGTCTCATGTCGAGTTGATTTCAAATCAACACCGCCCTCCCGATGCGATCTCTCCCCGTTAAGGCGGCGGATCTGAGAGAGTTGCGGCTAACATGAAGCAAAAAAAAACACAGAGCAGGCCAAGGCGCACCATTAAAGAAGCGATCTCACATGCAACACAGCCTGATTTGAAATGACAAGCTTTCTTTGGAGTCTTCGTTACGCCTTCATCTCTGTACAGTAGGAAAAAAGATGAGAAGCTTTTGTTCGGTCCCACGATCCCACCCACCCAACGTACACACACACACACACACACAGATCTCGCACCGCTCCCATTTTCTCCAGGTAATAGCACAAGGAGCCGGGAAAAGTGGGTCAGTCGCCTCCTATATGGGACTTGCCACGGCGAGCAGGAGAACAGAGGGAATGGAGGAGGCCTGTTTGATCTCCTGGCAGCCAGTGTCTCAGAAGCCGAGCGGAGCAGGTGGGCGCCCTTCCTTCTCCCCTCCAGCCTCCGCTCACCCCCAGCAGGTCACACTCATGAATATAATAGATCGCAACGGATAGGGCTCCGGCTGTGCTTTCAAGGGGTCTCTTTTGAAGTCAATGGCTCCATTCGTCTTTGTTTTCCTGGGTCATTTTCTGGCCGCGAGCAAACACAAATAAAATTGTTTCCTACTGCACAGAAGGAAAATCCCGCCCCCCCACCCGCCCCAACACACACACTGACTTGCTTTTCAATCCATACATTTTCCACATGATCTTCCTTCCATCTGCGTTCTAACTGTCATTTGGAGCGTCACTCTTGCAAATGAATCATTGTCACACGAGCCACAACACTCCAGAGGGCGATCCACTGGCTAACTCAGCAGCTTGAATAAGTGTTCATTTTTAATGCACGCTAAGTGCTTCGCGCTTCACGTGAAAGCAGATCTGAAAGGAATAATTCGGGCTCACAAGCCGTGTGGGATAATCATGATTAATAGTGGCAAGCCACTGACCCAAAATGCCAACTGTTTTCAACTACCTGCTCGCTGCAACTGAGCAGCAAGCATCCTTCCCTGGAAGGAGCCCGTATAAATCATATGTCATCAATGCAGCGTGCATTGAACAGGCCTGACGGGTTTTTATTGACGAAAAACACGCGGCACTGCAGGTGACGTATCGCTTCACTTAAGGCCGCAAATAAAACGGCCTTGATTGGAACGGCGATTTATATCTGCATTAAGTCGGTTAGACATTCAGCGGCTTTGGCACCGCTCCAGTTACCAAGGAGATCCCACCGGGAGTCATTTACCCGCAGCGAAAAAAAATTCTAATCGATACTTCTGGAAATGCTGTCTGGCATCGTACGCCGGACTTTAAATCTAAAAAAAACTACCTCGCTGTCCAAACCCTGCCCTTCTCACATATTTAATTGAGCAAATGTTACCCCTGCACTGACAGAGAGTTTTTTTTTTTTTTTTCTCCTCCCCCCCCCTTTTCCTGCAGAGCACCTATGATGAGTTTGGGGACTCTTCGCACCGCATGATCAGAGGCAGAACATTCTGACTTATTCATGCTGACTGAAAATTTAATGGCCTTTAGAGTCGGATGACCTAATGAGAGAATTCAGTGTAGTGGAACATCAGTACAGTAGCACCATGAATAATCAGCCCGAAAATGGCTCCCGTGGCTTAATCGCAGGGCCAGTTGGCACGCCGGTGCCAGCGCGGCCGGCTCAGCCGGCTCCGGCCCTCTGTGGAATGTTATCAGGTTTCCCACACTTGTTCAGACATCATATTCAAGGGCGTTTCAATGCCTTTCCATCTTGTCTTGTTCCATCACGGGCAAGAAATTACAATTTCGTGCAACAGAGGGCACTGGGATGCAGAGTTTGGCCGTTACCCCTGTTTGACTTCAACAAGTGAGGAAAGTCCACTTCTGCTGTTAAAGTGTCTGTGACAGCGGTGTCGAAACTTTTTCCTCTGAGTTACGGCAGGCGACCTCGAACACGTGAAAAGTTTGTTAAATATCACAGTGGAGACAGACACAGTTCGACCAACTTCCAAAAGCACGACGCTTCACTGAAGAAGAAAAACAACAATGAAAACACACTGAAAAGCCAAACTCTTACCAAGTTTATTTGTTTTTAGTCAAAATGTCTCATCGGACCTAATTTAAGATAAATTCACTTAACGTGTAATAATAGAGGAACCTGTTTTAAGATCTTATCAATTTCCATTTGTTCTATTTGCAGTTTTATTTTTACTTTTCTCAAGGTGAAAGGACCTTGAGATATTTTGACTAAAAACAAGACAAATAAACTTGTGGCCCTTTTCCACTGGTAAGTTTTCATTGCTTTTCACGATTGTTGTTCTATAACTTCTTTTGTGAAGTCTACTAAGATCTTGAATCTTTGCAGTGAAAACACCAAGGTTTCCTTCCAGGTCTGGTCTAGAATTAGAAACTATCTGTGGCACTATATTTCCCAGACTCCTGGTGGTCTTTTAGATTACTGGTTTTTCTTGCGGTGCTAAGTCACTTTAAAGTGGCTACAGTGAAATCCATTGTATTTTCTTTTCTTCTAGTCCCAGTTTGTCTGTTCAGCTTATGTTCACATCATAATGAGTCAATATATATTCACCTAAGTCACAGCTGTTATTTCTAATGTTAAAAAAAAAAGCACATCAGATTTTTTTTCATTCTTTGCGAGTTTTCTTTTAAGTTCACTGGACTATATTAGGCCCGGGGAATCCTAGAGAGTGCAGAACAAAGGTGTAATGTATCAGAAAATATTGTCTTAGAATGTCTTTAAGCCAAAAGATATTCATTAAAATCACTATAAAGCCTGAATGTGCTGACATATAATCAAACTCAACAAACCAGAGAATGAGATGCAGACTTTTATATTTGGAAATATTAAAGTACACAATCTGAACACAAAATGGGCACATTTACACTCAATTTAGAGATATTTACCAAACACACAGAGGTAGAACATGCAAACCTCACACAAAGGGGCCTCTTAGTCTGGAATCAAACCAGTGATTTCTCATTGTGACAGCTGTGTAAAATATTTTAATCAAATTAAAGCCTTTCTTGTATTGTTTTCCCGTTTTAGAATCAAGCATTTCAGCATGTCAGTCAAAGGCTTTTTTTCTTTATGTCTGTTCACTGAGAGAAAAAAGTTCTTCTGTATTCAAAGTGAAGATTTTCTCGAACTTTAAGCTCGGTTTAACATGACGCTGAGACACTCTTCATTACTTTGAGTCATCAAACAGCCTGATTCCTGTTCTCTCGTTCCACCGTCCATTTGAACATCTATACCTTCGCGCGGGCTTTTTATAAACCTGTTTTCTCCGTCAGACCGGCAGTGATTTAGTGACTGGAGCAGCCGGCTGACCTCTCCTGCCCTGTAAAAGCTCAACTCATTCAGAACATTAAATTGCGACCTTGGCTGGCTTCGCATTGAAATGCACTGCCCGTCTCCTCCCCGTGCAACGGCAGCGCCTACATTGTATTTACAGTACACGGCAGTGAGCAGTGCTAGTTACCAGGAAGCATAAAGCTGTCAATGCGGCCTCTCCTCACTACCGTCACTATCGCTGCTCCATCTCCCAAGGCAACTTAACACCTCAATCTCAATTCATCACTCAGCACACAATCACCCACGTATTGTATTAAACTGCCTGGAGATTGAGTCCTTTGGTTCTTATCATTCCCTCGGCTCCGGATTGGGAGTGAAAATCATCAGCAAATATCATGGACTACACTACACCGTACAAGGTCTAATATTTCAATCCTCAGATGGATGAAATGATACAAAGCTTGGGCTGATTTTGGTACATTTACACCCAGCAACATCAAATCCTGCATTTCCATTTATTTATTGCACGACACTGATAAGATTAAAGTTTATTAGGTTGGGTAATTATTATATTTTGGTTATTGTGACTACTTTATTTAAGCTATAGAGATGCCCAAGGTTAGAGAAAATGGTGGAGATATAAGAAATAGAATAAAAATATAGGTATCTTGAGGATCCACTTGTGGATTCCACTTCTGATTCAAAGAGTAATGAACAATTACGGTCGCAATTAAATTTCTGAACACCATTGACTGTGACTCCATGACTATTGAGCTCATTATTTTTCATTGGATATGCTTCCCAATGCTGATGTGGTGAGTTGTCAACTTTGGTTTCAAGGCTCCATCCATCCATCCATTCATCCATCCATCCTTCCTTCCATCCTTCCAACCTTGATTTTTACAATACCTGCGTTTTTCTTTTAAATAAATAACAAGTACCTTGAACGTGTTTCAGCCTGGTAGGATCAACAATGATATGGCATTCGAAACATTTCCTCCAGGTCTTAGGTCACCTTGTGGTGCTCTTGAGAGCTGACCGTGTTAATCTGCAGCACAGCTGGATGAAGGAGATAAACACTGCTTCTCATGTCATCCATGACTGGTAATGAGACGGAGAAGCTAAATCCAGCAAAGCTGCAGAAGGAGAAAGGAGCCAGAAATCAACCGATTCTGGATACAAAATAAAATAAAATGCACACCTGAGACTGGCAGGCTGATGGAAGTGTGCTTAACATGAGAATTTATGAAGTTTGAACAGGAATAGCTATATGATGCTAAAAATCTACGTGGACCTCATATCTCCGTATAGATCAAAAGCTGAGGGACGGCTCTGAGCTCGGACATTGAGTCCTTGTAAAACCATTATTTAAAAGGTTATCACGTGTTTAACAACCTGGGGCTCGGGGCCCCCTAGGGAGATGTCGGATAACAAAGGGGGCCACTGAGGCTTTGCCTTTTCTGAGTTTGTCAGAATTAAATTTGCATATGTCAAAAGAAAACCATAACAAGACACCTTCTGTTTTGAACAACCCTTTTTTTGTACTTGTGTGAAGGAAGGTGTGTCCATCAGTGTCTGCAAAAGGTGGGAAGCCATCGACGTGCATTAAGATAACACCCAGATTTCCTGAATCGCATGTGAATCGGCTCGAGAGCCTTTTTCTGCATGCTTCAACTCATATTTTAAACATTCAACATCTTGTTATGAAGCACATTTATTAATTTATGCTTTTCATGGTTATAGGATTTTTTTTAATAGCTTATATTTGCAAACGGAGTCTTGTTTGACGCACAAAGGAAAGACTTCTCTGACGGCAGCAAAGAGTCAGTCTCTTAATACTTAAATGAAAATATTATACTATTTACTACTGCAAATAGCTGCATGGTCTTTGTACTCCTACACAAACACTCATCAGAAGACGATCCAGATGTCCTGCTAGGATCTGCGCATATGTACACATGTCCATAATGTAATATACATAATACGCATCCCCAGTTGGCAAATGCAGCATTTAGATTATCAGGTTTGTTTACAACTGTTACAGCAGGCACGGCTGAAGTCCTCGCCTCCCTCTCAGAAACCAGCAGGATAATATAATCACAGAGAAAACGACCCACCTCACTGCTTCATACTGCCTCGCAAATACCCGGACGGAGAAGAGAGAATGACTTTGGAGGGTTTTGCACTACCTTAACACTCATTAAACACGTACAGTAATGAGTCATGTTGGAGAGACCGGCATAATGTGTGTGCGTAGGACTGTGAACGACAGCATGGAGTGTGCCTGAGAAGGCAGGCGTGGGCGAAGGCAAAGACAGATCAATTAATCTGAAGACATTTACTATGATTTACCAACTGCAGCGAGCGTCAGTGTCAAGTCGCGGCGGCAAAAGGATTCCTGACGAGGTGTCATCCAACATATTGATAAAAGAAATTTGATAATTATTCAATTGTGGGCAGCAAGTAGCAGCTTCTGTCAATCGTGGACTAATCTGGTGGCTGTTTTCTCACTTAATGGACAACACTGCAACGTGACAGGTTAGAGAAACGGCCATTACAGTCACACAGCGTTACTCACTTATCAAAATAATTGCTTTTTCTTGTTTAAAACGGTTTCGGTTTGAAGACTAGGAGCCAACTTAAGTCATACAGGAATATATTTTTCCAACAATGTAAATGAAAAATAAGAATATTTAGCAATAGTAAATGTGATGTTGTAAAAATGTGCTCCCTGTGTTTGCAGTGTAAAACCCTGAAAATGAAAATTAATAACAAACAAGCACATGAAGACACCATCTTTACCAACACATGTGCAGCATTTGCAAAATATACAATGTGCGAAAGCAGAAATCTGTTGTGTATGATATGCGAACACAAATAGCTTGTTATTCATACTTGTTAGCGGTAAGTAAAGGGCGGCTCATTCAACCCATTGTTGGAAGTGTTCGCAGCCGCGAGTCTCCTGTGCGACTGCATGCAACAGGAGGCATCAGCGCACCACAACATGCTATTGATTTAGCCTTTTGTCCATGGTATTACCCCAGCTTAGTGCCAGACAAGCAAACAGACAGATGAGGGGAGCTGGCATGCATGCAGCACAAAGGATCATGGTAAACAAAGACAAATATACTTATACAGTGGGGTCTAATCCAGCTCAGGATAACACTGTGGTGAAATGCCACATCCAACACCCTCTGCTCCTCATTACTGATATCCACCAACTGCAAGCACCCCCCCCCCCCCCCCCCCCCCCCCCCGGTGCCTTGCTGCACTCTTCCAATGCCCAGTTCATACCAGCCGCCCGCCCTCCTGTCACCCATCTATTCCAACTCCGGATAACAAACCCGAGCTGAATGGATGTCATTTTCCCGCTCAAGTGTCCCACATCAGCGACCGCAAACTTCCTCCCTCCGTCTTCACATAGTTTAACTCCCCCTTTTTCCTCCAAATTAGCCGTGATTAATGTGTGCGCCATGCATTGGGCCATCTTAATTAAATAACACCACCTAATTAGAGGCTGATTTCGGCTGGTAATGGTGCCATAGGACGGCGGAATGGGATTGTGCGGTGTGACAGAACCTTCACGGAGCCCGTCAAACTCCCTGGGCGGTCACACTCCCCTGGTTTTGTACAAACAGCCCCCCCCCCCCCCCCCGCCCCCACCCACCCCCTCACCCCACTCCTAATCTGACAGTTACATTAAAATGCAAATAGCCCAGATGTGAGGGTTTGGCAACACGTGTGGATTACAGCTCCCAGGGAGCCACGGTGGACGGGCAGGGGGGCTTTATTCCCCCCACTCTGATATGACATAAGCCAGGTAACAGGTTGATAGCTGTTGACCCAGAAGTGGCTGGTTAAATATTGGCTGACACGCTGCGGGGACACGTGTGAGATTACAGCCGACTGATCCTGGCACTGATGAATCCATTTTACATGACTAATCATGGAGAAACACTTGTCATCCAAAAAAGATATACAATCTCTTATCAGTGATTTGTTTGCTGCCCCGACGCTGCGGTTTATCTTCACCGCCTCGCCAATGTATCGCCGGGTTTAATTAAATCAAGCTGAAGACTGACTGAAAGGTCGAGTCATATTAAAGCATATTAATGAGGAGTTCAGGGCACAAGCAGCCGGTCACAGACAGCAGTGGACACACACACACGTACACACACACACACACACGTCCCAGGCTAACTCCAGTGAGGTGCGAGACGTGAACAATATGTGGTGTGTGTGGGATGGCTGGTGTAGCCCTGAGAAGAGCATCCCCTGCAGTGCACCATCATGGCTCGGTGTCAAAGCCAGCAGAGTCCATGCCAAAGTAGCGACCATTTAAAAAGCCTTGGCAGGAATAATACCTCACAGCAGCTTGTTTCTTTCAGTGCGAGCGAAAAAGAAAAAAAAAAACAGCATTCATTCCCACAGAGGGGCAGCTGCGGCCACAAAGGGATATTGTACTTTTCCTCTGGGTTAAAAGAGAGGGAACTATCACCGCCGTGCTGCTGGGCGGGGGAACGGCGACAGGAGCGAAGGTGCAGCGTCCGGTTTGGACGTGGATCAAAAGACTTAAGTTTCACTGCATCATCTGGGCTGCCCCCTCCCTCCCTCCCTCCCTCCCTCCCTCCCTCTCTCCTCCCTCTCCATCCATCCTCTCCCTCACGCTGCTGCATCCACGCCGCCGCCTGGCTTTCCGTCCTGGCAGAGTGTGAACATTGCTCTTACATGTCGGTCTTGAACAGAGATGTGAACACTAATGGTTCCTGGCAGAGCCCGGGTCCTCGGTGGACACACTCTTGGAGCAGAAAGAAAACAGGCGGGAGGAGAGGGACGGGGCGGGGCGGGGACGGCGAGGGAGGGGCGCGGGTGCAGGGGAAAACGAGCAGGTGTCTTGGCGGCGGCCTCACTCGCTTTACAACAGCACCATCTGTCTTTGCGAGCGGAGCTTTGCAGAACTGCTGCTCCACACACACACACACACACACACACACACACACACACACACACACACACATCCCAGAGCGAACAATTACCGAGAGGGTTTTTCCCTGTTGTGTCAGCTCGTCTAATTGTTTAATGGGCTGTTACAGACGCTACTTTTTCACATCTGTACACCTGATGCAGCCAACATGTGCGACTTGCGCATCCTAGAGGGAAACAAATCGCGGGTTTTCTTTCTGAAATTCTCTGCAAGAAGTGATTTGTTTTTCTCCAAGTATCATCCACATCTCATCATCTGACAGTTACCAGATGCACTGATACACTAAAAGGGGCCCATTTTCTCAGCGTTCAGAGGATGAAAAAGGAGGTATTTCTGGGGGGGAGGGGGCAGATAAAACCTCTTTGAGACAGATTCACTCAGGGCGACTGCAAATGTAACTTTTCCCTGAGCAAGCAGCATCCATCGTCTCGGCGGGCCCGGCCTTTTAGCTCAGCCCTCCGCTTCCCATTTTCTCGGCCAACCGGAGAGAGGGAGCGAGCAAGATGGATGCCGGTGTCGCCGCGCCGGCCAGAGTGACAGATGGGCTGATTATACAAACTCATCCCTCCGGCCTCGGGAAAAACGGAACAGCTCACCTGCGAGCCGACGGCGTTCATCTGCGTGCGCCTTATGGATGCTCCGCGCTTGTTGTCAATATGGAAAAACATCATTGTATGGACAGATCCCAGAACAGATTTGGCCTCTTGCTTGACAGCTGCGCCGACACCTGCCACACATTTCCTCTTCTTTTTTTCGCGGCAGCAGACACGCGAAGTGGTAAATCACCTTGCTGTGACCTCGCGGGCGGCCGGCTGGTTTCGGAGGCATGTTTTCCCTCCTCTAGATGGACACATTACAAATGCATAAACGGATTCCTGTCACCTGCTTGATGTGTGGGTGTCAAACGCCGCTGCGCTCGCCAGTTTCCAGAAGCTCAAACCCAAGGCCCGGGCCGAGGGAAAGCGTTCGGCGCCGGGGGAAGTGTCAAAAAAAAATAAGTGGGGATCATTTGAGAATAAGCGCGGGTTCTGAAGGTGATCTTTCAGGATTAACCGCCCTCTCCTCGCCTGAACCCCCTACCTGTGATTTAAAGTCTGGACTGATCAATCAGGAGTCTCTGTGCAGGCGAGACGTTTAGATCAATCACAGCAGCCAAAGGGGAGCACACAGCGACTCCAACAAACGGGAAAAGCACAGAATGGGGGGAAAACGGTCAGACAGAGAGAGAGAGATCGAAGGTCTTACTCCATGCTCCCAGCCATCAGCAGGAAGAGGTTGTAGATGTGTGAGAAGATGAAGAGGAAGAGGATGGTGCTGAAGAACATGGTCATCCAGGAGCCATGATCCTCGCGGAACATTTTCAGGCGCAGGTATCGACCTAAAGGGAGCACGACAAGGACACTGCCGTCAGTCCGGCGGTTCAAGCGCCGCGTCAACGCGCCGCGCAAAACGGAGATGAGAAAGCTAAAAGCAAATAAATTAGTCACACAGATCAATGGCGTCCTCCTCCGTCAGACATGTACCCTTTAGGCGCTGAAATTAAGATTAAAGAGCTCTCGGAGGCGTCACTTCCATGACCCTGAAGCGATTGTCTTTTTCCTGAGCAATTTCAACAGCGAATATTTCATCATGTGCTCCACAGAGAACGCTCCACACACACATCAGTCATTCACCGCTTTGCTTGTGTGCGTTCTGCATGATTAGAGAAATTATTCAAACATTTGTGACCTGTAGTGTTTTTTTTTGTTTTTTTTTTGCGTGTGTTCATGTTTTTTTGTTTTTTTTTTTAATTCCGTCCTGGCTTGGAATCAAATTATGGAGAAATATCTTTTTGGCAGAGCATGAGATTGATTTGGAGACGCAGCCTTCTGCTCAGAATACATAATCAAACAAGCTTGTCCTCTGCTGGGAGAACTCATCAAGACAACAAGGTTCATTATACCTTCTTTTGGTTTGCTGACCTTAAAAGACTTGCAGTCTCTCTTTTTTATTTCTCTCTTTCTTTTGCTTTTGTAATTTTTGCTCCAAATGACAAAGACATTCATATCATGGGTTTTGTTTTGTCCAGTCACAGCGATGGGAAAAACGCCTTTCATGAGTGCAGCTTAAATAAATGAGAGACATGCCACGTGTGATGCAATTAGACATGCATAATGTAATTGCACGACAGCTGCCATGTCCTTGATCCACGTCCCACGCTGCCCGAGCAACAGAAAGCCTCCACTTTGTACTTTTCGGGCGTCTCACCGCCACCATCGATCAGACTTGGTCAAAGACGGCTTAAAAACAAACAAACAAAAAAAAAACACTCACATCAAGCAAATGAAATAAAAGCTGAGTAACATGAGCTTTTTAGTTGCTACGTGAAACATTTTACTCCTGTGGTAAAATGTGCCAGTGATGCTGGAGCAAGTGGAGCCAACAGCTCCATTTAAACCCCAAACTGTAACAGCCTGCATTGCCCATTTAGTGATTGTTTCCTGTGATGATCCAGAGCAGCGGTGTCAAACTCATTTTAGTTCAGGGGCCGCGTTACAGCCTGCTTTGATGGGAACAGGGCGAAACGAGCACAAACACAGCAAAAATAACATTCATCTAGCAACAGCTCCAGGTATTTCTTTCTGAATGCACTATGAAGAAGTCCAAGTCATGAAATATGTTGCAAAAAAGAAAAACCTGCTTCTGTTTTTTACAAATCAGTTCTGTCAGGACAGTTTTGAAGCCACTGGTGAGTTAACAGGGCTGCGTTGCTGATCCTCCAGCTTCGGGTCTTATTTGTTGTATAATAATCTCTAACTCTTACAACCAGTAAATCCATTCATTGAAGTTTTTATTTTGCAGTCAGTTTGGTACTGAAACCAACAAAAAGAATAACAATTCTAGTCTTATTTGGTTCTTTTTATGGGACAAAATTACAACACTTGGTTAGTTTTCATGAGAAAATAACACACTGATGAGTGGTGACCTCTTCAGTAAAGTGCCACGGTATTCTGAACGAGTGATTTTTACGATCAAGTGTTTCTTGTATTTCCATTTGAAGGCATATTTTCTAATATAAAACCCACATTAAATAGTCAAGAATTAGATTCAAAAGCCAACCTGTTTAAGCTACTTCAGCATGGCATTGGGACCTTCTGGTCTGCTTCACTGAATATTGTACTTTATATTTTTCATTTTTAGGTGGAATTCAAGTTATTTATACCAGTTTAAGTGAATCATAGAGTCTAATTAACAACGTTCACTTCTTTACATTACAGCATAGAGTGGAATTGTGATTTTTTTTTTTTGTCGTGACTGAATAAAATTATAATAATTTCTTAAACCATTCTGGGAATAACTTTGATTCTATAAGTTTTTAGCTTTAGACAAATTAGATTTTACTATAACATACTCTCAGTATATTCACGATATGGCAATGTAAGTATTGGGATAAATCGATGCTCACATTTGAAAAGTCAGACAGCATCACTGTGGTTGGGACATCCCTCCCCAAAGTCACAATGGCATCACTCAAGCATTTGTCACAAAACACTTCAAATGAATTTATACTGACTTCCATTTTCTTGAAAGATTTAACTAAAACAATTTAGACACAAAGTGAAACAATCTGCGATTAAAAATGTCCTTTGTTTAAATGGCAGTAGCCTTTTAATTTGCCATTTATGTCTAAAAAAAATTAGGGTTAATGAGAAAATAAGTGGTAAGTGCAACCTAGACAGGTAGATTTAGTAACAATCATTATTTCACCTGCTCATTTTCTCTGAACATGATTAAAACCTGGTCATTAACAGGTGAGACTGGTCCTCCTCCCCCCGGCTCGCCCCCCCATGTCCACACATCCAAGTGTTCCTGGACAAAAGCGCCAGCGCCTTGTACGCCCGCTCTCCGCTGCGTGCCAGTGAATGAAAATGGAATGAGTGAATGGGAGGCAAATTATAAAGCACTTTGGATAAAAGCTCCATACAAATGTGAGCCATTTTGTTTTTTTTGCTCGCCGGGCCCATTAGCAGCACAACAGCTACTTCTCTGGCAGCTCCGCTGCAAACATCAAGCGAGAAACACACGCGCTCCTCAATGCTATTGTCATTAAGCAGACTGCAAACATCACGGTCATCAATTCCCACTGAAAAGCACACTGCGGCGCGTTCGAGACATGAGCGCCGAGACGGGAGTGGAGACAACGCTGATGGCCTCGCTGTCGAATCATCCGGATTATAGTTTCTCGAACAGGAACTGTCAATGCAAGAAGGCCGAGAGAAAGCTGCATGAAATAAATGAGTGCAATGTCACTTGCAATCACGCAGGAATTCAGGGGGAAAAAACTTCAGAGTGGTTGACAGTAACTTTTTAAATTACCTTCCCCTGTGATGAAACCCAACTCCCTTCAAGGTTCCTCATCTGAGCACTAATTAAGAAGTCCTCCATGAGAAAGCGCTGCGATAAAATGACTACTTATTTCACATTGCTCGCACACAAACAAGCTCTCTTTCTCTCTCTCTCTCTCTCTGTTTCTCTGCCTCATCTCTGCGAGCTGTGATCTGGCGCCAGGAGCGGCCATCTTCCCAGGAACAACTCTTTGTTTTTCTCTCCTCCGAGCTCAGCCAGCGTCCCTTTGAGTTACGGCTCCTCAGAGGGATCGCCGTGTTTCTGTGCACATGCACACTCTCGTGCACGCACGGAAAAGAAAGCAGAAGGCTCCATTTATTTTACCATTACAGCCTGGCTGCTTCCCACTCCAATACTGTTACATGCCGCTCACTGGTACTTTATTTTTTTTTTCTAACTGTGCACATAAAAACAGAGTGTTGAGAGTACTGTAAAGAAGACGACTGCTGTCAAGTTAAAGCGAAGCTGTAAGTTCAAACACACAACAAACATGAAATAGAATGACGACTTGAAGCCGCGCGGCCTGGCGTGGCGCCGCGGCGTGCGTCTTGCTCTGTGGTGTTTCAGGCCTCATCACAGTTGCATAATTGAATTGACTTGCATGGGTGAACTTAATTGCCTCCTGTGCCAATGAGCCCCGGCCTGGATGTAGGTGCACTACTGTGTATCGGCAGATCTGACTTTAAAAGCAGCACGGCTCCGTCTGGCAGCCTGTGAGATTTAACTGGGGGGTGATTCAGGACCGCTCAGCCAAGCCGTTTGAGTCACCGCGCCCCCCCACGGCAGAGGGGCCCGATAAGGAGTGATTCATGGCCGGTGTCGATGCGCAGGCTCAGCCCAGCAGGGGATAACAGCAAAAACAACAATGCACATGGATCAGATTGAAGCACACACACACACACACACACACACACACACACACACACACACACACACACACACACACACACACACACACACACACACTCTCTCTACAACCACCGAGAATGAGCTGGACTGTAAAGACCGTCAGTTTCTTTTAAGCCCTAATTTAGAATCAGGTGTTTTGATGAAGGGGGTGAGCTTATGGGTGGTGAGATCCAATTCACCTTTCATCCAATGGTCTCCATATCAACATCAAAGACGTTGCTGTGTCTCCATCTACTGGTGATTCGCACACACTACACACCACTTACATGCTTCAGTTTAATGGGCTGTTAATAGTACAGTCCTAATTTTGATTTGAGAGATCCAACTTTAAAAAAAAAACAAAGCTGTATTTATACACAGGCCTATAGCGCTGATCTGTGACTGCAGCTACTTCATCTAACTGTTCTAAATCAATTCGTAATCCATCCATGCATCCTTCTTCAGCCTAAAGTTGGGGTCAGGGAGAGCCGGAGTGGATCCCAGCTGGGGAGCTGGCAGGGAGCCACCTGGACAGGCTGTCAGGTTAACGCAGACAAATATTCAAACACGCCCTCTGACCTGCAGGTGAGTCAGACTCACTCAACTCGATGCTTCCTTTGGCTGCATGGTGGTGTAGCGGTTGGCACTCCCACCTCACTGCAAGAATCTCCCATGTTTGAAATTCAAGCATTTCTGTGTGGAGTTTGCATGTTCTCTCTGTGCAGTGGTAGACTTCATTCTTCTTTATTGCAAAAGTCCAAAAACATTTGTTCAAAGCTAACTAGAAACTCCAAAATGTGTGTCTGTTGAAAAAAAAAGAAGAATTCCCTTCTCATACAATTCACAATTTGCTTCAAGTAACAGTTCCCGCTTCGTTTTTGAAAAGCCTCCTGCAGATTCTTTTTGCCCAAGAGGAGCCAAAAATGCAAATAAACATATTTCTCAGTCTATTGAAACACACCTCCGCTGTACCACAGAGCATATCTTTCAAAATGTAAATTATTGAATTTCTTCAGAATAAAAACTATCAGAGCCTTTTAGAAGACAGCAAATGCAACAAGACGGCTGCGTCAGGCTACCTCCCTTTGAGCTATGTATAGCAATTAAACTGATGACAGTGGTTCTGTGTTTGATTGTTTTTTTCCGGATTTCCACTCAGTCCAGATTGAAAGCCTTGATTGCCTCCGACAGACAGATGGTTTTATAGTTTCCTGTCTGCTACCGCTGCTGTCTGATAATGGGATCACCTGCAACAATTCTGGGAAATGCACAGGTTATAAAACCACCTGATTTACAGCGGTAATTTATTATACAGATAGTTAGAACATAATTATAACAGTATGAACCAGCAGAGCATCAATTAAACATCGCACTGCTACACAAAGAGAGTAAATTATCTGTGCGTGTTTAAACAGCAGTTTTGTTGGATAGTCTGGTTGTGCACGCTCAGTTTACACACATACACACACACTCATCGGTAAATCGGAGTGTCCACTGCTGCAGACACACGGTAGACACACACCTGACGGAGAAGTGAGACGTGATCGGAGTCTGCGGTCGTCACGATATCTCCAGTGTAGCTCCAGTGTCTCAGCATCCTGAGACGGATGGTTTAAGGTTTCAATATCATCATGATTTCAAAATCCACTGATATACTACGGTAATAAATGTTCAATTCAAGAAAAAAATACTTGGAAAATATAAATATCAAAACTGCATTCAAGCAGCCTTCAGAGTTTACTGTCCTTGGATTCAGGATTCAAGACTTTCATCACCATTTCTCAACAAAAACAAGATGCAACTGGAACAAGATTCCACTCTAATGCGGCTGTATTTTGATACTGTCTTCTCACTTGCAAGAGGAGATAATGGATTTTTAGCACCACAAGAAGTACAAGAACTGTTCTTCCATTCAGGATGCACTTTGAGTTAGGGAAGTGAGTCAGCTGTTAAGATCCAGGGCAAACTGAAGCCAACATGATGGAGGTGATGCATACGTATCAGCAGTCTGTCAGGTTTTATTGTCTGCAGAATGCACACACCTTGTGTAGACATTATAGAGACTATGGGGATTCTTGTGGTCAAGTGACACCATCGAACTCCACCGAAGCCATGTGCAGCTTCAGCAGCTGTCTGGACCGGCTGCTGAGGAGAAAGCTGCTGTCCTTGAGAAGAGACCACGGCAGAGGACTGTGCTGCAGAGCCAGCAGGAGGGTCGGGGTCACTGGCAGCTGAGTGGATCTGATGAGGGGAGCTTTTAAGAGTATCTTAAAATATCTTGGCATTATCAATGCTGCAAGTGTTCCAGAGGCAATTATTGTGACCCAGAGTCGGGTGGTAGCTTCCACAGGTACGGGGCAGGAATGAAAATGAAGCTGCTGTTGTTTACCAATTGAAATCACTCCACAAACAAGGTAAAATTGAATAAGACAGTTCTAAATGTTAACTTTCAGTTGATGAATTGTTGAAGCTTTGGACATTTTGAAAGACAGAAGCTTCATTGTCAATAAAGTGTTTGCGATCAACAGTATTGTAAATCAGTGGCTGTTTTTATTACTGACATCTATGGATTGTTCAGTGCCTGTTAATTTCATAAAACGATTGACTTAATCACTGACATAAAGACCAACTGTTTGCTGAAACAAAAGATTAAAATAAAGGAAATTATTGAGGATGAAATATACGAGCAGGGTGTGATTTGCTACATTGAAGCCACTTTAGTTCAAAACTTTCACACATTGAGAATGACATCAACCCGAATCACCTTCTATTTACATATTAATTCTTTGTGTAATTTTCTTCCCGTAACCTTCCCATACCCCACTGTCTGCTCGCACTATGGATGTAACGCACAGGGGATTAGTGAGTGGGTTCGCTGGTATGAGTGTGATGTGAAACATAAGCTAACGACTCGACAGTCATGCAATCCCTCCGAGTCAAAGCTGCACGGAAGCCGTTCTGACAGCTCGCAGTACATCAACACCTTCTGAATACAAGCTGTGTCATGTTTTCCTCAGACAGGCAGCCGTCTGTATTCAGCGAGAGTCTTCAGTTCAGCTCTCGTCAGTGACACCACAGAAACGTACAGGTGAGCTAAAACACAGTTGGTGATGAGCAGTGATGGCTGGAGTAATTCCAGCTGGCTGATGGCTCTTTATCAACTTTTTCCTTTAAATATTTTACCCTTCCAGTTCAGTGGACTCGGCACCGTGCATGAAAAATGTGATTGAGATGAACAGGAGTATAAATCAACACCGGGCCTTGAAAAACAAACACAGCTCAGCGATATCACCGTGTCCATATTGATTCCTGTTCTACAAATAGCAGAGTGTTTGTACACAGTCACGGCTCTGTATTCAAATCACTACTCACACACATTACGTGCATATTGATGCCTTTTCGTCTATTTTAAGTTTCCGCACGCAGCTCCCCCGGAACCTGTTTTGATTTCACGCTTCAGAACAGCGATCCTGCCCCCCTTAGGGAACCTAATGAACAACCTCCCCCCCCAAAAAAAAGAGATATCCAGAGAGCCTGAGCTTCATCTCCGCCTGGATCTATGAAGGCACACACACCGGCATCCTCATTCATCACGTCACACATGCGCTGGGACGGAGCGTCGACTCGGCACAGGCCCGAGCGGGGAGGGCCGGCAGCGTCCCCCGAGCAGGACTCCTCTGTAACTAAGAGTCCGGGTCATAAATCAGGGGCTGGAAGTGACAACACGAGTCCCACTGCAGCCGGAGGAGCCCGGCTCTTCAGAGACGTGGTTACTGGGCCAATGTACCTGTTCCAGGAAGCAGCTCGGTGGCTCATTCTGTTATTTATGACTTGGCTCCAGACCAAAGGAGTCATACATTTCGAGTAAATAAGCAATTTTTTCTATTGGCTTGTTTCCTCTGTTTGCTCGCTCTCATCTTTATTGCTTTGTACCTTTGTCCCTGTGTACACACTGGTGTTTTGTTCTGGATTGGAAGCATATTATTAAGCCATAAAAAAAAAAAAAAAAAACACTGGTGGGTTTAAAAAGGTATTTCAACATATTTAAGGATTGAAAATCCACAAACGTTATTTTGAAGTCGCTGTTTTAATTAGAGTCACATTTTATCTGCATGGATGCAGAGAAGGTTGGATTCCACTGTCAGTCTGCTTCACAACACATTCTTCATCCTTTGTTCACTGCAGCCAGTGTTGTGCTCACATGCAGAGTCTCGTTAGGACAGTAAAGTCATCCGTCAGAATTTATGCGTCCATGTCTTTTTAAGTCAAAACAAGGAAACAACACTGGAGGTTATGCAGAGAATTGTTCTTGTATTATGAGAACATGCAAAGGGGACTACAGCTAAAGAGGCTCAGCCACCAAGGCCAACTGTCAAGGAATTCCTGAAACGTAGATTAACAGGTAAAGATAGAGATGCATTCAACATAATATATGGTCCGGCACAAACACTGACTGTATGTGAGTTAAAATTCATTTTCAGCTTAATGCATGCCAGACAATCATCAAAAATGGGGATTTTTTTTTTCCTTCCCGTCAAAAGAGCTCCATAAATATACACTGGTAGGCGTGTCAGGTTATGAGGGTCTATTGCAATCAGTAGGTAGGTGGAAGCTCGCCAAGATTAGGGATGAAAATAGACCCTCAGCGTGAAGGCCTGAGCACTGTGAAGGTCCTACATTTGACCGCATGAAGAGACATAAAAAGGATTGATGTCCTCATTAAAAAGTTCCTTCTGAATGATACACAGCAGCAATATATCTAAAGCCTTGTTCTTTTCCATTTTAATTCAAGACTAAATCCAAAATATTGCTTCGCTAGTCTGGTAGAAACGCTGGTTACAGAAGCATCGAGACTTTGCTTTGAGGCAGGCAGTGCACACACAGTTCACCGGGACTCGACTGAAAATAGTTTCCTGCTGCAGCGGTTTTGATGAGAAAGAAGGGAAGTAAAGTAAAGTACAGTTGGAGGCGATGAATCCAAAACAAGTCTGAATGAAGACACTGAAACGCTCAGAGGGAGCCGCAGATGACTGTTGTCACATCACTTCAATGCCTGGTTTAATTTTAAAATTAGAAGATAAGTTTGTCGGTGTCTTCAGAAATCCATAACAATCATTATAGTTATAATCACATAATCTGTTCTGCGGTGGTGAGCCCAGAAGGGAGCAGCCAAATAATAAAAAGCTAAAGAATAAGATCTAACGTTTTCCTGATATTAAATTATCGGCAGGAGGGTGAACAGATGCAGAGCTGTTCTTTACCTTGTACACTTCTGCAAGACACACACACACACACACACACACACACACACACACACACACACACACACACACACACACACACACACACACACACACACACACACACACAGAGCTGATAAAAAAACCCCTGAGTCACACACATGACACACAAAGCTTCCGATCCTGCCACCCACACACTCCCTCCTCTACACACTCTCTCCTCTTTGACCCGCAGCCACGCGGCGCTGTACATAAGCCATCTCGGCCTTTGCTCGCCGCAGTAATAACATATGACAGAACCCAGATGGCATCCTGCAGGCTACAATCATCAAGAGCAGGAAAAAAAAAAAACTGAGGAGGGGGGGGGGGGGGGGGGGCACTCAAGCAACAGAGCAACCCAACAACATGCATGCCGCTCTCGAACAGACGCAGAGTTCAGCAGAACATCCAATCATCCTAACAGGTCTGCGATGGGCGGAGGAAGGTTTTTTCACATTTCCTGTGAGCCGTTCACACCGACCGGAGCCGCTGATGACTCACCCAGATGGAGGAGAGAGATCAGCGTCTGATTGAATGTAAGTGTCTGTAATGAGATGCAAAGGAGGTTCTAATCCGGTTAGGACGGCGCTCCGCACGACTCAAAATACCCTTCAATTACCTTTTTGGAGTTTACAAAGCCTTAGTGGGAGATAGGTGGATGTATTATGCTAATGTGAGGTCTGAGGTAGATCCAGAGGAGGAACTGAGAGGCAGGTTCACGTTGCTCCTCATGCAGGTAGGGAGGAGGATCGTCATTTCCTGGGAAGGAAGCTTTGTAAACCTTTTATGCTGTCACATGAAGTATGAAAATTATAAACGTATACCCTCCTATGAAATCTGTTTCATATTTAGCAACACATTGGAACAGTTCAGTACAAAACTAATCCCCTAGCAAGACAGCAGCTGTTAAGAAACCAGAGGTTTGTTTTAACAACCTCTCGTTCACGATGGGGTAGCTTTTAGAACCTGCTCCATCTTCCTGTTGTGATTATATTTCATTTCAGTGTGAAATGGGGGAAACCTTGCTATTGTGCATGTGCACCACGGCTGTAATAAAACGTCCTCCAGCACATGCACATCGAGACTGACAATAAAAACAATGTTGGCCTCCAGCGTGGCATGACTCTCAGTCCATATTCTCCTGGGACTTAGTAGTTTTATAGTAGAGAGTCACCCATAGTAGCATGGCTTTTTTTACAAAAACAAACATCCTCAAATGCACATGGAGAACATGAAAACTTCAAACTGAAAAGGCACAAGCTCAGAACTGATCTCAATTCTTGTATGAAGAAGTTCTCACCATAACTTTCCTGCAATCAATCATCTTAGTGATTGACATCAGAGAGGACAGAATCTCATTTAAATTCCAACCAGAGCACACAGAAAGTTTGCCAAACTGATCCTGAAGGAAGACTGACTGGTTGGATATATTTAGAATTATTCTGACATCAATCTTTCATCTTCACATCATTTCACCTGTAGCACTCAGATTCTGTCAGGAACTCATGGATTTTGACAGAGGAGGTTTCAGCATCCTTTGCTGTCACTTCCCCTGAACTACAGTACCAATTGACGTCTGCCAAGTTCAATAAATGACTCCAAATCTATCTGAAAATTCATGAGAAATACAGTTTAGTTTCAGAGTGCTGCTCCTTCACTAATGAATAAATGACTGCTTCAGAACCTCACATTCAAATTCAAAAGGACACTTTAAATCATTTCCATTTATTAAATGTGATACAGAGGCATTGATTTTTTTTTTTCCTGAGATCATTAAATTAGTAATCCTGCAAGAAACTCAAAATAATTAAACATAAAGCGAAGTCCTTGACCATGAGATGTCCGTTGCCTGAAAATCTGATAAAGTTGGCTTCATCTGATCGACGGCTGAATGCAAACACCCCACGCCCTGATTGAAAACACTTCGCCAGCCCAGCACGACCTGAGGTTTAATACAAATGCATCATGACAGCCAGTCCTCCTCTGAATAACCAGAAGTCAGCGGCTCCCACCCACTCGATTAGAGAGCACACATAGCCTTGAGTGGCTGAACGGCGCTGCACAGGTTGTTTTTTTTCACCTCAAACACCATCTTAAAATCACATCATCTGCCACAATTGATCTATCATTCAGGATTTACTTTGTTTTTCTTCCAATAGATGCAAGCAGGAAACCATAAAGCGCACCGCTCTGCCTATTCTACAAAGCAAAATGTCTGAAATCCATTACAGAAATAGCATTTTGGAGCAATTGGATTAATGACTGCGTGGTTTTTCCGAGGGGGGTAAATCCCATATTGTGGCAAATGCAGCGAGAATCAGTGCAAGAGCAAGGAGGTTTGAATCACGACAAAGGATTTTCTGGGCTACAATAAAAGATAGAGCATTATGCGGGGGATGTTTCACCTTTCTAACACAACATCTGCTCGCATTTCTGGGATGAAGCTGAGAAAAACAGCATGACGGCACACAGGCGTGAAGCAGTCGGGTTATGAAAGACGTTACATCTGTTGAATGCGATCAGAAAACCCCCATTCTATGAAGATAACTGCAGCTAAAATGTAAAAAACATTCTTTTTTTTAAAACAGTAAACCTGCTGTATTAACTGGTTTCCTATCCAGTGGTGTTTGCACCGCCTGCCTCGGCAGGCAGAGACATGCAGGGCTGTGAAGAAGACGTCACGATGAACACAGTGAGTTGGTCGTGCGGGTCCGTGCGACACATTTATAACAGATGATAGATTTTTCAGTAGCGTCTGCTCGTACGGCGGAGCTCTCAGGCTCTACCTGGGTTGGTGATTACATAACTGCTCCACTAAAATGTTGTGCAGGACATATCTCTGCTCTCAAACGCCCAGCATCAACCTCGCTTCTTTCTCATGTTATTTGCTTCGTCAGGCTTTTTCTTACTTTCAACTCTGGCAGCACACAAAGACCCACACACACACACACACACACACACACACACCGACCTGTTCACTCACTCACTCACAAACACAAATTCACGCATGTACACACAAAACAATTCCACTCTCTCACACACACGCCCACATCTACAGAAGCTCGGGCCATCTGTTCAGAGGCTTGCTGAAGTGTACCTGGCTGCAGGATGAGCTGCACTCACTATCTCCTCCATACCCTCCTCACAAAGCAGCCGCGCCGTTCAGACACGCCGAGCTCAACCGCAAAACCTGACCGAGAGCTGGGGGAACGTGCATGATGATGAGGATGCACTCGATTTACAATTATGAGTCATGTCAATGAGAAAACAGCAGTGGAGCCGTATGTTGAGGTCCAGGGGTTTTGCACAGTGTTTGCTAAATAACAGTGTTTATGCAGAGTGTGACATTATGATGACGGACACAATTAAAGGTTAATATAGTCATGTTTCAAATGCCTGCAGGCATGTAGTTACATGAAGAAACAGCTCCCGATGTGTTGATTGTGAGGAGAAAACAAGCAAATGACAGCAAATAAGTCAAAAATATGGAGTGGATTATAAACTACAATCAAAGAACAACAAACAGAAATTCTTGTAAACGTATTCTTGGAAGCTTCATGTTTTCCTGGACAATTATGAAACAAAAGTTCACAGAAGCTCCAAAACATTTCTTGTATATATTATGAGAAAACACCTCATAATCCAGTCATGCACATAGTAAATTTGTTGGCTAAAACTACCAGAAGAACATTCAACTGATCTCTCATTCTACTTATAAGAAAACTTTCAACAGACTGCAGCTCCCGCAGACTCCTGCCCCAGAGGAAGACAAACAGTCATAGCTTCTAAATAAAGAAACAATCAAATTAAACGATTTCAATCTAAGAAGACGGAACGACTGGTATCACTGGATCCCTACTCCGTGACAATTGTGCACAAAGTGTCATGTCATCATGCGCTCCAGACTTCCTATTTATCCTCAATGGAGACGATCACTCCCAGCATCCCCCGCCACTCCGCCAATTACAGCCATTAAGCAGACAAACCGGGGCGGCCAATGATATCCCGGAGTAAGTGAGCGATGAGGGGAGGAGGAAATGAAACGCGTGAGCTCAACAGGAAGCGCTGCAAACTGCTGAGCTGTTTAAACAAGTGAAGAGCCGACAGTCTCTACGAGAGGGAGAGTCAAATGAAGGGAGTCAGATCTGCCAGCGAGAGAAGAGAAGGAAGTTTGAGGTTGACAAGAAGATATGAGAAGAATAGCAAGTGGGTGAGGAGGAGGAGGAGGAGGAGGAGGAGGAGAAATGTAACAGAGATGTGAGAGGTGAGCAGTGAGACAGTGAATAAAATATGCAGCACATGGAGCTCTCCAAACATGGGGGTAATTAATAACATTGATAAATGATTTATCTCATGTCAGTTTATCCATCACGGATTTCACTCACTGACAAGGCTGAGGGAGACATTCCAACAGAACAAGGCTGTCAGTGATTGAATTTTTGTTGTGATGAGAAAACGCCTCATAAATTGTCTGGTCGCAGCGAGAAGCAGCGGCTCCGCTCTGAAGCTCTCTCTAATGCAGTCAGGGTGAGGAGGAAGCTTCACCTCAGGCGTCAGAATAATCTTACAGACCTTTGTGGCAACTACTGCTCCTGTGCAGTTGTGTAATGTTGGCTGAAGCACTCAGAGGAGACTGGGAATTTGGAGGTACGTAGTGTGGGTCATTTGTGTTTGTGTGTAACCTGGTGTGCATGAAACATATGGAACAAGTCTGTCTGCTTCCACACAAACCCCGGTGTGAATGGATGAAGGCTGAATGGAGGCCTGAAAATAACCTCAAAATCATGATGTAATGGACTGATCAAGGCTGACGCGCACAACATGTGATAGTATGCCTTCGTTCATGTCATGAGATGTTGGTGAGGTCTAAGCTAGTAACAATATCACCATAACAATCCAACATGCATTGTGATTTTGGTATTTACAGGAGCACGCATTTTTTGTGGTCAGTATGTTGCAGAATGAACATCACAACATGTGCCTGTCATGTTTAGGAGGAATTACCTCATAGTGTCTATTTTGCCTATTAAAGCTGGTTGTGGTGGACTGATGTTCTTGTGTTCCTAATTGATTATTTGAAAAAAACACTCAATATACTTTTGTTTCTGTTGGCTATGCAAAGTGTTACGAGGTCACTTCATCATGGGAATGACAGATCCTATAAACACTGCCTCATATTCTAAAATGCTTAATCTCTTAGCAAGGCTCCAAAACACGCAACTGGGTAGCTCACACACACACACAGCCACACACACAGTGAACTATTGCAGAATCACGGTCACATTAGGGTGAGTGTGGTTCAGTTCGTAGAGCAGGCCATCTTCCAGTCTTTCAATTTACAGGTTCAAGCTCGGATTTTATCAACTCCAATTATCCTTGGAAAGATGCAACTCTAAATAATATATGAGCACCTGTCACCTTTCTGATTGTGTGAGTAAATACGTGAATGACTGATTGTGTGAAATGTGTTCAGACTGCTGAAGGGCTAAAATGCATGATCATCATTTATGTATCTGCACATATAGATATATATTGAATTACAAGAATAGTCTACCATATTTTGGAGTGATTAATAACAGCAATAATAATTAGATATTTATTATTAGAAAATCATTTTGTTATATTTATTAAATAATATTCATAATTAACACAGCCTGGGAGCAGTGGGCTGCAGTGCCGAGCCCGGAGAGCTGCTGTCTGGCTGAGTTCTGCTTCAGGTACTCATACAGCAGTGGAGTTCAAACCTGCAAGCCTCCGTACACAAGCTCCACTCTCCACCACTCCCAATTTCTAAGGAAATGTCAATTTATTAGGAAAGAACCTTGAAAATGTTCTTATTCCATTGACTGCCTCCATAATGACTCCAGCAGTGTTACCAGAATGATTATTACTGCTATTTACAGCTGTACTTACTGTCACATTTCCAAATTCCTTGAGTCAGACAGATTGTTTGGGTGTTTGTGGATCATTTTGAGAGATATGACGTCATCTCAGAAGATTAACCAACCATGAAAAATGATTCAAATTGAACCAAAGAATGATTAAAAACTTGAGCAATGTCTTTGACCCAGATCTAATCGTAGGTGAAAAGCTAGTTCAGCAACAGACATGAGGGCAGAAACATAAAAATGAAAGCTTATTGTGTGGATTCACTCATTTTTAATTGCACAAAAATGTGAGTGAGCGTAAAAGGTGCACGTCCCCGGTGAATGGCCACAACAAGGACGGGCCGGGAGGAAGTTTCCCTTCCACTACAGAGCCATTACTCTGCACATTCCTCTGCGATCCTGTGCGCATGACTTACCAAAGAGCTGGCGGTGGAATATAAACTTCCCGGCTAACAGGCCGGTGATAATGGCCAGTATCCAGCATATTACTTTCAGGATGTTCCACCCGAGGCCGGGGTACTTGTTGAAGAGGAACGAGAAGCAGTTTCCCACCACGATCATGTGGGCCTCCGTCTGACTGTGAGAGACGGGGTCCTCGGCGAAGATGAGGAAGTTAAAGAAGGTGACAAGGTAGGCCACGATGAGCCGGGACCACGGGTGCTGGAAATAGTAGCGAAAATGGGCATCTATTTCCATCCTGCTGAGCCCCCCAGCCACACTGCACCTGGGAGAGAGACACAGAGAGAGAGAGAGAGAGAGAGAGAGGGAGCTTCTTTCAGTCAGATTACATTACACTCACATCAGCAGGGCAGATTAGAGTGAAAACATCCCTCAGACTCAGATTAGTCGTAGGAATATCAGGAGGCTTGGCGTGGATTGGAACTGCGCTCAGTTCAGACAGTTTTAGGCAGCACACCTATAGGCGTTCAGACCGGCTCAGTGCTGAGATTAAAACGGCGACAGCGAAAAGATGACAGCGTAGCAAAAAAATGAGCACTTTTGAAGCAAACTCACAGGCGTTTGTGAAACACTGACAATAAAAGTATGAAATCTGCCTCAGACACTGAAACAAGTGTCATACCTGGACGAGGAGGAATCTTCAAGTGCTAGAGATCTGTAAGCTTCAAACCGCTGGCTTTTAAAGGCTTATCCTCTCAGCCTGTCTGCTCTGGGTGCCCCTCTCAAACAAAAAAAAAAAAAGTGGCAGCATTTCGTTGGAGCTTTGCTCGAAAACACCTGCCAAGCAGCGCTTCAGTAACTTCCCAACACTCCATCCCTTTCCACGGTGATCACCCACCCGTGAGCTCCGGGCTGCGCTGCATAGCCGTCGTCTGCTCTGAATGGTCCCACTGAACTGAACTTCCCGAACAAGTTCCCTCGCTTTGACACCGTTTCCTAAAATACCCCGCAGTGGAAATGTGCCGTGATGCAACGGCTTCAGAAATAGGGCCGCCACAGTTCAACACTCCTGTGGCGATTAAATTTCACCCGCATCATGTTTATGTTATTATTTCCCCCCCCCTTGGATGATACTGAGCTGATGCTCCCACTCGCGGAGCAGGAGGAAACTTCATTATTCAGGTAAAAACGATAAATGCTGAATTAGCCTCTATTTTTGTGATGTTTCAGACCGAGACAGCTGTGTCAGGGGACTCGCTCCCAATCTGACGCCAGTGCTTCACAGTGGGGGAGTCCCTGTGTGGGAGTCAGCCAGAGAAGCCAGAGGACGCTGATAAAAGCAGGATGAGAACACAAACATGACACAGATAGAAAATGATCGACTGGGGACGCCTTGTATGGTACATGTGCTGGACTGTAGTCTGGAAAGTAATGAACTCAATCTATCTTTCACAACAGAGGCAGACGACCACACATCCGCTAGTACAGACAAATTAGAGGCAAAAATTCAACAGAAAAACTCACACATGCACAAGGAGAACATGCAAACTCCTCACATAGAGACCCCCTCTCAAACAGGTGAAATGTTGCTGCCTCCACTTTTGCGCTCGTTCTCTGCTTGCTGGTTCACATCCAAGCAGTCTGTCCATTCTTGAGGGAACCGCTGCAGTGTTTAGCACTCTCACCTCACAGCCACAACAGTCCCTGGTCTGCGTTAAGGTTTGAGGCCTTTCTCTATGGAGTTTGCATGAAATAAAAACTTGCAGACGAATGACGTTTGGAGACCACGGGAGGAAATTCTTCCCATCCTTGAGACCCGGGAATCAAACCGGAGTTCACAGACTGTAAGAAAAGAATGCAAAGCACTACACCAAGGAAGATGCAATGAAGTCAAACAATTTAATAGCTGCATAGTATTATTAACCAGGCCTTGGTCCATTCTGAATTCTTTCTGAATTATTAGATTTGAACTGAGCAATATAGGGAGACTTTAGGCGCAGCAGGAAATACACTGATTATCCACTCTGTTATGGTTTTCCTGGCAATTCCTGAATGGAATATCCTGCTAAGAGCATAAGTCTGTAACAACACACACACACACACACACACACACACACACACACACACACAAACACACACCCTCTAATGCCACAACAGTGATGACGCCAAATGTCACATCACTGACCCCACATATCTCGGAGATAACACAACAAGCTTGACCAGGAATTATCCTGATTACACAACTTAAATGTCGGTGTGTGCGCGCGTGTGTGTGTGTGTGCGCACAATGTTACTGTGGGACGGCCGACAGAAGCCTACACGTCCATCCTGCGCGCACGTCTGTATCAGTGCATGTGTGTGTGTGTGTGTGTGTGTGTGAGCAGTGAAGCGCCATCCTTTACGCACCTGCTCCACGCCGCCGTCGCGCGCTCAGTCGACCGCCGGGACTTGGAGCCGCGCTCCCGCTCGGCTCTGCTGCCACATCAGGCCGACAGCGGCGCTCTAATCATCCCAGACGCGAGATGATGCGGGCGGGCTGTGGAGGGGATTATCCATGAGACCTGTTGTCGGAGTACGACAGAGGCGCCCCCAAATCCCCTGCCATTGTTCCGGAGCGTCCATGCGCCGGGCGCCGCTGCGTCACCGGGTCCCCGCCGCGCGCGGCAGTCTGTGGGCGCGTGACGGGACGCTGCTGCTGCTGCTGCTGCTGCTGGAGAGAGGATGGAGACAGCTGGGGCCACACAGCACGCATAGCATCAGTGCAACGCAGTGGAGCCAACACGTTGGTTCATCAACACCAGTCCGGAGGCAGCACTTCCTGAATGATCCTTTCAGAATAAAGTGCGCAGCAGCTCTGCAGTATCCTCACTGTATGGCGCCTGGATGTGTCTGACTGTGAGGGTCTGGCTCTAACATCCAGTTTCCTCAGGGCAGACTTGACAGATCATGAAAACAGGAGTAAAAGTTACTAGTTACTTCTTCAATAAAGTAACTTTTAGTGACTGAGTTACAATATTGTAGAACTAATTACTAGGCATAGTAACTACTGCATTGCTTTAAAAAAAAACGTGTTTAAATATGTCGAAGAATTTGAATTCCTAATGGAACTTGCATCTTCCATTGTTTATTTAAAAACTGAAAATTTGATTAATGAAATAATTAACTCGTAATAAATTACAAACCTGATATTTATCTAAATTGTTCAAATGTTGCTGTGTGATAATATGCGATCAATCAAATAAAAAAATAGAAAGATCAATCAAATTTGATAACTGTAGATAGCATCTGTAGAATAAAAACAAAGAATAACAGATGTATGTCAATAGATGTATGTACTTCCATTCAAAAGCTACATTTGACTGATTGGGGTTCTCTATCTCTCTCTTTCTGCCCTTCAACTCTGAAGCACATTTCCTCAGAACCTAACATCTCTATCCATTTTACAATCATGTCTCAAAACACAGCTGTCCAGACTGCTTCTCCCCTCAAAACAGCCCATATTCAGATTCTACCGTGTTTTTAGATTTTTAGATTTAGGTGTGTTTTTAATGTGTTTTTAAAGTGAGCTGACCTTTTCAGTTTTGAAAGGTGCCCAAAATTTTGCTTGTGAGGTAGCTTTAACACCAAAACTTTACAGTGGGTGCATTTGTATGATCCTTTAGCCTGATCGCCCTAACAAATCATCACACTCGTTTGTTACATTTTAGTAAGCAACAAAAGCGAAAGCAATTTAAAAACTATCAACTTGTTCCAGTTATATATTAAAATGTTATTACATTTAACGTGATCATATCAATAATTTACATTCACTTCTTTGTACTAAAACTGAGGGTAACATTTGGAGCTGTCATTATTTTTAGATAATTAAAACTTTTATGTTTCTGGTCCCCAGAATTAATATGGGTTTGACACACCTTCCCAAATGCTGGTGCATCCAAAAATCTGCCTTCTGAGCCACCACAAGGGTTTTCTTCTCCACGGTGGCTTTCTCCTATAAGACTGTTGTAGCTTTATGGACATATGACTTGAAAGTGGTACTATACTAAATGTAAAACAAAAAATAAAATGTTGATATAAAAAACTGCAGTAATAATAATTTTGTTAACAGTAATTTATCAATGAAAACAAGAATAGGTTAAATTTTGATAAGTGTTTAATCATTTTAAATATTAGATCAGTTCCAAAACCATTGGAACAATGTGCAAAACATGATCCAGAAGCAATCAATAGTTTACATGTCTTATATATCCATGCTGTATTCAGAATAGCACATCTTGTTAATATTTAATGGATTCATTGATGCTGCTCAGTGCTGTACTGGGAGGCACTCTCACCTCACAGTGTTTTTCAGTGTTGGGCTAGGGACTGTGGTTTGAAGCTTCCGTTCTCCCTGTGCATGAATGTTCTCCAGTTTCATGATCACCACGACACCCTCATATGGCCATACATCGTTCTCCTTTCCATTCAAATCTCTAAGCAGATATTGATGTTAATTAAAGAGAAATATTTCAACTTGTGTTATTGAGGATGAGAATAATTGTCTGTTGGGCCTTTCTTTAAAAACAGTATTTAATTTTTGAAACATTGAAAATCTCTTTCACTGAAGAACGCCTAGAAGATACCTCTGACTTGTAATTTTGTGTAATTCAAATAAGCCAGCTATAGGTCTGATAACAACCAAAACAGCAAAGAAGGGGAGATATTTGGAGATCTTCGCTGCCATAAAGACAAATAAGTACCACATAATATCGAAGAGCTGAGCTTGGCTGAACAGATTTCAATAAAAAGTGTATGTTATTAAAGAATCATCTCTTATTTGACAATCCTGAGTGTATCAACGGCAAGTTGCTTGAAAAATAGATGAGGACCAGCTTATAATGAGCAAAGTTTGAGACGACAGAGAATTCATACTATTTTGAAGAAAGCTTTACAATTTCCTGTATAACACTGACTTGCTCTGTCTCACTTTACACAGGCTGGGATTCCTTGTGGGAAGTGATCATGTGGATGCTATAGTATTTATTTATTTATTTATTTATTTATGAGGGAATACAAAGAACAGTGAGCATTGATAGGCAGGTGGCTTTAAGACTTTACCGATTTCAGGTCATAAACGATCTCCAGCTGCTGTTAAAAGGTGGGAAATTGAAAAATTCCTAAATGACTTTTGGCTTCATTACATGAGAATTTTGCTCCCATATAATAATAATTATGAAATTAGTATTAGTAGCAGGAGTAGTCATAATAATAGTGGAGAAACATTTTACATATTAATATTTACTTATTCATTGCATTTGGGACATATTTCTATTTGGTTTTATTGTGTTGAATTATATTCTATTCCAGATGAGGAATGGAGCTCATCCAGTTCAACACATGCGGAAATTAATGCGTGTGAGGTTTTATATGTGTATTTTGTATATATTAAATTAAAGCAAAGGTAATTAAATTCAAATTAATTGAAATAAAATTAAACAGGCGGGTGACACCGGTGACGTCACACTGGGGGCGGGGCTGTCCGTGCCGTCCACTTCCTGCTTCTTTGCCCTGGATTTGCTCGATCAGCTGCATCAGCCTGTGATCCGACGAAAGACACAATGTCACATCAAACGGGGATTCAAGGTAGCCGCTTCTCTCTCTGTGTGTCTGTCTCTGTCTCCTACCGTGTGTGTTTGCTCTCGAGCCAGCGTTGTTCTGCAGACCGGCTTTTACCGCCTGCAACGGGAAGCTAATGTCTGGTGAGCTAGCCACTCCTAGCTAGCTGTGTGATACCGTGGTGTGTGGGATCAGCCGTGTTGAAGCACTTTCAGGATCTCCGAGTGTCTCGCCACCTTACGAGTACCGGAGACGTTAATACAATCTACCCTTTTCAGCCTCGGTTCGTCTGAGCTTCGGCGTGTCCGTGCAAATGTTGAACCGTGTGGTTTCGGGGTTTGAATGGAGGGGCGACGCCTTCATTTATCCAAACTGCTGGCCTGGTACCTGCCGGTCTTTCTATGAAGGCGTGGAAAACACTGGCGTTTCCCTGTTGGTCTTTTTTAAAAAAACGGACTAAGCTACACAATAGTTAAGATCTTTTTTCTCTCTTTAAATGAGGAGACGTGCTAGTTTTTCCACACAACTATCAGTGGTTTCTGAAATTTGAATGCGGAACCAAATGCATTGATTATTCTGATGAGTATTTGCAAATTTCTGCAAGATGAATGAAATCGAATCCCAGAGTGCTTGACAGCACAGAAGTGTTTTGAAAGTTTTTGTCATTCATGCACTGAGTGTGTGCTTTTAAGAATCAGCTGACACGGCATTGCAGCGCTGCCTTCTTGCATAATTAATTCCAAAAATGTGCTTAGTTGGGCTTATGGACAACCTTTGGCAATGCTGTTAGATTAGCGAAAAATGTGGAGTCATGCAGCTGAAGTAATGGTCAAAGGTGTTCTGTCAGTGAAACAAGTTGTACAGGTGCATCTACAAAAAAGTGCAAAACGATCATCAATAAAATGTATTGTATTGTAAAATGTATAACTATACCATTAAACTCCTAGATGGTTTAAAAAATCGGCAGTCTTTTTAACCATAATATGTGTGAGACTGATTCACTCCCTGTTTCTCCTCAGCGGGGAATGACGTGAGGGACATCTTTGCCACTGCCAAAAGCGGGGACGACTATCGTGCCATAAAGATCGTCATTGAGGATGGTAAGCAACGTCTGGAAGGCCAGGGGTTGTTTGCAACTTCCTCTGCCAAGAGAACTCCTTGTCCAAACTTTAGACGCCTGAATATCAGAATGACTAACAAATTCCACACACCGCTAAAAGTTTTTTTTTTGTTGTTGTTGCACACATCTGCTTTCCAGAGCAGCTGACTCTGGGCGGCACCAGGCAAGCATCAAAGAAGTGGGATCAGGAGTATGATTCCATGGTGCTTCCCCTTCTTGACGACGACGTTCCCTGCTACATTCTGTACCGGCTGGACTCCACTAACAACCAAGGCTTCGAGTGGATCTTCCTGGCCTGGTCCCCCGACCACTCCTCTGTAAGAGAGGCCTGCGCCGAGCTTAATGAATGGTTTCACATTTTTCGTGGCATTTACCCTCCTCTGCTCCGAGTGTGAGATGGGTGGAGTTGACCACATGAAGCAGGCCAGTTTGTGTAGCCTTTCATCATTTCCTAACAGACTGCTTGAAATCTAAATAATGAGGGATCTTGGTGTCCAAGTAACTTGACACTCAGCCTCCAGCTCTCTTTGACCTAAAACTAAAGTGTAGTAGTGTTTTTAGGTGAAACAGGCCTGTATTATTGTGTCCTCTTGTAGTGAAAGTGTTTCGATTTACATAATTCATTGTCATTTGGTTTCATTCACAGTCAAACAGTCATGACAAATAAACCTTGTATCTGTAGCAGTGGAAAGAGGAATGTTGCAGGGAGAAGACAACAGGACCGTGTAGGATATTTTGAGCACCCGAACTAAAGCGTGCAAACTCGTATTCACTTTCTGAGCAATGCAGCCGGGCTCAACATTCCTGCCCTCAAAACTTAAAAGAAAGGCTTCAGGTTCAGGCTTGCCTGGAAGTTGCAAAATCCTTTTCACAATTAGTGCGTGCGCTCGTGCTGCCGCATGAGCTCAGTCTGAAGAGTTTTCCGTTTGCTTTGTCCAATCAGCTGTGTTTAAAATGCTTCATGTCTCGTGTTTGATAGAGAAAGTGTGTTTTGCTCTCCAAGTGCAGGGTTTTATATGAGGGAATACAAAAGCAACAAGGAATCTGATTCTAGATGGACTCTGCAGCAGGGTGCATTAATCCCAGTCAAATAGACATTATCATTAAGGGTTATTTTGAGGACTGAAGATGATTCCTAAAAGGAATTTATGTTTGGAAAAAACAGAAATCACCGATCGAGCCGACACGCACTGAGAAATGTTTGTCATTTTCACATTGATCCGTGGGTGAATATGTCCGCAGCTTGCAGTCAGTACTGGGTCACACTCTGACTGGCAGCTGTTTGAAAAAAATATTGATCCGGCTCGATTACATCGTCAAAAGGTCATAGTGTTGAACTGTCGATAGAAACAAGCCAGTAGGTTGTTGAAAGTTTATCAAAAATGCCTCTTGACAGGCAAGACACAGACAATGAGGCTTCTGCCGATCCCATCTCACTTTGTTTACATCGCTGTATTTCTGCTGTAAATACCTGGAAATGGGAGGCCTGGAATGAGCCCCCCTCTGCTGATGTGACCTTTATCAAACACTGAGGCACCACTGACTCAGATCCATTTAAAAAAATCAGCTTGAATTCAATGAAAAACTGCAAGTTTGCAGAGAAGAACTGAAGCCGGATGCAAATGATGCTCACACCAAACACTGATTTTTGCTCATGTTTATTCACTCTGCATTGCATTAAGTGATAGAGATCAACTCTGATCACCTCTGAGTTAGAGCGCGTAATGATTTTGTAAAATTTTCTTACTTTCCTAAAACTTTTACAAACTACTGTATGTGTACGGTATGTAATAGAAAAAAAAACACACAATGTATCTAGTTATTGCACAAATCAGCTTTAAATATTTTTCTGAAAAAAGTCATTAGTGGGTTTTCTGCAATGGTAAAAACCCGCCTCATGTTCTTTTTTTAACAGACGCGACACAAAATGTTATACGCTGCTACCAGAGCAACACTGAAGAAAGAGTTTGGCGGCGGGCACATCAAGGACGAGATTTTTGCCACCACTAAGGTCGGTCACATTACAACACTTGACATGCAGATTCTCAACTGTCAAACCATCTGTAGATGTTATTTGTATTGCTGTGATGTCTGCAGTCAGTATTCACCTCATCGCTGTGTGTGACGTTTGCTGTCTGCAGGACGAATTGAACCTCAGTGGTTACAGGAAGCATCTGGTCTCGCAGGCGGCGCCGCTGCCCCTCACCGCTGCAGAGGAGGAACTGAGACAGATCAAACTCAGTGAGGTAAACGCGAAGATTTCAGGTCTTGCTCGATGTGAGATCATGCTAAACCGGCGTCTCTGAAGAGCGTAGTGGTGGATTTGAACTATAGAAGCAGCAAAAATTCTGTTTTTATATATTTTCTGCAAATGTTACAGTTATGGTTTTGCATTAAAGTTAATTCTGTATTTAGAGATTTCATTTCAACTCTTAAAAGGTGAACAGTCATGCTGGGAAAAGGCATCACTTTCAATCCCCCAACCCCCACCCAGGTCTTCCCGTCCCATCAGGAGAAGTTTCAGTAACTCAAAACACACACTGTTAAATCCCTGCAGACATCGACACTCAATAATAGCACAATAATAATTACTTATGAAAATAGATTGAAAGAAAAATAATGTACTGGAAATTGTTTTTTTAAACAATATCTACCAACACCTGGTGTAGTCTTTCACGTGACTGTGAAATTATGTTTTTATGGCGGATAACACGGCATCACACCTTCAGCTGAAGTGTGTGTCTGTGTGTGTGTATTTATCTCGCCGCGGCCTTTTACTCTCAGTGTGTGTGAAACGGCGAGGGATATCAATGAAGGCCCGCCATGGAGCCTTCCCCAGCAAGCACAAGGTCAGCAGCGGTGCAAGTGTGCATATGCTGGGCTGGCAGCGTCAGCACGGCGTGGAGATGCTGATGCGTTAGAAACAGCCGGATGTTGGCAGAGGTGAAAGCACTGGGGCCCGCGCAGCTCTCACACCCATGGCGCCATAAAAAGACGTGTTACACGCCGTCATAAACCTGAGGTTTACAGAGTGGCTTCAAGAAAAGCTCCTAATGGTTTCAGCGTCGCGTTTTCACGGTAGAGATCTACATGTAAATGTGAGGGCTCGGTAAATCCGGGGATTTGACGGGGATTTTGCATGAAGCACAGGTGAGCTGCATCATTGTGCTTTGCCTTTGTTGTGGTGAGATAAAGGAATAGTGTAACGTGAGATCGACTGCAGTGTTTACGCCGCTGCTGATCCCTTCGCCCAGCAGAAAAGTCAATATTCAAGTTTTTGCGCTTTAGTCTTTAGGGATTATCACTCTGAATTAATCCAAGATCTTGTTCTTTGAGGCACGTTTTCTCGCTGCTCCTCTCCCGACCCGCCATGTAAACAAGAGCCGTCTTCCTCGCCATATAAGGAAGTGCCGTGAGTCTGTGCAGTTCCTTAATTAGAGGCAGCAGAGCAAATAGAAAGTGAGTTTTGGTGCTCGCCCTGCCTGACCAGCTGTTGAGGAAAGATAACGTAGCATTAATCTATACCACCCTGATGAAGAAGAAGAAGAAAAAAGAGGCTTTGAAATATTTATCACTCCCATGCCTTGGAGACTGGCTGCCTTTTCTGAAGCAGATGGAGAAAAAAAGACCCACAATCCTTCCTGGTATGCGAGGTAGCTACATCAGAGGCTCAATCATGTTTGCAAGGCATTTCATTTTGTGGGAACAGGCCTCTAAAAATAGATGCAATCCATCAGTGTAATCCGTGCGGCGTTTTCCAGTTTTTCTGTGCGATTTGGCGGCGGCGGCGCCCTGTCACTTCCCATACCAGCACCTCGTCTGTAATCATCTCGCCGCGGCGTCACAGCTGTTTGTCGCACTTGTGAAACCCCAGTGTTACCTTCTGATGGAAAAATGAAAATAAAGTTGATTCCATTTCTCTTATTCGAGCTATCGGAACACTGAAATGATCTATATTGATTCTTACAGGAGAAATAATGCGTGTTAACTGATGCATTTCTGCCTGAGCTGCTTCTTCAGCTGCAGTGACTGTTTTTCTGGCCTAATGCGTGTTTCACAGCCTGTCAGGGGATCTGAGACAGACCGATACTTTTAATTATAGTTTTACAGATAAAATTACACTACTTCTTCTTCCTCTGACTCATGTAGAGCTTTATAATCTGGTGGCCGATGATTTGGTTTAGTCATGTTATAATACCTTGTTTTAGTCAGTTCCCTCGGGATTATTGAAGATTTTATTCTATTGAAAATATTCTTCTTTATTGCATTGAAAATATTTTTAATGAATGATTTTATTCTTTGTAATTTCTACATATTTATGGAACAAATGTAATCCCTGCCAATAATGCAATAATTCTGGACATTTTGACTGTGATAAAGCCAATAATTTAAAATAGTAAACTACTTTTTCACAACTGTTGGATATTGTTAAGTTATTGAATATGACAAATATTCTTTTCACAGTGCACACAATCTGAAAAAAAAACCCACTTATGTCCAGGAAATGCATTTTTATTTATGTAACGTTGAATTGATCGACTGCAGTTTTTACATATTGAATTCTTTTTTTTTTTTTAACTCCAATCGTATAATGACTCATCACAATATTGGCAAAATCTTATCACAATAATGGATCAAATATTTTATCACAGGGCAGAAAGTTGTTACATTATTGCTTGTTAAACAAGATTCCAAATTTTTGACATTGTAACAATTTTTAAGAATGTTTCAATTTGTGTCAGTCTTTGAATACAGTGGAATATTCAACATTTTTTTTTTTTTAAGTTCTGATGTCATCCGTTTCTGTCTGTGGTGCGTTCAGGTGCAGACGGACATCAGCGTGGACAGCAAGCAGCAGACCCTGGCTGGAGTGGCCTTCCCTCTGGACCGCGAGGCCGTCGCGGCGCTCGAGCGCTTCGGGGAAAAGAGAATTAACTACGTGCAGCTGGTGCGTTCTTCAGAGGAAGGCGGCGTTTTGGGAGGTCGACATGCTGAATGTGCCCGTCGGTTCTTTTACCTTTTGTTGTTTTAGGGAAGAAGAGCTCTTTTTTTTTTTTTTTTTTCCTCTCTCACTCACGGGTTGTTTCCAAATTGACACAATGAGTCAGTCATTTTGCCCAAAAAGCCTTTGTGTCGACGCTTCTCATTGAAATTCAGACGGTTCATGTCACAAGATCAGATCTGTCGAAAGTACAAAGCAATAATTGTGGCTCCGTTTGGCCTTTGTCTCTTTGTTTGGTCATCTAAAAAGCTTCACAAAGAAAAAACAAAAAAAAACGGACGAAGAACAATAGAGGCCTTGCCCTCAGGCAAGGTGGCCTCAGTTGAGGCCACCTCGCCCTCGGGCTCGGTCCCTAAAAAAGTCTGCGTTTGCTAGCTCGACAACACATCAGCAGCTTTCCAGTAAACATTTCACCCCTGAGAGGGAGAAAACATGCTTTGTTGATACTTTTGAGAACTTTTCATGTTCTTTGTCGACAGGCGGTAGATTCCCAAGACGAAATAATTCGGTTGTGCAGCGTTGAGCCAACAGAAGTGAAGGATCTGCCATCGAGAATCCCAGATGACACCGCACGCTACCACTTCTTCCTCTACAAACATTCCCACGAGGGCGACTATTTAGAGTCCACAGGTGAGGAGTCTCGTCCAGTTATCCTCACCCTCTTATTCCCACTGTACCGGTCTCATGCCGCTCTGAATGATTCCTCCTGTTTGTAGTGTTCATTTATTCCATGCCCGGGTACAAGTGTAGCATCCGGGAGAGGATGCTGTATTCCAGCTGCAAAAACCCCCTGGTGGACATGGTGGAAAACAAGCTCAAGATTGACATTGAGAAAAAGGTCACAACACTTTTTATACTCTGTAAATCACCACTGACCTCACAGATTACCGATTAAAAAAAAAAAAAAAAAAACTTACTATTATTATTATTGTTATTACTTATTATTGTTTTTTTAATGTCTTCTAGTTGGAAATCGACAACGGAGATGATCTGACAAGTGACTACTTGTACGACGAGGTGCATCCCAAGCAGCATGTACACAAGCAGGCTTTCGCCAAGCCCAAAGGCCCCGCCAAGAAGGGCGGCCGGCGCATCACCAGGCCGCCCGCTGAGGGAGAGGAGGAAGATTAGACCCACCTCAGCCTCCGCCCTGAGCACGTTCCACACTGGAACATTCCTGCAATTGGTGGGGGGGGGGATCGTATTTGACACGCTTGTTTAAAAGAATAAGACCTCAAATTCCCGCCGAGTTCACCCAGAGACCCAACTATGCACGCCAAGGACAACTGAGCAATGACACACTTCACAATTTCCATTTGTAGCTTGCCAAATGGAAACACATCCACGTGTTGGTAGTCACTCAACATACTCAATTCAAAGATTCCCAAAGTCAGAATCGACTCGTTTTCTTCGTTGCCAGCTCTACGACTCTAGAAAGTTAGTGCAACTGATGTGAACTTGCGCCAATATGATAAAACTCCCCATTCTTTGAGTTCACATGCTCAAATTCCTAACCGTCATTCCTTAAGTCTGTGTCAATTAATGTTTCGTGTGTCCGTTGTGTTGATTGTCTCCTACTGTTTGCACAATGAGGTGCTCCAAAGCAGAAAAGATAACGATCCCACTTTGTCTCTTGATTCGTCTTAACAGTGCATTTTATATTGGAAAAATTGACTTCTTTTTTGATATAACTGTGGTTTACATATAAAAGGTAAAAAAATCATCTGCTGAGAAACTTATTTTTCTATGCAAGTGCTGTACATGTACATATTGTAGCTGTGTGATGATCTATGATAGAGAATCCGTCTGGTCTGTGCTGGTGATTGTCGGTGTCGGTGAGGATCACAGTGAATCGAACCGGGGCTTCCACAAAAAAACAAAATAAAACAAAAAAAAAAAACCTTCGTTCCGTCAGTACAGCTCGCAGGAAGAGGAAGCTACTCACACTCCGCTGCTTTCCAAATAAGAGGAAATGCCAAGCTACCGCGTCGGAAAGGGAATACCTTGATCAAATGTTGCCACATTCACTGGTCTACTGATTCATATTATTAGGCAAACTACTAAGCTCACCTCATGTTTGAAGGGAATCCCTTTCTCCACATACGGTGTCATAATTAAAAAAGATTTTTTTTTTGGTCTTATTTGTTTTCTTACAAATCTTTCTTTTAAAGAAGAAAAATAAAATATTTAAATCAGCTTGTTTATGACTTATTTTATTAATTTACAGGAATGACATTCAGATTGTACATGTAGAAACAACAGCAGGTATTTTTGTAACAGTTGCAGTTGATCGAAGGAAGATTTGTTTTTAAAAATACACTTGATGACAAAAAAAAAAAAAGATAGAAAACAGTCACAGCAGAACACTGGTTTATAAAAACACTGAGTGAGGAGGAAATGCCAGTCTGTGCTCCTCTGAGTCTTCAGCAGGAGGAAGCGCTTCACTCCAGTGAAATGGTTTTCACAACTCCATGAATCTCTGACAGGACCTGATAAGAAGATGAGTTGTTAACAAAAACAGCCCAGTCGGGACAAAACTTCAGTCTTCTTCATTCAACTTGCTGCTGTAGAGTCCCATTAATCAGGGATTTATGCAGAACGTTCACCAGACGCCTCATTTCATTGGCAAATGAGATGCAATTACGGTGAAGGAGATGGTGAAGAAAATTCACTCTGAGCAAGAAGTACAACCAAACAACAAAACCTGATGGTAGGATTAAAAAATAAACTTGCCCTAATTGGCCAGACAGACAGCTGCTTACTGTGGCCAGCATGTTACCCTGATGGGTTTGTGTTTAACAGATTGAGGGCAACAGAACAGCCTCATATTTCTGCTTAATTCACCCAGAAGGCCACGAGCTGCCCTGCCCTCGACCACAAATTCATCAGATCAAATACCGCTGGCAAGAAACGCCAAATAAAGAAAAAAGTCCCCTCTAACACGTGGTTCTCGGCAGTGGGTTTGGGTTGTGGAGTCAGATGGTATCTGTGCGGCTGCTGTTTCCTAAAACTATCCAACGGGTGATGAAGCTGGTGAAGCCGACCCATTGTCATGTCGTCCATTCGAGGTCAATCCTCTGCACATGTCCTACTTTGTAAAACGCTCACTGGCAGACGGAATCAATCCGCCCCCTCGACCCTCCCCACTTCACTTAAAACCAGGGTTTCGGGGAGCTGGAGCCAGTTTCGGCATCCTCCAGAGCGTTTCTCACCTGTTTGATGGTCGGCCGCCTGTTCTTCCTGTCGTGCAGGCAGTTGGAGGCCAGGCAGTAGACGCTCTCCACCTGGCTCAGCTCCCAGTCGCTCATCTTTTTATCCACAAAGTCCTGCAGGGTCAGCTCCTCGTCTTCGTCGTCGATGTCGTGCCTCATCTCCATCTGAGAGGGGGGGCCGAGAAAAAAAAAAAGGCCGCCGCTTTAATCACGCCGCACGTACCTTCCAGTCGCCGCACGCGTCAACCGCTCCATTGTTTTCGGGTGTGAACAGAAACCGAGAGATTAAATGCGGATTCAAGCCTTTTACAAATCATCCCGCTGAACTGATAACGTTCCCATTCTTATCAAACACAAAGTATTTAATAAGCTGTAATCACGAACGCCGGGTCCGGCTGGCGCACGGTGAAAAGCCTCTTTTGTGCGGCTTACCAAGAACTGCGGCTCGCGGTTTTCATCGGCTGGCGCCAGTCCAGACAATATTTCCAGCAACACCTGCGGACGGCAGAGAGAGACGGAGGATAAGCGCATTTCTCCAGCTGAGTGGAAACTTTATCACCGGGGCGAGTGCCAGGCAGCGGCACCGGCACCCGGGAGAATCTAAGATCTGTGGAAACATCTATATGGAGGGAAACAAACGAATAAAGTTTGACGTTCATGGTCGACGGTGCACTGCAGCTGTGGGTTTGGGTTTATTTAGTAGGAGATCATGAAAGATGATACACACCATAAAGCTCTGTAATGTTTGTGTGATGCATGGATGGATCAGAGCCAAGGAGGAGCTCTGCCGAGTCCTGACTTTTCATTTTACAATGCAGCACCGTGTGTGTGAGTGTGTGTGTGTGTGCTGAAATCCCACCACTCCAAAACTGTAGACGTCAGATTTCGGCGTGATCTCTCCCCTCAGCGCCTCGGGCGCCATGTAGGCGCGGGTACCCACAATCCTCTCCGTCATCATGGTCGTGGACGTCCGCTTGGCCGACGCCCTCGTCAAACCAAAGTCGGAGATTTTTGCCACAAAATTTTCATCCAGCAGGATGTTTGCGCTGGTCAATAAAGTGAAACCAGGGGTACAAAGAGTCAGATTTGGGAAAAATGAAAAACACATCATCAAGTGTTTTTTTCTGTGAAATCTCAAAAAAAAAAAAAAAAAAGGACTTTGGAAACCTTTTCACGTCTCTGTGAATGTGATGGTTCTGGTGCAGATACTCCAGACCTCTTGCCGTCCCTTCAGCGATGGAGCATCTCCGCCTCCAGGACAGCGGAGGACTCCCGTCCTGAGAGCAGAAACGACATTTTAAAAAGTCCTCTGAGTGAAGACGGAGAGCAGAGGAAGGCGGAGCGACTGGCGCTCACCGAACAGGCCAGCCGGTCCAGCAGCGAGCCGTTGGCCATGAAGGCGTACACCAAACACAGGTGCTGCTCGTCGTAGGAAAACCCAACCATGTTCACCAAGTTCTCGTGCTTCAGGCTGCGGCGCAAACAGCGTTATCAAATCAGAAAACACATCGTAGCTCAGTTTGTGGTGAAACTTTCTCTGAAACTCACACTTGAAGAGTCTGAATCTCTTGATTGAACTGATCCTGCAGCTCGTCCAGCGGCATGTTCTCCATCTGAACGAGGAGATGTCTTCATATCTGTGATTCTCGGGACGTGAACACGTTGCGAGTGTGTCTTCACTCACCGGGTTGAGTTTCTTCACCGCCACGGGTCTGTTGTTGAGCAGGCCTTTGTAGACGGTGCCGAAGCCGCCCTCTCCCAGCCGGCTGCCGCCGCAGGACGCAGAGCGGTCGTCGAAGTTTCCGGTGATCTCCATCAGCTCGCTGTAGGGGAACCTGGAGAGACCTGACACACACACACATGCTGTGAGGACCCCAGGTCTGCCCCCTACTGGTCAAATATTTACACTCCACAGCTCTCAGTGGGAAACATTTTCAGTTGCATCACAACAAATGTACTGCATTTTAAAGAACGATTACTTAAAGAAAACTTCATCCACCTAGTTCGGTATCCTCCACTGGCGCCTGCGGCTGCAGGACGCAGGTGACCGCCGGCGGCGGCTGTTCCTCTCTTTCCCCCAGCAGCCTGGTGGGGAGTGCGCTGGCTGGTGGCGCCACAGAGATATGCTGACTCTCTGCTGATGTGACATCTTCTACTGTACAGACAAGAAAAAAAAAAAAGGTAAGAAATGCATTTTAAACATGCCGACTGCGCAGTTCCTCGCTCTTATAATTCTGCAGGGGTCTTTCACTGGACTTGTCAAACCTCTGAAGAGGACTGGAGGTTCAAACCACGGGCCAGATTCTTTAATGATAGTTTTGTCTTTTAGGATATTTCACTGCATTTTGCAGTGGGAATCATTGTGAGAAGAAAATGTAACTTTGAAGCTGAACAACTAAGCTGGAAAAAAAGGAACCTAATTTAGAAAATTTGCTGAATAAAAATAACATTGTTAAACAGGTAAAACAACATGATCTTTTTAAATCAGGGTGTAAGTTATTTTACCAGAGGTGTAAAGCAACATGGAGAGCTTGCCTCGTCAAAAAGAAGGTGACTGAACATCCACTGAATTTATTCACCCATTCCTCAGTTTATCATCAAAATCAAGCGTAGTCCAGACCGTTATGTGAGGACCTGGATCAGGGGTGATTTTCAACTTGAGTGATCTGAAGGGGTTTAATATTGTAATAGTGTATAACCTTTAAATTTAAACTTTTTTCTTTATTGTTGCACAGAGCATATGTAATGAAAACCTCTACAATGATACACTATCACTAAATGACTGCAATCTTAACATGAAGTGAATTTTAATGAAACCTGGTGCAAAAAACAGTGAAATGTCAAAAAACAAATTTCTCTTTTCTCAGTTTAAGCATATTTTTCCAGACTCAGCATGACAGCATGGCTTTGACGCTAATTCTACCTCATTATCTGTCATGGCTGCTTCACTTTTTCTGTTTTTTTTCTTGGATGATACATGGCAGCATTGCTCATATCTGGTCTGTCGGACTGGACCTTCTTTGGCCCACATGCTTTATGTTTGACACCCCTCATCTGGAGCCAGTACCAGCTGGGAATGAGAGAAAGTTCATGCACACACAGTACAATCACACCTGTCTCCCAGTTTAGAGTCACAGGTGAACCTAACACCCGTTTCTGGTTTCTGGAAGGAAATCAGTCAACCTGAAACCTCACTTGAATTCAGGGAAGAACATGCAAACTCCGCACAGAAAGGCTTTTGAACTGAAGCCGGGGTTTTGGTGCTGTGAGGTGTCAGGGCTGCAGCAGGTTTCTGCAGATCCCACCTGGCAGTAAGACGCTTGCAGCCGCCAGTAACTGGTGGCTCTTCAGGATGTCCACCAGCTCGCCCACCGTGCTGTTGCTGGTCCCCCAGTCGTCCAGCAGCTCCTGGGTGGGACTCTTCCCCTGCGCCACGAGGCGCTCGAACCTCCTGCAGATGGATGAATGAGGAGATCAAACAGCTAACCAGCATGAGTGAGTAACATGAAAGGAAGGCTGTCTTACTTCTCGTGGAGCCGGCTGTACATGAAGTCCCCGCTCGGCCTCCGGATGGAGCCCAGCACATCCTTCCACCTGTCCTGAGGGTCCAGGAAGTCTGACAGCTTGCGGCGCGCGCCGTACCCGAGGTGACGGATGTAAGTCGAGGAAGTTATGGAACTGTTCATGCTTTTAAAGTTCTTCTTTCACCTGCTTGTCATGTTTAGCCGTGTAGCTCATTTAAAGCGCCACAGGGAAGAGTTTAGAGGTATGGAAACAGAAAGCGGATATTGTGTTCAGTGTGTTTTTTCCCATATTGCTCAACTTCCCCAAACGTAAGAGGCAGGGAGGGCTGCGCCGCGGACAGTCTCCTCCTCCCGGCCGGAAATACACAAATAATGACACAAAACCGGCAAAAAGCTGCAGTTTGCTGTGTGTGAGTGCTGTACAGTAAGAATCACGAGTGTGTTTTAGAGATGTATGTATTCACACACAGGAGGTGAAAGTGAAAGAGGTGCTGCAGGTCTGCGGTGATATAGTGCCCTCTGGTGGACAAACGATGGAACTGTTTTCTATGTTTTGACTCCACTTCCGGGTGGAGCACATCACACCTGAGCTTCAAGTCTCTGCGCTGGCTGCTTGTCTGTCAATAGACTGGTTTCAAATGCTGACTAACTACATGTAGAATATGAAACATCCCACTCCGAGGTCTTCAGGAAGAGGTTTACTAAGTGTTTCACAGTCTGGAGCAAATGTGTGTTCAAGGAGTTCAAACACTATTATTTGCTCAGGCCTTCCATTACACAATAGATCTTGATTATTTAGCTACAAAAGTCTTTCTAAAACTTTAACTTTATTTATTCTACTTTTTCTTCATCCATTGTTTTTCTGTATTTCCTTTGTTTTCCTAAAGCACTGTGAACTGCCCTGTGTCTGAATGATGCTGTAGAAATGAATTAGATTTACAATATATATCAAAAAGCAAAAACTTGTGTACTCTTTATTTGATGAAGCATCTCCCCCACTGAGTCGGAGCCCCGCTTGATGCATTTATTATAAATATATGAAAATGATAAAAAAAAAAAAAAAAAAAAAAAAAAAAAAAACTACTTGCACAAGTTTAAATGCTTCAGACTGATTCTCACACAACTGTAACAGCTTCTCCACAATACTTCTCCCTGAGAGCAATTTGGGGCTCAGTGCCTTGCTCAAGGACACTTCAGCGTATCGTCAGATGGAGGACTGAACCTATGTTAGTGCAGCTGGAATCCAACCCATTATACCAACTGAGCCACAGACAAACCATTTAAAGAAAAACTGTGACTTTAAGAAAAATGAAAACTATTCTTTGATCGCATTATGGGATGGGATTTCCAATGATATCAATGGGTGCCCTTGGGTGTTAAACATTAATTCATAGTTCATTATTGTTTACTTTGTCATTTCATCTGGCTGAATTTTAATCTGCATTGATTTTTTCAGCTTTAGATGTAATGTAAAATATGCAACTAAATGCCTATAATATTTCAGTCCAGTACAGAGTTTATTTACAGATGGAGAGAATGCAGGGAGAGCTTCATTATATTGCCTAAATTGCATGAACTATTAGAAGTAAAGGGAGTACTGTTGAAAAGTCCCAAAGTACAAGTAAAACAATGCATGAGAGATATTGTTAAGTCCTGTGTACAGCAAATAGCAGGCTTTTGATTCAGTTTGAATTTACCGTTTTCAGGTATCTACATTTGAAACACATTCCTCAGAAGTAGGTGTAAATCACATTACAGAAAATGTTTTGTTAATTAAAGCTACAAAGCAGAACTTTTTCTGTTAAAGGCTCACTAAATGTGTGATAGTAAGACTGTAGCCTTTGCTGTGTTAAAATACCACCCACTGCTTCTTTGAGTGACTCGATGCACCATCTTGTGGTGCAAAACGTGTATTTTAGGGCTAAACAGGTTGTAAAAAAATCTTAAAAGCTTGTTTATTTTGGTAGAATTCCCAGCAGCACATCGTGGAGTGATTTAGAGGACATAACAGATGTCTCACTCTGCTGATTATTTGAGATTACCTTAATTTTCCATCAAACAAAGATATTTCATTTAAAAGGAAACCCTTATTGGCTACATAATACAAGAACTTTAGTCTGAACCTTAGTGTGGCATACGCATATACACTGAAATTATGGGTTGAAAGATGGGACATTAACCGACTGAAAATCTATTTATGTGCAAGAAACTCAAAATTTGGCAGTCACTTGCAACAGTTTGCCCTCTTGGTGAGGAAGAGATGCTTTAGTAAAGCAAAGGAGAGAGACAGCAGCAGCATGTTGCTCAGTGTTTAGCATGACTATATTCAAATAATTCTTAGAAATTTATGGTTAAAATCTTGGAGGAAAAGTGAAAGTTAAATAAGCTATCTTTCACAACAAAGGGATAATGTTTCACAAATCTTGTCCGAGGAAATGTTTTCCTCTGTGCATTTGAAAGGTCACCTGAATCACTTTTAATTTGAATCTGTGTGTAAATATATAGAAAACTGTATGCAGGTAGGAGGGCATTTGAAGATCAGAACTGGGGAACATTGAGACTTACAAACTGAGTAGAAATAATAAATCCATCCTCCACTACATATTGGATGAAAGAGAATTGAAGGGAATTTGTTCCACTAGAAACCCTGTTTCAGCCTCAGAGGTCCATTAAGACCAGTTTTTGCAGCACTCGGTTGAGGACAAAGCAGTTTAAATCTTCAACTCCGCACGAAACAAAAACAACCTCATCAAACCCACCTTGTGTCAAACACCGCTGGCAGTTTGGCACAGAGCGGCATCTGCTCCGCAGTGCCCTGGAGCAACGCTGTGTGTCCCAGCCAGCCTTGATCTGTTTATGGCGTGTTAGTTGTTATTTACAAAGTGTTTGTTGAACTGTGATCAGTTCCATGTGGCCCTCAGAGGCCCGGCTGTCTCTCAGCATCAGTGGGCCGATGAGCTGCGAGGTGTGTCAAAAAATACATATTGAAAATAGAAACACTTGAAATGTGTTTAGTTTGGATGGAAGTTGTGACCGGACCATCCGCAGAGACATTCAGCCATCATTATTAAAGTTCTTTATAGCATTGGTTAACAAATAATGTCCCACTCTGGTAGGAACATGTTTGTAAGGAAAAAAAAGAATAACAAAATTTCATCTGAAACTGGAAAAAACAAAAATGTGAATATAATGACATGAATGTCAGTCATGTGGAACATTTGGTGAAGAAGGGAGACAGAATTTCAGATGGGAATAAAAGAGGGATGTGAATACTGACTGATATTTGGAACACTGGGACAAAGCACGTCACCCTCAATACCCAACGTTAGATTTTGATGAGTCTCAATGAAAACAAGCGACTTTTACACACAGCCTCACAGCTGCTCGTCATTTGAGTCAATCTTCAAACAAACAATATTCCAGGAGATGATCCAAGATCTGTACATGCAACTTATTCATGTTTTCGCTTTTGGGTGATGGCACACAATACGATACTCTCCTTAATTGAAGCTTGTTAGTGAGTCATATAGCAAAAGTCCTTCTTTAATTAACTTTTTTTTTTCTTTTCTTTCATATTTCCTGACAGTGCATGCACATGTTCTGGACGACATGAAAAGCAGGCTTCACCACACGTGTAAGTAAACTGCAATTAAGTTATGTTTTATGGAGAGGCATAATGAGAGCCATTAACTGCAATTGCGGTGGCCAAGAGTGTGTATTCCCTTTATTCCTGGCGTAACTCTGATTTTATGAGTTTAACGGTGAACCTGCTTCTCGGAGGTTGTTTGTCATGAAACGTGTCTTCAGCTCACGTCTGTGTGTATGTGGGTTCATCTGAGTCTTTGTGTGCACAGATGTGTGACTTAAGAGCTGTTGTGTGTGGCTGGTGGGTGGTGGAGCGTGTCTGTACCGATGCGAGTGTGTGTGTGTGTGTGTGTGTGTCTGTGTGTGTGTGTGTGTGTGTGTGTGTGTGTGTGTGTGTGTGTGTGTGTGTGTGTGTATGTTACATTGAGGTGTGAACACATGCACAGTTGGGTGCAATATTTGTAATGTAAAGATACGGCCTCAGGGTCTTCAGAGGATCCCTGGGTTTAACAGAGACCCGCAACTGCAAGCCGCTGAGCTCCCCAGCTAACGTTGTGTGTGTGTGTGTGTGTGTGTGTGTGTGTGTAGCCGGTGTAGGATAGCCCTCACACCTGCGCACAGACGATTCTTTGAAGTGCCTAATTGTCTCCTGCATGCCTCTTCTAACCTTAGTGGCAGGATCCCAACAAAGCATACACACTTCACACGCAGAGATGGGAGCGAGGCCAGACTCTTCCCCGTGGCGAGCTGAGAGATGGAATGAGCTGATGTGGTAAGAGGAAAAGAAAAAAAAACATGAGAGAGAGGGAGAGAGAGAGAGAGAGAGAGAGAGAGAGAGAGAGAGAGAGAGAGCCTGACCTCAAGAATGATGAGGAACGAGACAAAAAAGAGAGGAGTGGACTGGTGATATGAGAGGGAAGAAAGCGAGTGCAAGGATCTCATAGAGGGTCATGAAGTGGAAAAGAGGGGGGAGTCGCAGGATGGGTCCCCTGCAGTCTGGGAACAAGGACGGAGGCAGGAGAAGTGCCAGAGTGGCTTAAATCAGCAGGAAAAAAACACTGCAGGTGGAAGAAGTGACTGGAGAGAGAGTCACGTGAACCTGTCAAGGATGGAGGAGCTGTTTCAAAATGCGGGGCGTTTTTGGGAGCCACTGACCTCTGACTGTTAAAGGTAAACAAAATGCACGTCGCCAGGTGTGAAGCGTACAGCCGTTCCAAGCAATTAGCAGTCTCGTCGCGGCGTGCAACAGTTCACCCAGCTCATCAGAGGTCTGCCGTGTCAGAATTCCAATGAGCCAAATGAATGAGAGGAGCCTTTTGGGGAGACAGAGAGGCACAGCGGGGGGTATGGGCACAGCACCGGGGTGGGATAGAAGAGCTTCAATGTATGTCTGTATGTCCGGTGCCTGAGCATACAAGACTGTTAACAGCGTGTCACTGATGGACTGAGAGTCCCCTGCAGGGAGTCTCCTCTTATAACTGGAGCACTGTTGGTCCAGTGAGATGTCTTTTCCTTAAAGGAAAGCCCCGGGGAGCGAACTGCATGTTAACAACCTTTGTGTACAAATGTGTTGCACTGCTATGAGGATTTTTGAATGCTTAGAGCTGGAATATAATTCAAATGCCCCTCCACTCGGGCTGCAATGTCTAATTTTGTTTCCTGTGAGAGCACATGAGGACACTGCAATTACCACATGGACACATAGGGGGCAGCAGTGGTCTGTAACCACTCATGCAGTGTTTACATTCTGGGAACTTTGCATTATGGGGATACAAAGAGCACAGTTACTCTGAGAGGAAACAAAGTTGGAAATTTTTAGAGACTTTCAGTAATAATCAAAAATCAAGTGATACCAGAAATGATATTTGTGTTTCAAGGTGAGTTATTGGCAGATGATGTGTGTGTGTGTGTAAGACTGGGAAAAAGCATAGCTATGTGTGTGTGTGTGAGTATGTGTGTGTGTAAGACTGGGAAAAAGCTATGCTTTTTCCCAGTCTTACACACACACATACACACACACACACATCCACAACTCATAAGGAGCTTTCTCCGGAGAAAGGATCTGGCGGTATCTTGAGTGGCACCTCACCGCCGCGTCGCACTCGACTGGCCACCGACACTGCCTGATTGCAGGAGGTTGCCCTCTCATATTTCTTCAAAAATCTCTGGCCGCCGTCCCAAAGTGAACCGTCCAGCCAAGCACACCAGCATGTGAACCAAAAGGACAGCCTCCCTCCCCCGGCATCTCCGCTCCCCCGAAGACTACCAGCCCAGTGTATTCTGGGATATCTGGCCGGGTGCCACCAGTCACGAAATGCCAAGACGTGTACACAGTCAGGTGGATTTAACATGGCCGGACACAGGAGCACAGACTGCAGGCGTCATTCATCGGTGAAAAATTACATTTATTTTAATGAAGAGAGGAATTTAAGGAGAAGACGATGTCTTTCTCTCTGCGTAGAGCAGAAGGAGCGGGACTCATGTCCTTCCCCCCTGCAAATTGCAACTTTATTTTTACTCAATAAGCCTTTCAGTTGTAACAAATATTAACATATTGCGCCTTTGTTTCTCCAGAGCTCTGTGCTCGCAGTGGTGACGGTCTGATACTCGTCAAATGAGCTGATTCAGGTTTACAGGCTCCACGCTGACCTTGAAGATGAGTAAGAGTGAGCAGGAAAGATACATCTGGAAATTTAACGACTTGTAGAACATTGTGACTTTGGACAATTAGGTAGTAAATTGTGAAAGTGTTTACCCCAGGGGTTTTTTTTTTCCTTCACGTTTTCATTCTCAGCCTGATTGTGGTGATGATTTCAGTTCTTTGGAGAACATCACGCTTTGTTCCTGTGCTCAAGATAAATCCTCCAAACACCAGCAGTAAATCTGACTTCACATGGAGCTGGGAAGGTTTTTTTTATTTTCCTTTATTCAACCAGACTCTTTTCTATCTTTGGCAGTATGTGGATCAGTTTTAATGTCAACACTGGTTTCACTGAAAAACTGAACTGAACATTGTGATAAACTAAATAAGAATAATGTTTGTAGGATTTAGTTGATGTTTTGATAAAAAAAAACAACTGTCATTTCAATTTGTTTTTCAAATAGTTTATTTATTGATTTTCATGGTTTGAGTTTTATTCATTACAACAAACCTTCATCTCATAACGAAGCCCACTTCACAGTATTGTTTGGCCACAATGGCTCACTTCCCTGTGGTCAGAGCTCTGGAGAGCTTCCCCTTGAGTCTATAACCACCATTGTAATCCAGATTTTTCAGGGGGATCCTTTTGTGTTCATTCACCAAGATGTAACAGCAGGCGTAATATCTGAGTATCTGAGATGGGGGGTGTGGCTGCTGAAGGTCAGCGGTAGCTCCCCACCATGAAAAGGCATTCTGATCTTCCTGGAGCACAGCACTGACGGTAGGTAACCCCAGACACTGATGCTTCACTCCATTCGGGGCGGAGGTGAAGGGAGCGAGCGAGGCCTTTTGCCGTGCCAGTGGGGACCCTGTAATCCAACGCTCGTCAGTGGTAATCTGCATAGCTTTGCTGCTGCGACGAGATAAACGACACACACGCTGCTAACGCTCGCTGAGAATGAAACAGTAACGCATGTGTTAGCTGATGTGGTTCTGGGAGGTTTTTTTCTCCCTTTTTTTCTTTTTTTTTTTAAACAATGGAAGATTGATTGACTGCCCGGGCCGAGGGTCAAGTCACTGACATCTGAGTTGGTCGCCTTTCATGCTTGCTTCTTGAAGGTTTGCATGAGAAATGCCAAAACACTTGAGAATAACTTCCTTTGAGCGGTGAAGAGGGTTTCAACCCCAGGTGGGCCGGGATGCTAATCTGTTCCTTCCATCCAGAGCAGGTTTTTTTTAATGGTTTACAAATTCCTTATTTGTTGAAGGTTTTCTGATCTCTCTTTTCTGGGGTCTTTCTCTTCTTTGTATTGTCACTCTGTAATACTCTTGAAAATACCTGTCTTTAGTTAAATAAATAACCCGAGGCAACTGGAGTGGTTGCTCTGATCCCTCACAATGAACTTCTCTGAAATTTCAAAGCAGGTTTCAACCTCAACACTGAGGCCTTGAGAACATTTTCATCTCACAAATGACAAAACACTGCCACAGGTGGTTTATTCTTTAAACTATAAAACAATGCTCCACCTTATTTGTCCCCCACTTAAAACCTGTTGGAGCACGTTGATGGATGAGGTTGAGGGCAAACAGAGGGAATCACAAGGAGAGAGACAAAGAGGCCGATACACTGACTGTAACCTTTCCTTGTATGGTTGTTCTGTGGGTTATTTATGGGTGAAATGACATCCAGCAAGAAATGGAACAGAATCCATTGTGCTATAGATAAATTGCAAAAATTAGCAACATCGGCATAAATATACTGCAAAATATTTATACCCAAGTGACTGTTCCTTGCCATCTAGGAATTGCTCTGTGGTCAAGTAATAGAGATTAAAAACACACTTACAAAGCCCAAGCATTCAATCTCTGTTCAGTTCTGTGAAGCGTGTTCATGCACATGATCCCTTCCAATCTCCAAACCAAAGGCCTTTTGTTTTGTCCTTTGACTTCTGCCGGGGTCAACAGCTGACAAATCTTATATCTACAGTGCATCTAAAAGGCCATGTCATCTCAGTCCTGTGGATTTATCCTTCACTCACGCTGGCGGCGGTGGCTGTGGATGATACGGAGGACTGAGCGCACCCACCACACACTTAGTCTTTGGATTAAGTACCACAAGTGAACAGGAAGGCTACGTATGGAATGCATATGTGATCATGTCGGTCATGCACATCTGTGCTTCCCAAAATCTGGATTAAATACAATGGGTAGACTTCATGAGCAAGAGCACCATTGTTTTAAACATCCTCCACTTGATTTTCTGAGATCTGTTGACCTTTTGTTTCTGACATCTTCAGCAAAAGCCATAAATTGTGAAAATCCCCTAACATTTATACTAACCCCATGCTGTAATAAAATTTATTGTGATCCTTACCCTAACCCTCGCCTTACCTCAGCTTTCACCTAATTCGAACTTCAGCCTTAACTGTAACTCTAAAGTTTGTACATCAATGTGTTCCGTCCAAGGTTTTGGTATCATCTGCAAGGCAGACCATAGGATGCAGCAATATGTTGCCAAGTTCTGGATCAAGAGAGTGAAACGCACCCAATAGTTAAAACATTGCAATCCTTTCTATCCATGCATCAGTCATTACGTTTGAGTGAATTCAATTGTGTTTTAAATTTACATTTGAAGGAGCCTTATTGTTTCATTTAACTGTGACTCAGTTTGAGAACAGGATGCTTCAACTTAAATGACATGGTGGAGCCTCAAAATAGCTTGGGCAGATGTTGGAGTTTTTCTAATCAAAAGTAGTTTGGATGATTTTGACTCACTGGATTTGGTCAAGAATAAGACATTTGTTGGAAAACACTATTCTCCCATCAAAGATCAACATGGACGTGACTGATACTATCACTCATTATGCAGTGTTGATGGAATAGCGCAACAGTTCTCACGTGTGTTAAACCCTTCTACTGTTTCTCTCTCTCTCTCGAGGAGATCTCAAGCATTTCACTACCTGTGCGTCACCTTTGCACCTTTGGAAAAACTTTGCGGATGTTCTGAACAGGGGCCTCATTCCTGAGTACTTAGCTGTCATGTAAATCCGAGAGTGTCGTCATAAACCAGGACACACACTGTTGTCAAAGCACTGCCCATCACAGTGTGTAATCAAGAGCCGTTTCTACTGTAGAGGATGGAAATCAACTGGAAAAAGAAATATCTGTAATTAAGATGAAAGAGCGGGGGGAGGGGAGAAAAAGTTGCAAACTGTTGTAAGTTTCACCTTTCTTCAACGTGGCGGCAATGTGTCAGTAAATTATGAGTGTGGATCCTTTTAACTTCAATCACCATCTTTGGGACGTGGAGATGATTGCTACATGGTGTAATTGAAGAGTAGATCAAACGCAGAGGCAGAAGCGGTCGCTGAAGACAAGTGTCGGGCTGTGTCCGCACAAACCGTGGCCCTACTGGGAAACATGGGCCCACAGATTACAGGCCTGAGATCATCACTGTCGCTCGGTAGGAAGCACTAATTTACAAATTATTTTAGCAGTATAGCCTGGTAAAATCTTATTATTAGATTTAGAGGTTGCATTGATAGAATGTTTTCAATTCCATTAGAGCGACACTATAGATAAAATAGACTTTTATAGGATTTCTAAGATGTGCATTTGATAAGAACACACGGTCGAACAGCTGGAGACAAATTACATTAATGATTTTTTTGTATGGATAAGATTTTTAGCAATACCCGTGCGGTCATAACAAAATGTATTGTAGTGGAAAAAAATTGAGTTAAGCACCCACTATGATCCTGTTCATCCACCTTCACCTACATGCCATCACGTAGAGTTTGATCTGTATGAAAAGTTAATGGTACAACAAAGTTTTCTTTATGTCTTTTCATTTGTGACTCTCTGGTGTGCATTGATCAGGCTGAACAACACACCAATGAACAGCGCGGTTCGTCACAGCGGCCGTCTGCGTGATGGTGCAGGCTTCTGTGAGAAGCCGTACCTCCATTAATGGACTACACACCGTTGTAGATGGCAAATTGGCCGGCTGTAAGAAATGCGTTGCGAAATGATGTGAAATTGTTATGCCACAATCCGCAGCTGTCCGAGACTGTCCCAGCGGTTTTTCAAAAAATTTGAACATCTTTAATTTTTCCTTTTCCATATCATATGGTTTTGGAATGACCACGCAGAGATGCCGCATATTATGGATTGATCTCAGACTGTTAATGTGTCACCCTGCACCATAAAGCACTCCAGTCTGCTGCCATGGTGATCTGTGTACATCCAGTATTTCGGTGTCAAAAGGGTATTAGTGCTGGTATAAGTATGGGATCTGTCGACTGGGCATCTCAGTTTCTCCATAGCTTCGCCCTGGCTTGTCCATGATCGCTCGAGATCGACGGAGCCAACGACCAACAAGAATTAGCATATCATTACATTGGTTTGGTCCAATTTTGTTATGTTTTATAATTTCAATCTTCTATCTACTCAGTTTTCTGTGTTACAATTTTAGACAGATGCTTTTTCAGTATCCCTTTATATGTGCTCAACATCAAAACGGTGTGGTGGTTTTTTGCGTAGAGGCAACCTGTAGAGGGTTGTTTCCACGGATTCACCATTGTGTGTCCACATTGTCCACAAAACTCTTAACTCCTTAACTGTTTATGCGCTGTCAGGAAGAAAGAACATCCAAGGAAAAACAGTTTGTGCCAACTCAAATGTGATCTGTGGTGAAGACCCAAGCTATAGCACTCAATGGCTCCATGCTGGCCTTACGAAAAAAAGACAATGAAATGGACACTGTAAGCTCCGCCTCCAGTTTTGGATTTAACTTTGACAATTCAATCTAATAGGGTTTAAATCTGTTGCTGACTATCTTTTAAAGCAGCATCATAGTTTGGGTTTTGCAGTTGTTTGCATACCTTGTGTCAACATGTGCTCTCTCTGTCTCTCTGTCTCTCTCTCTCTCTCTCTCTCTCAGGCTCAATGTAAACGTTGCTGGTTCCATTCACAAAATTCCTCAGTATAGGTGAACTGAGGCTATGACTGCTAATTTCCATTCCATTCCTGACAGATCACCCTCAGTGTTTGTCCAGCGGGTCCACCTACATCCCACCGCTAAACGCCCCGCACCCATCTTGCGTACACACATGGACAAACACTCACACCAAACGCTTGGGTCCACCAGCCACACCCTGTCTGTCAGTGATAGAGCACAGATGCTATCTGAGACTCTCGCCGCCAGGTCTCGCGGAGGCTGGCCAGTACTGTTTGCTCTCTCTGATAGTCCGGTCACCTACGTTTCTTTCTTTATTAGAAACACAACAGGAGCAGTAGACAAAATGAGACACAGATCACCTCTGTGTTTCAAGATCACCCTTAGATCACCAAGGTAATGGAGCATCCACTAACTTCTATAGTAACAGTTACCTACCACATCAATCTGAAAACTGAATAGATTGGACAGACGCCTCAATCTGGCTGGCAGGTGTAGCATTAAATGTTTTCCAGCTGAGTCTAGGTTGATAATTGATCTTAAAATACCGACTCTGGATGGCTTTACCTTGAGAAGGAACTAAGAAGTTTTAAACCTATGTGAACAATGCCTACATACTATGCTGGATATCATGCGTAAAGACTGAGGGTAAAGCTGTGCTAAAAAGGAACAGCATTGTTCTGAAATTGCAGTTTGCAGCTGGTCAACCTCAGAAACAAATAGTTTGTTCAACCGAAGGTATCCCAGTACAATTTCCATTTTCAGGAGAGGAAACGTCCTGAAGTTGAAGAAGAACCTGTGATCGCAGCAACCATAAATGCCATATTTAATCAGTTAGTTGGCAATCTGTATGCACATTTCATCATAATAAGGAGAAATATAAAGCCCAGTCGGACAAAAATAGCAGCTAAACCCTGAATGTTGAGAGTGTAGAAGAAGAATCAAGTCCAAAAAAGGGATTCAGCTGTGGAAAATCTAGCTCAGCCTTGCTAATCCTGGAGCACTTTTTTCAGGACACAGCACAAGTTTCACACCACAAAATTCTGCAAAGTGATTGATGTGCATTTACTAATCCTGTGAACGCTTAACGGCAGCTGTAAAGCCATTCTCTAGATAAACACATACCCACAACTGAGCTCCTCGGGGATGAGGAAGACAAATTGAGGTGTTTCAGAGAGATGCCACAGTTAAGTGATGCAAAGAGAGATACTTACTGGGGCTTCTATGGGTCATATATTTTAAGTGGGGTGGGAGGAGAGGGCTATAGCGCCTCGGCTTGAAATCAGTTTCAATCAAGGGTAGAGAGCAGTGATTTCTTGTGATGTCTGAAGTGGTGTCATTAACTCTAATAACATTCCAGACAGTAAACATGGGGTCAAAGGCCATGGACTACACCTGACTGGAGACACAGACCGATCTGTTGCTTGAGAAAATTCAAGCAATTTCGAAATAACACATTGAACCCCTCATTTTTCTATTTCAGCATGAAAATCAGCTGTTGATATACCGGACCTTGTTAGTGCAAAGTAAATGGGAAATTAACTTCTACCTCCGGATGCAGCACTACTTGTGCGATCGAAAGGTGGGAGACTTGTTCAAAAAACATTTGTTCTTCACAGTGTAGCGTTTCTGCAGCCTGTAAAAACCCAGGGATTACTTTAACATAATTTGTATTTGTTCCTGCCAGCATCTGGAAAAAAAAAAAACAAAAAAAACACTGCCTCCCTGGCCATGATTACATGTTACATTTTGCTGAACATTTCTAATTAGAGAACACACAGATGTAGAGGATGTGGAACAAGTTGAGTCACAGTGCGGAACAGTCTCTTTCACTGCTATATATTCATTCACTCACAAATAGATCATTCACAGAAGAGAGATTTCCCCTCACTGTTATAAAATGTTTTCGCCCCGATCCTGACCCTGCAGGGAGGCTGCATGGCTCTGCAGCACTGCACCAACATGTATTTTTCCATTGTTCCACGTGTGATTGCATCCATGACGTAATGTGAGTGCGCTCCACCCGCCCTACGGCTACAGCGGGACTTCTGCTGGTGGTGGAATGATTTGCAATCTTTCCGTTTTGTTTGTTTTACCTCACATCGGATGGAATTCCCCGCTTATCTAAATCCAATAATTACTTAAACCTGGATGTCAAAACACTTTCCATTATTATCAGAGCCCCCTTTACCCCGTTGCCTTTGATGCCAGTTGTTACCTTGCAGAAACACAGACTTTGGGTCTTTTTTGGCTCAACGGAGCTGTCAGGATCCATAAACACCAGAGTTAAGTCTGTCCCAGGGGACAGAATGATGGTGTCTGATCTCAGGATATACTGCTGACTTGTCAGGATTAAGACAAAACTACCCCGTATGTAACTTTCATTTACGATCAGTCTCAAGATGTCGTGGCTGTTTACTGAAAACAGATCATAGTGAAGCACTCCGTTCAGGCAATTCGCGGATGGATCCAGAGATTTACTACCAGGCACTTAGCGTGAATATAAATTTCAAGTTGGATATAGAAATAAAGAAGTAAAAATCACACTGCGTTTCCAACATGTGCTTTTGTTTAATTATTAGAATAGATGATTTGAGACTTTGTTTGCTCGGCGACATTCTTTATGAGGTATTATGTTCCAGTATAACTGTTTGTTGTGCCTGGACCTGTCTTTCTCATAAATTAAATCTCTGAAGCACTTATCTTTGCTGTTAAAGTTTCTTTATTTTACAGGACTGCAATAACCCCACTACTTAGCAAATTGGACACCGAATTTGATGGCATGTGTGAAACTTTGAGCTTAATCCTTTTGAATCTCCGGTGTACAGGTGTTACTTGTGTTTGGTGAGGTTTCTTTTTCTGTCCCATTCCTTCACCGAGTCCATTTGTAATATCTTTACTTCAGCTTTTCCTCTTCTCCGTAGCCTTGTTGATGAAAGCAGGAGGCAATTTGATGTAATTAAAAGCTGGTTTAGATGTGACTGAAAGCTTAAGTCACAAGGTCAAAGGGAATCAGTGGGCCACACCAGAAGGCTTTCAGATTCCATTAGTTCCAATAAGAACACAAATTTATAGGTGAATGTGGGTACCGTCAATTTTATTTCAAGTCAGCGTTGATGAAAGTATTGATTAAACTTATAAATGTGGAGTCCTGTGTTATATTGAATTATGGGTATCTAATCTTTGAGATGACTTGAAATAAGAGTAACTTGTTGACTGAACTTCATGTCATATTTCCATTTCGAAATCCAGATCATTTAAGGCATTAAAGTTTTGTTTGGCTCTGCAGTGAAGGCTGCCACTGATGTCTCTCTTTAAAATGTAGACTCCTAAATGGAAACATTTTTATTTGTTCGGTTGATGTATTTATTTATTCAGCTTGCTTTCTTTTTCTTTGTGACGGCGGTGTTTATGACTGTTTCATTTTCCACTGTCATCATGAATATTTGGTTGAACATATTCTCATGGTTACATTGTTCTCTTCATCATCAGCTCAACATCAGCTGTGTTAGTCAGGTAGGTAACCAAATCCCAAGATGCTCCAGTGATCCAAAACAAGAATGACAATAAGTAAGCTTCTTCAATCCCGACACAGTGAAACACATTTACTTGTTTTCATTGTTACAAACAAACACAAATATGCTGGGAGCACTTTAAATTGCTCATGGTCATTGAGACAGAAATCAGAAATTAAAAGTCAGTATTTAGTGGTGGAATAGAACTAAAGGGCGTTGGATCATAGGTGGTTGCATTTGTCTCCGCTGTGCAAATATTTGATTATCGATAATAAAGTTGGGCTCGCGAAGTTAGACAGTAATGCCCCATTGAAAATCCACAGTGGAAATCAAAATGTTCAACCATTAGCAAATTTATTTCAACGCAAACAACGCAGACAGGCTCAGACTCTGCTAATCATGAATTATCAGATTTTAGTCCACTTTGTTATTGCAGTTATTAAGAGAGAAGACAAAATAGTGAAGCAGCTCATTTGAATCAGACATGTGATAAATGCTTAGACGAGATGAAGATTTTTAAATTAATTAGTTACTTTCCTTGGAATTAAATATTTGAAACACGTGTTTCAACAAGTTTTTAGTGATTGACAAAAAAATCTGAAACAAAACTGTTCAAGTAAACACACTTAGGGAAAATCTTTTCTTTTGTACATCCTATTCATAAATAACTACACATATTAGGAGCATAGTGCTCCTTCAAGGAGCTGATGAGGGTCAAACACCTTGCTCAGGGACCCACAGTGATATCTGCAATGGGATTGGAACCTGCAAACTTCCAATCTCAAGCCTGATGTCAGGCTGTACTCTGACTTTGCATGTTATACATTGAGATCAGCCGTGGAGCTCCTCCATGACCACGAATTGGATGAAGTGTGATAGAAGATCAATGGTTATAATCTAAGGAGAAAGCACTCTCATCAGCATCTAAAGAAAGTTTCTGACTTAAAAACACTGACCAAAAATAAATGTGTTCATAAAAAATTTTGTAAAATGATGGATTAGATGGATGGATAATGGATTGGACCCAGATTTCTGATATTTTCCAGATCTGGTAATACTGAGCGTCAATGGCTTCATGGCTCAGATTGACGTTAAAGATAACTCTTAAAATCCTGACAATCATATTGTTAATCTTCATTCTTATTTGGGGTTTCAAATCCAATCAATTAATTCTTCAGTGCAATTTTTATTACTCTTCAAATGACCAAATAGGAGTGAACCAACGAAGGGAGAGAAAATGAATGCATGCAAGCAAAGCTGAAGCAAGGGACCCCATTTCCTCCTCTAGGGCTTTCCCTGCATGAATCCAGCCCTTTGTTCCATAAATAGATTCAATAAAAGCTTTACTTTCTTAATTGAACTAGTTCAACATGTTTCCCAAAGTCTTAAAGAGTTTATGATTCAGAGACACAAACACTTAAATGTGTTGTTTCCCCTCTGGCCTCAGGGTACCAGGCCTGCATGCCATGTGAGGAAGCAAGAAGGCACCTGTGTCACAACTCCCCGAAGCAGACAGCAGTGTATCTGCTCTGAATGTTCTCAGGGTCCTGTTTCATGGGGGGTGCTCTCAGTTGAAGGCCTAACGGCCTGCCATGTCCCTTTTAAGCGTCTCTAAAGACAGTGTGAAGTCTATCAAGGGAAAGGGGTCTGCGATTAGAAGGTGCACCAGTTGGACACCATGTTCTCTGACAATCACCTGAAAGAGAGTTTATTGCTCCTCGCTTAGTCCCGCAGTGCTCTTTCTTATTGAACTTGCATGTGAATGAAAGATTTGATCTGCAAACAGCTGGAGTTTTCCGTGCCTCAATGGCCTCAAAGCATGATTTTGCTGTACATTGTAATGCAGTGTTTTGCACACACTGAATGGGGTGTGAGGCGATCCAGCGAGAAGTCTCTGCTGGAGCTCCAGCCTTTTGATTTACACGGGAAAGAAATGTTCATGGAGTGAAAAACGTTCTCTCATATGAATGCGGTTCAGACCACGTTCTTGTCTTTAGAAGATGAATGGTTGGCTTTGGCAGACTTTTAATCAAGGCTTGCAGAATGTGACAACGCTTGTGCCAGTAGACCACTTTCTAATATTATCTACAAGCTTGGATCTTTTAACAAATGACAAGAGCCACTGAAGTTTTTTTTTTTTTTTTTAATTAACTTGATGCTTTGCAGTAACTTCTTGGGGGTTGATTCTTATGAAGCCAAACAAGCTCTCGTTTCATCCTCATGACAGTCAGCTCTCACAAGCATGGATCCAGGTCCCAATAGACTCTGACACCACCTTTGAGCTTCTCAGGGTCTGATCTCTATGAGTTCCTCTGACTCCTGGTCCCTCTGAGAAGTCCACCCACATGTTCAGCTTGGGTTTTTCACCTGCACAAGGAGAGGAGGGCGGTGGACACGTGGAAAGCGTGAATGCGTGACGCTTTGGTGGCCGTGGCAGGATCTGTCCGTGCCTCCCTCGTATTCTTCGGCAGGACTCGGAGCCCCTGCGTGGGGGCTACCCCCTCTGACATCAGCGAGGCCCCGCAGCCCTGGGAAGTTGAGCATGTGAGCTTCCCCAGGTCATTAGGGAGAGGCTTGAAAAGACTGTCACCAGGAAGGAGATAAGCCGCGAGGGGCGCAGTAATAAGGCCCTGAATAATAGCCCCTCTGTAGAGAGCCACCGAGGACACAGACCCAGGGATTAAAGGGAGACTGAAAAGGAGAAAGTCAATGGACCTCCACAAAAATATGAACCAAAGTGCTGGTGAATAGTGGGGGGAGTTATCAGCATTCTGGGGACTCCTTCACTGGGCCCCCTCAAGCTTAAGGAGAAGGGAGGTGTTCTCCTTTAGGAGTCTCTTCGAGGATGAAACTGGCTCTTTTAAAACAACGTTGTTTCTGCTGTGTCGACATGCACTGTTAAGATGTCACGCAGAAATCTATTTCTCATGCACTTGTGGTTCAGAAAGGTCATGCTGCACAGACTCCTCGCTGGTGTAGTTTGCACGTATTGTGCTACAGCTGGACATAATGTGTTGTTTTTCTGTGTTTTATGCTTTGCTCAGATTGCATGCACATGTGAGGGTCTGCGATGGACCTCTCCCACTGTGTGTATCGAGTGTGTGCTCTATAAAAGGGTCATCTTTCCTTTATACGACAGGCATACTGTGCAGTGACCTGAAGCACTGAAGTAAAAGTCCATAAAGGAATATCTGCTCATATCTGATCCTTCACTCAACTGGTCCAAACTATCCGTGCTCTCACATTCGAGATATCCTCAAACAGCTGTTGTTGCAGGTGGAGCTCAGAATAAGGCACATTTTACTAAGAGTCTCTTATATGAGAGGTTTTTTTTTTCTTCCATAACCTTCGGACCAGTGTCTGGCGTTGTATCAATTTTGATTGTAAATTCAGATTAACAGACAGCTTAGCCTGCTGGATTCTTCGCTGCATGAGGTGCATCATATAAAACCACAGTGTAAGTTGGCTTTATTCCATCTGATGAGAGAAGGTAGCTTTAAAAAGCCTCTAATCTGTTAAGGAAATTCAATGTTTGAGGACACTCAATAAAATGTGCTAATCACTGGGGAGAGATCCGTTGTGTAGAAGTGTGACACGACTGAAGAATTGCCAAGTAATTTGGTCATTCCCTTCAATGCACATTATCTGAATCAATTTCCGATCTCGCCGCAGTGCTGGTGCAGCTTCCCATAATGTGAGCCACATTGTCAGGCGCAGGGAACAGTAATATAAAGCAGACACGTGAGGCTGAACTCAGGTGGACTTGATCGCATCTGTTGGAGCCGTGGACATTCTGTCAGTGCTGCCCTTCAGCCTTGCAGCAATTACATGACGTACAGTTGGTCAGATATAAACATCCTCTTCTAAATTACTCAAATACCTCTGCATGTGTTCACATCTTGTCATTCCTACAGTGACTCACATTATACCAAATAAAATCAAGCCAAGCTTTTAAAATTCACCAGGTTTCAAATTGGGTTTTATCCCCCCCTGTGGTCACACATTTATTCAAGCATACAAATGAAAGCTTGCCCACAATCAGAGTCTGCCCTTTTCACAGCTACACTTCAGTCTTAGAAGTCTGTTGTAGAGCCCCCTCAAAACTCAACCTCTCTCCTCACCCCGCTGTCACCTCCCACACAGCTGCTTGCTGCCACATTGTCCCTCTGTCATTGTCAATGTCACTGCCATCACCATGCGCAACATGCGCCCACCCTAACGCTAACCTTTCCTCTCACCAAGCCTGGCCCCTGGGGTTTATGGCTGTTGATTGTTCTGGGATACGGCTGTGGAACTGAGTGGTGTATCAAAGCCCCGCTGTCCCGGAGCAGAGACCCCCTCGACTCACTCTGACTTGCTCCGGCCCATTCGGCAGCCCACGGCAACCAGATTTCATTCCCTTGACCACTGCTTTGAGTAAGTCCGCCACTCCCCCCGACTCCTCGGCCTCAATCCCTGGCTGCGAGCATGCCCGGAGAGACAGGCAGCTCTGTGAATAGACGGACGGAGTGAATGGACATTTCTTCAGACCAGGCTAATGGGTGGTCCCTTTAACTCAGGATTGGACTGCATGGAAGCAGCCCAGCCAAAAGAACTCCCATGCAATGTCACAGTGAACAATAATCTGCAAAATCGCTCCAGAGTTTGGACTTCCTGGAAAGACATTTACTTTGCCCCGTTTCCTTTTGTTTAAGGGATTGTCAAAGGCGGCTCCTGCTGCCCAGGGCAGCCGTCTTGTCCTCAGCCCCATCAGCTTATGTGTCTTTCACCCTTTCCCCTTCGGTTCTCTTCCTTTGTTTGCTCCATAGGTGTCTTGGATAAAGGTGTCTCTAAATCACAAAGAAGTTTGTCCATCAACACTTATTCAACTCGTGCTGTGTAATGTCTGCTTTCACAGTCGTATAGATTCGCTCCCAGCGGTTCTTTAATTGTCCTCATTTGGGGACACGGAGGGAGTCAGGTGAGGGATTGGATGAGCCCCGGTGCAGGTGAGTGTGCTTTCCATGGTTTGTGTTGTGCAAACAGAGGCTGCCAGAATGCCACAGGGCCTCTGAAGGAACCACACTAGACAGATCTATGTCTGTCATCTCACTGTGGGACACACACACACAAATGCACAGCGCTGACACAAACTGCATGTAAAGCTGCCTTTGATCAGAGCTTCTCTCAGATCTTCAGCAGCTTCCCTGCCATTTAGACCTGTTTACACAACTCCAGACTCCAGCAAGCACTAAGACAATACCTGGGAGACCCATTCATGAGGCCTGGATGGGAGTACAGAGGGTGGCAGATTTGTAAAAGGTTTTTTGTCAAAGTTATACTATTTCCTTCCATTGTTTGCTTTTTAGGTCATCATTCATATTGATGTTATCTTCTTCCCCTTCACTGACTTCTCTTTTCCTGTTTGTTTTTTTTTTTTTCTTCGTCGTGATCCCTTCCTTTTTCCAGATATCTCTATTGTCAGTTCCAGGAATGCCCACTGCATCAGGCTGCATTCAGACCAGAACAAGAGTTGTAGCGTCTTATCACTTTGTTTTTTGTTTGTAGATACTAACTACTGTTACATCTCGTGCGCACATTTTATTCTTCCAGCCAGCATTTTTCAGGTTAACATGTATGATCCCTGCAGTAAGAAGTTCATCATGGCTGTAAAACGTAAAACTACGAAAATCTAGGAAATTATCTAAATACAACTGTAAAGATGGTACTTTGCTTGCATTCCCTGTGTTTCGAGCTTTGATTATCTTGTCTACATTAGTTTTTAGCAGTCAGAATGTAAAACAGCCAACGGGTTGAGGGATGCAATCCATCACAGACTCCATCATGCTTAATACAGATTCTGCAGTGTTTTATGAGCTGTGGCTCTCAGGTAGATCGCACTGAAATACATTAAAAAGGACCAGCCAACAACACTCCGATGGAAGGCCTTTAGATCAGAACCGGATGGGAGCTGTGACCACCATGTGCTGAGCTCTTACAGCAGCTCACAGCCCCCTGACGGGGGTAGTGGGCCAAATGAAGACCACCTGGTCTGAGGCTAATCCCCCAAACACCATCATCCTCCTGAGGACTGCTTCATGGACTCATGCCACAGGATTTACACAGTTCTGGATTTGAAACAGACGTGTGAGGGTTTTTTTTTTTCTCCTCTTTTGGTTATAGTGAACCTTTTCTTGTCTGTTTCTGATGTCTTGACAGAGATCATAGCTTCACCGTGCAGCAGGCAAATGTATCACTATTAAAGATTCGCCCACTGCCCATCTTTTTGCTTTTCTTAATATATGATTCATGTATCTGTTTGTATTTGATTGTTTTGTGATTTGGTAACTTTGTACAACAAAGGAGACAACTGGGTTTCATTACCGAGCTATGTTGGACATTCCCACAAGGCGCATCTCCATGTGTTTCTAAGTTCTTCTTTACCATACTTGTCATATTAAATCATGAGAATAGTCAACACAAAGTTCAGTCTAAGCAAATGTCATTCTCAAAGTCCTGTTGTCAATATCTGAGTGAGATTCAGGTTGTAGATTTGGGACCTTTTTTTTTTTTTTTAAGTTGAGTATGTATGAGCGGGCTGATCTACATTGTCCATAGGGGTGAATGGGAGTGTGTGTGTGGTAGTCTTTCTCTCTGGGTGGTTGACCAGTCATGCACTTGAGGCAGGGTGAACCGTGTGTTTGCTTTTAGTTTGCTGGGATTGGCTCCACTGCCCTGTGACCCTGAACTAGATATATATTGATATAGAAGACGGATGCATGAATGGATGAACATGATAGTGGCTTTTTCTGTATTAAATTAAGCATGTTTTGCATGCTTCTCCTGCACTCTCTTGCTCACTGTGCATCACAAACACACAGGGGCCTGAACAAAGTGACTACCAGTAGCCTATGTCGTGTGAAATCTCAAAGTTTCTTATCACGAAGCATTTTAACAAGACTAATTTTAGACCTGCTAGTATCTCTGAGGCCAGGTTATCTGCCCCTGGAAGGTCCCTGGTCCCACAGAGAGCTGCCGTCTCTCAGTGGAAGAGCCAGGTCTTCATCAAGAGACACGTTGGTACACTAAAAGCTTCCTTTAACAGAGCAGACACTGGACAGAGAGTCTGGTCGTGTGTGTTTGTAAAGCTTTGCTTTCACCAGATACTGACACCCACACGAGGATAAGTACAGATTTCGGAGGTGGGGACATTTGTCCTGAATACTGTCCTCAGTTTAGATTATTTCCAGGCTGGAGCTTGATACTTTCTAGAGGACGGTGTGAATTTGAAATATAGGCACTATAGTGTGTGTGAATTTCAAAGATTAATTTTTTTTAAAGACGTGTTGTTGTTTTTTTTTTTTTTTGTTTTGTTTTTGTGAATGACTTTATTGCTTGATTCTCTGTGAAGGGAAGATAAATTTCTTCACTTGTGGCTGTTTGAATACCAGAAGAGGTTTCACCCACTCCATAATAATGGGAAATGGACATGATGTAATTTATCAACAAGAATAAAAGAATTGCTGACTTGGCTGAGTTAGCGTTGTTGGGAGTTTCATAAGTAGTTTTCTTTAAAAGTTTTTTTTTTTTTACTCCCACCCCCACAAAATGAGCCGTCCACCTGGTGGTTGTTACTTTGTGTTCAATAAGTCTTTTCATCCAACTGTTGGTTTTGGGATCCAGGTTCAGGAAACAACACCTGCCTTTGAAATAAATCTTTGCTTCTCTTTAAGAAAGGAAAATAAAGAAAAGTGTGCGTGTGTTCGTGCGTGTGCGCGTGTGTGTGTGTACACAACACCTTTGTGCTACCAGGCCCTAATCCTGCTGTAAGGGAGTGAAATGGGGCGAAAAGCAGAGTGATTCTTTGTGTGGGTGCAGAGTCACAGTGAGCTCAGTGGGTGTGTAAAAGGATGAGCGCAGCTTTAGATAGACTGACGCTGTCAAAGCTTCCAGATTATCTCTCATGCCTCATGTACAATCAGTGGTGTTCGTTAATCCTCATCGTAATAGATATTATTTGTCAACTTATCTTTCAGTCGAGTCATCCACACTGAAACAATCCGCCATTAAATTGTTTATCATAAGCATGATGGATATAAATACATTTTATAGGAAAACAGAAGAAAGTCACATACATTTAGTTCTTACAATTAAAACTTCTGCTTTGAAAATTACCCTGTCAAGGACTGCTGACAGGGAAAGGACTCAATCGGCCAGACACCACCATTTAATTTACAGGAGTTTGTTTTATTAGGAGCACAGAGGAAAGGGGAGGAGGAGCAAGCAGCCAACAAAGCCATAATTGTGTTGTATAGTGAGAGTAGAGTTTTCTTGTATCTATGTTAAAAGAAAAATAAGAAATATTAGTACCAGACATGTCTTTCCCTTTAAAGCTGGATTTTTTTAAAATTTTTAATTCTTGCATATCTGTAACTGTGTGCATGTGACTTGATCAGTCACTTGACCCAACAACATTGCTTTTGACTGTAAAGATTAGTAAACAGAAGTGAAAGTCTGTAAATATAAAATAGCAGAAGTAACAGCAGAAAAGTTGCACAAAGGCACACAGGTGATGTGGATACATAGTGATTGTAGTCCAACATCTTCCACTTTGCTGTCAGGACGACCGTTTTAATGATAATTCAGCCAGTAAACAGCTGTTTTGCAAGATCGCAACCAATAAATCAACAGTTTCGGTTAATGTTAAATCTAAGAGTCAGAAGGAGAAGGAGATAGCTGTTCCACAGCACAATGAATTATCAACAGTTATCACTGTAGTATCATTTTCATTCTAATAATTGTAGTATTTATTTAATTGAAGTTCATTTCGTCCGTATAGGATAATGCTAGAGCAACATGATACTTTCATTTTGTTAAATGGTGGGAAAAGCCTGCAAGTGATTGAATATTTATTGAAACCAAGGTGTTGAAATGTTGATCACATGGCCAGAAGCACTGGAATAGTTTAATAATAGAAGCATTCCAAATGAACTGCTGTGAAGATGTTACCAGCATCCGCTGCTCAGTGCACCGTAGAGGACAGCAGGTGAAATGATGACGGAGTGACAGGTGTGTATTAACTTTCTTTCGGCATAATAAAGCATACTACCACTCATCCATGGAAGTGGTTTGAAGAACAAAAGTGCTGACTTGGTCACCAGAACTCCAACATTTGTTTGTGTGCTCAGATCATGAGGACCCCCCATCAAAGACTTACTGATCCATGACTAATAACCACTCACACTGGTCAGTGTCATTGATCTGGGTGAATTACATTAAAACAAATTTCTAAACATTCTGAACATGTCCGTCTCCATCAATTAAAAGAAAAAGAAAGTCCTGCGTCTCTCATCTGTGTTGTGGAGAAATGACACTGTACTCTTGGTCATCATCCGTCTTTCTCAGAGAAGCATAGATGTCCGTCGTTTTGTCGTCTTTCCTCTTCTTGCTTTTCCTGCTGCAAATACACCCAGTTTCAACATTTTACTTTGATCGAAGCATATTAGTTTTCAGCTCGTGCAGATAATTTCATACAGTTTCATTTGTTTGGTTGTTGGATGGAGTATACAGGTGACTTTCTTACTGTTTGTAAATGTAGACGACCAGGGTGGTGATGAGGACCACGTTCAGGCAGAAACACACAGCTGCTATCCAGGGGAGCGCTGCATCAAACGTCCGGCTGCAGTCCAACGAATCTATAGAAATTCATCAAATGTTTTGTTTATCAGCAGGAACACGGAGGATGTACTGATCCAGGTATTGGGTGTAGGTCTGACACGGTTCACAGGCGCTCATGAAAGTGCTCCGATATCACCCCACCTGATACCGCTTTGTGGAGCTTCGTTGACTTGAGCAACAGCGACAATACAAGCAGAAAATTACGGCTGAAACCGATTGGCGTTCCAATCGTCCATTAGCCGCTGCTGGATCGTTTTCTCTTGGTGTTGCTACCAAATGAGCAGATAGCACCAGCGCAAGTCTATTTTCTATGGAAGTAACATCCAGCAAATCAAATACAATCATTTTCACAGACCGTATTTCACTTCAGTTGTTCGGTATCACACCACACCCAGTGGTAACAGGTCAGCAGCGCAAAAGCAGTACTAAAACGCAAAAAAAAAAAAAAAAAAAAAAAAAAATTACGAAAGATGTTGATGCAAGCAGTCTAACACACGCTCCACTTCTGAGATGCTGCTCGGGGAAGTTCCATTTACAGATGTAAGTGTAACCCACAAGACACGGTACATAACGTCCACAACAATGCTGCTGTGGTACTTTGTTTTAGTGCTTTCATTGTTAGCGTAAAAATACATTCAGTGTTAGAGCATCAGAAATTAAAGTATTATTTCAAAGAAATTATCAAAGGAAAATAAATTCTAATTGCATTACTTTATACAAATATTGTTTCTTGGTATCAGTGAATACCATAATGTTAGTTGTTGTGGTTTCGATGCATCAGACACTAAAGACCACTTTTTACACTCACCAGTCATTCGGAAGCTGTCTGTGAGGATTCCAATTGGAATTTCTAGTTCTTCCTTTGCCAGTTCGTTGCTGCTGATGCATTTCACGGTGTTGTTGGGGTAATCAGCAGCGAGCAGGGTGAAGGTGCTGTTTACTGTTTGGCTGCTGCTCAAGCTCCTGACTGAATAGTCTGTCAGGTTCTCCAAGGGCCAGGTGATGGGAGGCAGCGGATTCCCTCGACTGGTGCACACACAGACCAGGAGTTTACCTTCAACCAGGCACCAGGAATCCCTCTGGATTTTAGGTGGAACTGCAGGAAAGAAACGCAGAAATAGAGCTGTCAGGTAATGCAGCGGGTGCTTCAACATGGAGTCCATGAAGCCTGGTACTTACACTGAACGTTCAAGGTGACAGAGCTGTTAATGACATGTTCACGGTATTCTGCCACACATGTGATGGTGCTGTTGTGATCCTCTGCAGTTGGAGTGATCTCTGTTTGGTCACGACGCATAAGAAATGATAAATACCCTCCTCCGATGTCAATCAGCTGTCCATCATTCTTTTGCCACTTCCACAGGATATTTGCTCTGCCTGAGCATAAAGAAGGAGCATGGCAGCCTAGTTTGGCACGTTTTCCTTCGATCAAAGGGTTAACCCAAATCTCCGGTTTCCACGTAAATGCTGAAAGTAATCAAACACAAGGATTAACATTTGTCGATGTCGGCTAACATAAGAGACAAGATTATTTTATAAGCTCTTTTAAATTCTGTCTGTTTGCTTTCAGCTTGAATTTGTAAAGTGTAAAGAATACAGGATAGACTCAATCTACCATTCAAACTTGACAATACTGTGTCAATAGAAGTTCTACTAACCTGACACAGAGATTTTCACTCTGTTGGGAAAAATGTAAGTTTGGTTACACCCCCATTTCAGTTTTAGTCCATATTCATACTCTCCAGGTGGTTGACTATCTATCTTGTCAGTGTGGCTAGTTTCAGATTCAAATTTCTTGACAAATTGCATGCTTTTGATGTTTGAAGGTGTCCCTTCAAACCATATTTTCTGATATGGGATAAAATCTTTGTTTGCACGAACAGTCAAATTGTATTTGATCAGAATGCACATGCCAGATTCCTCTTTAATACGCTCTGCCACACTGATCGAAAAGTCTTTCTCATCAAGCGGTTCTGTCAAAAAAAAAAAAAGAAAATAGGTTGAAATGTTAAACTATCTGTAGATTCTTCGACTTTACTGTTCGTGACTCATTTAGCATGGTGTCTAACCTTTCAAACATGGAGACTGGCAGCAGCAGTATTTCGCAAAGAGCCACAAAATTGCAGAGGGGATCAACAACATCGTCTTTCTGCTTTGGAAGCATTGTAATAGAAATACTCACTTTCATTTCATAGATGAATAAACATCCTTCACAGAAGATGGTAAGTTCAGCTTTGCCTTACCTCCTGCTCCTGTTTCACTGCTGCTTGTTGAAGCTGGGTGCTGTTGTTAAGGAGTGAACGTTTCTGGGAAAAACTGAAACTTACAGCAGAAGTTACTCTCACCCAAAAAGAGGAAGGTGCTGTTGTAGGAGGTGCTATTGTGGCAGAACTTCATGTGGCAAGATGATAAAGACCAGACTGACTAGTTCAAAGGTTCTGTATTAGATCACCCCAACACTGTAATTACATCTCAAGCATACCTTGATAAAAATTTATTCTCAACTTTATCCAAAATGTGTACATTGACTTTGATCCTGGACCGTTTTGTATGGACTGTGCGTGTGTGGATTGTTTTAATTTTCGTCGCAATGTTCAAAAATGATGACCAACTTTTGCTTATAATACATTAATACAAACAAATATTGCTATAATGATGGATACTGTTGTCAACTCAAACACATATATGAAAGCTCAATATGTGACCAATGAAAGATGTCTGCACTGCATCTTGTGGTGTTCATCTTCAGGAAGAAAAAGCAGAACAAACCTGTGTACAGCCAAAATCAATGCATCACTTCCTGCTTTTGTATTGTTCTTGCTAGTTTTATATCAAATTACCAAGACTGAATATAGTTTACAAAACACATGGGACACACCTCTTTTAGTCTGGAAAGGGAGAACTTATGATAAAAGTTCCTCTGAGTTGGTGACTAACAGGATCAACCCAGTTTAAACGGAAATGCGGTCTAGCTTCCTCAAATAACTTGAGGAAATAAAGTGAACAAAAAATAGAAACTAAAAATATATACATGGAAAACACATTGAAATGGGACATAAATCCTATTTGCTCATTGCAGAATACATATCTAATATATATTGTTTGGTATTTATTGATATTTATTTAAGTATGATTTCTTTCGTAGTTTTTGTGACAGAAAGTAGGGCTCTCCGTCTCATGTCTCTGCTGTGATGTTCTCATTTTATATCAGCATGGAACAGAGCTTTGATTCCCTAAAGTTATTTCTGATAAAAACCAATTGATACCTTTTTAAAGTATCATTCAAAACCTAGATTTCAGACAGCAGTCATGAGCACTGAGTTACCAGGGAGAGATATCCAGTTTATACTTACCCAGAGCACGTGTAGCAGTGGTGCTGAGATCAAGTTACCCAAAAAGAACTCATGGATTTTTTTTTTTTTTTCCCAGAGGGAGCTCAACTTCTGGATATCCATAATGGACCCAGAGAATCCTCACGCCGCGCTCTCATTGGGTGGCGTTATCTATTTCCACCACGTGTGAGCTCACTGTTATTTTGGTTGCTGGTCATAAATAGTGCAGCAGTTGGAACTAATAGTCAAAATAGCATAAAGCTGTGCAGGATTTCTTATTTCAACAAGTTCTTTCGAATTTTCATTTCAAATGCAGGGAAAGCACAAGTTAGTTTTTTAAATTAAACGTATCTTTGTGTTGCACAGCTGAGTTGACAGACATACACTGTGGTAGTGAAACCCGACCCTCGCCGATCTGATACCATACCCCCGTTGCTAATGGGGTAGGAAAAATAAGGATGAGTGCAAGTGTGCATGGGTGTGTTTTGTGTGTATAAACAGAATAGATGTCACCTCGAGGCATAAAGCCATTAAGCAGAAAGCAAATGGAGTCGAGCAATTTCCCCAAGTGCTCTGGGGTATATGGGGATCACCTGTTAACCCTGACCTGTGCTAACTGCTGGAAATGATAGGTTGTTAGAACAACGCAGGCAAATAGCTTGTATATGACAGGGGAAGGTAATGCGCCGCATTTTAGGAACCAGACATAGCTGTCTGTCTGAGATGTGTATGAAAGGTCTGGACCGCTTTTGTGACTTAGTTTGGAGGCAACTAACTGTCATAATTACAAAAACTTAAAAAAACAGCATACCAAAGTCATGGAGGAGCTCTGAAGTGTCTCACAAATTAACCACAGAGTCTCATTTGTTTAATCATAACAGCACAGCACAAACAGCAATTAGTGGTTTTTCACAAAATTATGCGGCGTGACTGTTTCTTTTTCCAAGACGAAGCAGGTAAAAGAGTCGACACGTAACGCTGAAAAGTGCCAGATGGATAATCTCTGATTCACTCAAAAACAAAAAGACCTTTTTTTTGTCTCCTCAGTGACTCTCCTGGTGAATCAGGACGATTAAAGCCAAACTGTTTACACTTGGCTGCGATCAGCGGGCCGTCCCACCGACCCACTCAGCTGTTTACATTATCAGCTCCTCTGAATGTATCCCAGTGTTTCTCCACACACTCTCCTCCGTCCGGTCCACACGTCCTCTCGTCACCATGTGGCAGGATAAAAGATATTTCTACCTTGTTGCAGAGCTACTGCACCAGGAAAGTGAACAAAAAGAAACAAATTTTAAGTAACTCTAAACTCACATTACACTGACAAAGTGTCTGTTTGAATCTGTAGAGAACAGAGTGGAATGTAGGAAGCCTGCTTTACGGTACATTAATTTATTACATCTGTATGTATAAAACCATTGGATCCAATACATTTATGTATTGATTTTGTTTGATTACATGTTAATTAAATTCAGTTCTAAAAGTGTGTTTTGATCAAATCTGTTTTAAACTCCATAGAATCCCCAAAATTTGAAATGCAGGCTTTTATTTTTCATATATTCTGTATTTTACGCTGTATTGTTTCAGTGACACCTGCCAAACCTGCGGCGCACACTACAAATATTTGGGAGTTTTTACGCTGATGATGTATAGATTTATAGCTGTATTAGGTTATTTCATCTGCCTTCTGAACAACAGGTCAACAACTTTTTTATTTTTTTAATTTGGTTGTAAGATTGAACGATAACAGTAAAACTAGGATTAATCATATTTTAGGATCAGTTGTTTCAATACAGAAAAAGAGGCAGAACTATGTTTTCCTGAAACTGATGGTTAATACAGATTAAAAAAGCCAAGTCAAAACACGTTTTTGCAATTTTTCCATCATGGTCTGATCAGAAACCTATTTACCAATCACATTAACCAAACAGATTTCTCCAAGGCATTTTCCTTTGGTAAGACAGTAAGATAAAATCCCTTCAGATCTCCACTGGCCCGTCAACAAACCTCCAGTCACAGCCCGCCGAAAGTTCCCAGCTGTTAATATCCCAAATACTGGGCAGCTGTCTCCGGCATGTCCTGTGCCACTTATCACGACTGGATTAGTCCACTGTGTGACAGGAGAAATGGTCAGCATTTTGCCTTCTGGTCATACTTTGAGTAAAACATGATGATTGCTCGTGAGTAGCGTGGAATTTCGACCCGGTATGAAGACGTATCAGGTGGCAGTTTGATGCCTGTCATGGAGTAAGTGCTATCATTAGGTGCCAAAATGTTTCTTCTTTCAGCCAGCCCATAAAGGGCCCAGATAACCCAGAAGCTGATTTTGTGAGTCGTCTTTCCTCAGCGTGCGGATTTGTTTGAAATCCTCGTCCACTTGATCAAATCCTGGAGCAAATCAACACCGGTGGAGATAAATGTCAAAGACATCAGCACCCAATTTTTCTGTGTCGGGGATGGATGTATGACCGCCTGGAGACAACTGGACAGAGGGAGTACGTTTCCCAGTGAAACCCGATCGCTCGGGGACTCGTCACATGGCTCGAGTAGCGGACGTCACGCTGCGAGCGGCGCTTGAGCCGGATACATCCCGGGTGTGAAACGCTGGCAACGCCTTCTGTTTAGATCATCATCCAGCAGGAGTAACGTTTATGAGCACGACGTCTTCTTGTAGTTTATGACTTGGTGTGTGATCTTTTTTAGAGTCAATTATTTCAGTAATAAACCTGATCTCATATTGCTTGGCCCGCACGGTTTGTCTTCTCGTTTCGGGTGTAATCGATACAATCACGTGAGGTATTAAATTTGGTCTTTTTACGACGCCGCGCGTTTTCCTTTCACGGCCGTCTCCGAACCAGAAGACCCACATGTGGAGAAAGAGCTCTGCTTTTCCTCTCAATCTGCTGTTTTCAAAAGGGACTGAGAAAATCTGCACAGTTCCCAAATAAAGTTATTGGATCAGCTGGAAAGTCACAGACTGCAGGCGAGGGAGCTCGAAACGATGCGGACTTAAAATAAAGTTGTTGCCTTCGAGGTTGAACCTGTTTATTGAGTGATATAGCTCACATGTGGTGTAAATCTGGAAAAAGACAGACCTGAGAACAAAAAGAGCCAATTTAACACCTCTAAAGGCGTAAAATGCTAGTTTCAAATACTTGAAAGCTTGTATGAACAAAAGAAGACCAAATGACTTCAAGATACCAAGTTACTCTAAAGCAGCTGCCGAACAAACCAGCTTTTATATTATGTACGAATAAAAAGGTGCAACAATAGTCATGTTGATTTAATCAGTTATAACAACTTTATTGAATATGTTAGTATTAGGTTAACATGATGACTGACTGGAAACTGCATTTTTTATAATTGTTTTTACCTTTTTGTTTAAAAAGTTTCACATTTCCCATATGGTTGCTGTACACAGAACGCTGTACTTTGCATCTCACGCCACGACTTTGTGCTGTGTTTTTTTCTGTAATACAACCATCTATCCAGGCACACGCAGAACAGACTGATGGAAACATTCTGGCTCCTTTAGCTGTCTGTCTTCATCCTATGGGCCCACTCAGTATCAGGTATATGTTTAAATGTGTCTCTGCATGTCGTCCAGATGATGGTGGAGCGAACGTGCACTTTGTTGGAGGCGTGCTGTTCAATTCAAAACTGCCTCAACCCATTTGGTACGAGATTACACAACCTGAAGGGAAGCAGCCGTCGGACGTTATCACTGATGGAGAACTTATGCAATGTTGAAAAACACTTTGTCAAAAAGCCAGTTTGTGCTGATATTACCGTAGTTTGTCATTTGAAATGATATTCATGCTTTTTTTTTTTTATACAAACATCAAAAGTAAAGGTGTCCATAAGTGTTTGTTGACGTAATTATCAAAAGAAATATTGGTACCTTTAACATGGGCATGGAAAATTGAGAGAGTTGGATTTTATTTGTAGTTTTGTTTTCATTATTAATTAAAAAGTTATACATTGTCTTAAGTAAATGCTTACTGCCTAATTCAGTCCCACCTTAATGGGTCACTGCTTTATGTTTAATGCCAATAAAAACACTGTCCCGGCAATGAGCAGAGGACGGCAAAATGAAAGATCTGCACTTGTTTAAAACAGGGAATGTTCGCTAAACTGACTTTTAAATCGTGACCACAAAGAAAAAAAAAAAAAAAATCAAAGAAAAGAGGAACCCTTTTATTTTCCGTCACCCTCTTTTTAAAGTTAATTTCCCATAGCGTGATGATTCATCAATAAAACGCCGCTTGGCAGAGTGGTGAGAGAGCGCCGCTTTGACATTGTTTTACAGCTGTCTGCGGGGCCGAGGCAGACAATGCCTCACTCAATGGGACCAGGAAAGAGGCTGACAGACCACTGTGTTTAAAGGCCACTTGGAATTCAACAGCTTATGGGGCTTCGTTTCAGCTACGGGGGGCGGAAGACTCACGGCCTTAATCTGCACTACAAGCCAACACAAGTCTCAGGTGGTCGAGCTCCTTGATCACTGCACCATGAGAACCACCTGAATGGTCATATAGGTGGGGGGATGGTGGGAGCGGAGATGGGAGTGAAGGAGAGGCTAATATGTTACTCCTTTAGTCATACAATAACCTGCTATCCACACACTTATCCTGCGTTTATTCTCTCATTCTCAGAGGATGCATTAAGAAAAGTGAAGTTCAGCTCAAATTTAACCTTTGTCTGTAGAGGAAACCCTGTTTCCAGTTCTCATTTTTGAGAGGCCTGTTGAAGTGTATTTCACGACACTGTGTGGCTTCTTATGGTCAAATAAAACCATCACAACAACATGCATGCAGTTTTCGATTCACCTACTGTGAGGGATTGTGGTTATGACTTCTTACGCTCGTAAATATGTGTTAAATAGAGCAGAGATTGTGAAACTGCAAAAGAGCGTCTGGTGAAAATGAGGTTCAAATATCAGGAACTATACTGTACTGACTGGGAGAGTTCATCACCAGTGCACTATGTGAGGCAGGGTGGAGTCGTGTGAGATGTCACTTCTCATTTCTGCTCATGTTTTTCCTCTACAACTGACTTCAAAATTTTAATTTTGCCTTCATTACCTAGTCATCTACTTCTTCTCCCAAAACAGGAAATAACACATGTTGGTTAATACACATTAAAATTCTAAAGGAAAAAGAAAAAAACTACAAATGCCATACGACTGACTAAAAAACAATATATAGGGTCCACATTTTCAAGTATTTATGGAACGATATGCATATAATGATAAAGACAACATAATTTGCTAAACAAAAAGACAATCCAATCAAATGTAACTGAAGTTACAGACAGCATGATTAGGTCTGCTTCAACACATCCTCACCACATACCTTTTCTTTTATCCTCAGTATGTAAGTACTTCTATATGTTAATACACACATGTGAGTGATACTCAAACAGGAAATGTAAACTTTATATGACAAACTTTATACACTAATGTGAGATGAAGGTGTGATTTGATAAATTCTATTAAGAATCTCATCGTACTCATGAAGCTCAAATCTTAAATAATGAATATTTCTGCTTTCCAGCAGTCTTTAAGAGGTTCTATATTTTCTTGCTGGACTATCCTCTGAGTGAATTCCGCCTTTATGTGCTGTCAGAATCACCTGATCATCATTTTCATCACTCCCGTTCTCTACAGAGCGAACTCTCTGACCAAGTATCTGGAGGCAATCAGCTCTTCGTCCCTCAACATTTACCATGTCCTCTCAGAGTCTCAGACATACAGCCCGGCTCAACACCAGGCCAACATGTGATTCGGTTATTCCCCCCTTCTCTTGTTTCCAGCAATGGGGGTCCGAGCTGCTCGGCCATCCGAATGTTCGCCCTTTCTCCCCTTCTTCAAAACTCTGCTTCTGACGCCATAACGTCAGCTGCAGCCCAGCGCCAAACTGAGATCACAGTCTTTGCGGAACATATTATCAGAGTCAGATAGATTTGAAACAAGATGGTGAACATATGGCAAACAGCAACCTTGACCAGAATTTTGCTACAAAGCACGCATGAACTCAGTATGTGCACAATTAATCTTACCAGGATCTAACTTCTCATTGCATTCTGTAAAAGACATAAGGAGTAGAGCAGCAAGTGGCAAAGATAAGACTGATTCACAGCCGTTAATCCCCTTAAACATCCGATGGATTCAAACTTTTGCAGTAAACTTACACATCATTTACAGGTTCCATCTTAAAAACAGAAATAACTGCACTCATTCTGTATAAACAGGGGGGCGTTTCATCTGTGCAGGCCTAATGAGCTCGGGAGCAGCTATATTAAATCTAAAGATGCTAACTGGAGCGACCATATGGACGACTTTAAAACGAAGCATAGATGATGAAAGAAGTGAGCGGATAGTGGATGAGGTGATAGCTGGAGGCTTTAGCACCTGCCTGTACAGAGCGCAGTCCGCCAGGCTCCCTCCTGTCATGGCTGTTACCGAGTGGAAACGCTCCCCATCTGGAGTTTGTCATTATCAGGTTTACCTCTCTGAACCCTTTGTCCTAGCAGTTTAAGAGGATATTGAAGTCTTCTTATTAACAGTAACATTTCTGATCTTATTTTATTGGTTTTTGCAGTTTTATAGTTTTATCAAATAGTACGCTATGTGTTCAGTCAATGTAATATTTTCATATGTATATATGTATAGTTCCTACTCGTGAGGATTTTTTTCTTAAAAATTCCGTTTCTTGTGCGCTCGCTTGGCTCATGATAGTGTGAGCTCAGTGACAGTGGCTTAGGAGGATGAATAGCCTCACAGGAGGCTTCCAGGCTGAATGAATAACACATCAGGGAGGCATCAGAGCAGTTACAGTGGAGACGTCTCACCCAAAATAACAATAACTTCATCACAGGAGCACTGCGCTGCACCCACTCTTGAATCTCTCCAGAAAGAAAGAAAAGGAATGTGCAATTCATGTGGTTTTGTGTGAAATAGTAGTTTAGCACTCCTTCTGTCTTTTGATCTTGCGTCAGGAAAAAAAAGGACTAACCACGGCAGATCATGTCGAGAAGATGAAATTCCAATGAAAAGAAAACTGTTTTAATGAAACTTAATGTGATTTGAGAAAAAAAAAAAAATTGAACACAAATCATAAAAAGAAACACGAAGATGAGTCTTACTATTCCTTCCTTTTCTTGCTGTGATCGTCAGGTGCAGACCAGCAGAAACTTAAAACAGCTGATCCACTCGCGCTAAAGTTGGTCTCTCAGTGGCCACTCTTCGATTTGAGCCAAGATACGACACTGAAGTAAGAGAAGGGGCAGAACCAAATGAAAAGTGAGGGAGAAAGACTTTAAAAAAGTAATAGCCATGACTTGGAGACGAGATGTTTTGTGTCAGAGAAAGAGCTTACGGGATCCCAAAGTGTTTCCGGTGAGCCCACTGAGTCTAATTACTCACAATGCTGTGACATTAGTCTTCAAAGGACATGAAAAACAAGATTCCTTTCACATGTCCATCAACGTTTTGTAGGACTTTACGTGCCCGAATGATTAACGAGAAGCTGGCCACATCACAAGCCAAGAAAGTCGACTTCCACCAATGGATGACAGTGAAGAATGGCTCGTGATGGACTGTGTCCGAATTTCAGTGCTTGATATTTTCCCACAAGTTATCTTTAAATACTGCGGCCGACCAAAAGAATGCACTAAATGCAAAAGGTATATTTGAAATAAATCAATAAACTGATTGTATTTTTAAAGAATAACATAATTCCGACTGAACTCGGTTGAATATGCATTTTGCAATAAAAACACTGTTAAAGCGACACTAAGGAACTTTTCAACCTTAATAAAACATTTTAATATCTTTTGTGATGATACATCGACTTACAACGAGTTGAATGACCCCTCTGTCACGGGCTGAGGGCGTCAGTATTGCTTTCACTTGGACTAAGAAACTGTGAGGAGGGTGGTAGGAACCCTGCACACGGCATGCGTCACATTATGATATAACATCGTTTAGCCACCATTAGATCCATTACCTCGTCGCTATCCGTCCTTCACACAGCCACTGGAAACAAATGCAGGCGAGTTCAGTCCTACAGCGCGCCAACCGGAGCAGCATTTTATGACGCCAAGCACTAGTCCTCATGGGAACTGTAGTATTTGTTCAGGCAAAACACTACCGCTTTTGTCCACTGGCGCCGCCAAAATCAACGGAAACTGAAAGTTCCTTAGTGTTGCTTTAAATCCAAACCTATAATCTCAGACCGGTGATTCTGCTGGAGTAAAATAAACCCCCACTGAAATTACAGTCACATTATAGTATTACAAGTCCTTACTGGTGAAGGTAATGCCGACATTTTTATGGAAACCCCGGAGAGGAGAATGGAAGAGACTCCGAGCTCCGTTCTCCTCAGTTAGTTACATTCAACTGTGCAGCATGTTGAGAGCTCAGTACATCTGCCCTCCTTTAGAGCCTTTATTATTTCATCTTTCTGATTTCCTGCGGTTCCAGAGTTCTCACATTTCCATAACTTCACACATTTTGAAAGAATTATGTTAAAAAAAAAAAAAAAAAAAAGTTTGCATGTCTACATTCACACAAAACAGGAAGTGGGATTTAAGACGCTGATACTTTGTCGTCTCTCTCAGTATAAAGACGTGCTAATAATGTCAAACAGCTCAACGATGCATGAGGTCAGGATATAGTTTTAACATGAGCTGAGAATGAATATATGCTGATGACTCTGAGAGTTAGAACCGATCGATGAGTCAGCCAAGATGGAAGTAAGAAATTATCAAAAGTCATATGAATATTGGCTTATTCAGCAGTATTTGTAGATGTGCATTAATTTGCATTTCAACCTTCCTTCTGTACATTTGTTTCCTGTTTTCCCTTTGGAAACATCCCTGTTTTAAATCCACAGTCATTGACATAACTTTTTTATACTTCATTAATCATCTGAGTAAAATGTTAAAATGTAGGTATTTTAAGAACACAGCTTGAATCAAATCCCTCCTTCAAACAAGATAATAAAACTTCCCAGTCTTAAACATTTACAGAAATTTTAGAGAACTGACTTTGTACATTTTGCTAACAGCACTAATTATTTGTGATTGATTGAATACATTTAGTTGCAACAGTTGATGAGCACAAAGTAACTGAACACATTTTCTGTATTTGTTCCACCTCACTGTGTGAGTTCACATGAATTAAGATAAATAAGATACTGACAATAAGATCATTTTTGTGGCATTTTTCTTTTAAAAATCATCTCTTTTAACTCAAATTATTTTTAAATGATTAGTGACATTTGTCATTTTATTGCTCAGCTGAGTGAGGCCAGGGTTCTGTTAAACACTCATACAACTGACTGTATCTGCATCAAAAATGATTGCTGACATCAGGAAAAGAAATCTTTATGTTTTAACAAACAGCCACCTTCAGTTTTTACAGATTTTACCAACTATCAGCAACTCATGGCCTCCAACTTTGACCAAAATGAGCTGAGATCTGAGTCACTAGTAGATTATGTTGTTAAAGAACAAGCAAAAAAAAAGCTATAGTACCACTCTGAGGTGCTTTTATTTGCAAATATGCAAATATAATGCAGTCTGATGCATTTTTTTCTTCAACTGGGGCAACTTTGACACGTTCCTTAAGTGGATGATGAAATAACGTGTCACAGTTTAGCACTGCTTGTTATTGCGCTCTGGTGGATGAACTTGATGATGAACCAGTTAAGTTTGGCAGTTGTTATCTGAAATACGTCCAACTATTTATGTTACCTGATCATATGAAGGTTAACTTGTACATGATGTTCGATGTGTTTAGATATAAGTGAGCTTGTTCATTATTTTGGTCATGTTTTATTTCTTCTGATACTCTCTGATATGGACCAACTTAAAACAACTATACGATGGACGTGTTCAAAGACCTGCCTTAAGACATATTTGACAATCTCACACCACCTGCCTCCAGTTGTACCTCCTGTTTTTGCAATTATTGACTTCTTTCTTTCTTGTAGATGTAGATGGGTGCCACACGAGCAGCCTCCTTTTGTAGATGGATTGCCAAGTTATGGAAGCATAATTGACCTGAAATGTCAAAAATTTCAAGTAAAATCTCTTTTCACAGAAAGAGAGCATAGATTAGCTGTAAAATTGCTAAAGCAAGTGAACAGACAGGAAAGGGGAAAATGGTTAAAACAGCTCAAAACATTGACAGAATTTGTAACAAATCTCTAAAACCACTACATTTTATTACTAGTTCATACATCTTGGAAATGCAACATTAAATATAGTTTCACTAAACACAGTTGTGAGCAGTGTTTCTTGCTTTCAAATTTGCTTGAAAACGAGCATTGATCATTAAAACTGCAGCCCTGGATCAGTATGTTCTGTAAGCTAAATAAGAATATTACAATCTCATATATATAGAATTCTACTAATAGAAGTGATCATGTGCATTGTTAATTCTGTTTTAGTTCTCATGACAGCTGAAAGCGTGTGTGTGTGTGTGTGTGTGTGTGTGTGTGTGTGTGTGTGTGTGTGTGTGTGTGTGTGTGTGTGTGTGTGTGTGTGTGTGTGTGTGTGTGTGTGACTGACAGCATCAGCAAAAAACTTTGTGCTGAGGACCAAAATAAAGCGGTGAGTGTCGGGGCTGATTTCTCGTGATCGTGCGGGGCTTGTCCCGCAGCCCGCCGCCGCCTGGCTGCCCCGTGCGCGGTGGTCGCTGCGGCCTCTCCATTGGCTCCGGGGCCGGGAGGGGCGTTGCTTCTCCGCGGCTCGGTGCTTAGGGTGCACGGGGTGTTCCAGGGATGGCTAAGGGAAAGCGGACTTGGCACTGATCCCTCCTTTCAGTATAGCCAGCAGTTTACATTAGGCAGCAGTTTTTTCCTTTTTCTTTTTTTTCTCTCTTTTCTCCCTCCTTGCGTCGGGGAGGAGGGGGGTGGTGGTGGTGGGGTGGGGGGGGGCACGGATGTGTCACACAGACTCGGTCTTTATAGCGGGGCGGCGGATGCATGTGTAGCAATGCGATGAAGCCGATGCACTTTGCGAGAGTCGCGCTGCAGAGAGCCTCCGCGGATCCCACGACCTGTTGCTGCTGACAAGCCCCGGGTGGTGGTGGGGGGGAAAGCAGAGGGAGAGAGGGGGGAGCCGCTCGGAGCCGGGAGGGGAGACACGGAGGGTTACAGCCTTGGAGAGACGACAGCCTGGCTTTCTTCGCAGGAAATCATGCAGTTTGCAATCTGGCTGGTTGGACTAATGTGTCATCTGTCAGCGCTCGCCCGGGAGACCCTCCAGTACCGACTGCATCCAAAGCAAGGTAGCGCCCGCTTTTATGCGTTTGTTTATCCCTGAATGATCTTTACTTGTGTGTGCATGATGCCCGGTGAGTGTGAGCCTGTCAGCCTGCAGCCTGCACTCACTCCCCGGACTCTCCGCCTGCAGAGAGCTTCATCAAGCAGCTGTCATCGTACGAGATCGTCACGCCGCTCCGCGTCAACGACTTCGGAGAGTCGTTCCCACACAAGCTGCACTACAGGAGGAGACGGAGGAGCGTGGACGACGAGCTGTCGGGCTTGCGGGTTCACTACAGGGTCGATGCGTTCGGGGAGCGCTTCCACCTCAACCTGACGGCGGACTCCGGCTTCATCGCCCCCTCCTACGCGGTGACACACTTGGGAGCGGAGCGCAGCTCCGACGCGGACTCCCGCTTCCAGGACCCGGCCGACATGCGCCACTGCTTCTTCCGCGGACACGTCAACGCCACGGGCGCGTACCCCGCAGTCTTCAGCCTGTGCACCGGCCTGGTGAGTACTGGCTTTCTCCGAACTTAGTGATTCCACGGGAAGAATCTTTCTTTCATCCGTGCACGCGCCCCTCAGCCCGCAGCTGAAGTGGAGTGGAGTGTGTGCAGCAGTGTAACAGGAGCAAGTGTTTCCAGAATCATGACACCTCAGTCCCTGAGGAGGGATGCTGCTGGCGCAGGGTGCAGTCCAGGCATCAGGCATCAGGCTGAGCTTCATGCGGCTGCAAGAACCAGGAGATTATTTGTTGTCCTGCCCATGCTTTGGATTTTGTCAAACTTATTTTTGTGCAGTGGCCACATGCTGAGAGGACTGGAACAGCTGAAATCATTTTTCCACCTTTCAGATAATATATCAGATTATATATTGTTTTATGTCTCCAAAAAAGTTGGTCTTATCAGTTACTTTTAATTCTGAAGCCAATGTCTTCCAAGTTTTTCCATGACCTCCCACAGGCTGAATGAACCCTCTGCCCCCTTCGGCTGTTTCTTGACGCCCCTGCTTTAGGAGGCGAAAAGCGGAGATGCCATACTACCACTAATCTGAAGATGCTTCTTTTTAGAGCTTTTTATTACATACTTTCACACTTTGACAGCCCCTAAGGACATGATTGATTTCTATCAACCTAGTCAAGCAGCAGCCTCAGATTTTCATCAGTTATGATGTTTGAAGTCCCTGTTTTGTGTTTGTATTTGTTGTCAGAAAATTCTCTAATGAAGTGACTATATAATGACTTTACGGACACGGTATAGCATGTAGGGACCCCGATGCTCGAATCATTTATTTTGCTGACTCCGGTGTGAAAGAATGTGATCGCTGTTGAAGGGGATGACTTCATGGGTCACATAAGGTTACTGGTCCAGGGGCAGAGGGTTAACCTCAGTCGCGCCAGGCGGATTTTGGCCTGGACTCTACATATGTGTGTGTGTGTGGTGGTTGTGGGGGGTGTTTGGCTGGACACAGCAACACAGACAGAGTGACCATAGCTTTGGAGCCTCTCTCTCTTTCTCTCTCTCCATCACAGCCCCTATCAGTCATGTAATCCTTATTATAGATAAGTGCGGTGCGTGCAGTGCCAGGATAGCATGTTGGAAAACTCGGATCAGCTGCATAGTAAGGCTTTTTTTAACTTCTAGCTGCAGTTGCACGCCTGCTGAGACACTGACACCACTGTGTGTTATCACTGATGATTCTGTCATCTTTAGTGTTTGCTTGGAAAAAAAAAAAAATCAGTAATCTCATTCTATTTTCCATGTTTATACAGCTTTGAAACGCACAAGGTGTGTTGCAGCTATCAGGGTAATAAGTTGTTAATTGCCCCTCTGGGCATTTTGATGTATGACGCTCTTATTCAAACATGTTTGCATCCTTTTTCCAACAATCCTTGTTGCTTAACTGCATCATCAGTCACCGACAATGACAAGACAATGGGTACAGCACCGGGGGCTGCGGGGTCATAAATGTGTCCGTATCTGATCTCTGGGGCCAAATGGCTGGGCACATTTTGTTGGGATGAGGTCATTAAGGAATAATTAAACCCTAAAACAAAGGGGTCATTCTGAAAAAAAAAAAAAAAAAAGCAGGTTCCCCTCTCGTCCAGAGTTACTCAAAGCTATCCCCAGGGGGCAATTGAGGGGGAGGGGCTGAGGAGCTTTTGGCCTTTTCAAAGTGAGCTGTGACGGACAGAAAAAGAGGAGCAGCGCTCTGAAGAGGAGGCAACTGCCAATGAAGGTTGTCGGGAACTTAAGGGCTGCTCGCACCGTGGGAAACGTTTGTTCCTGAAGGCACTCGCTCTCTCAGTTCACTCAACATAACAGACGTGTGTGGTGAGGCAAGACGTACCGAGAAATGGATCTACCTCCATTCCAGTGTCAAGAGATGTGAGCCTGCGTGCAGATCAGGCTTGTGAAACATTTATGTCCCTTCGCCTTTTCAAGATGAACTGCGGACGAGCGGGTGACTTTTGGATGAGTCAGCACAGAGTCTTTGTGGGAAATGTGTGCCGCTGGTCGTTGCACCCATGTCATGTGTGCGACCCCGCTTCAAATACAAGTCTCTCGGTTGTAAGCTCCGATTCAGCACCCACTGCTGAACAGCAGCTATTGTGTCTGCCCAAACTTCTGCCAGGTTTGAGCTGAGCTAATGCTGGGAAACCCTGAAACTCTGCCTCCCCCCCTTCTCCATTGACTAAACAGAGCATTTATCTGTTCAGCCTTCTGTTAACACCACATAAGAACTCCAAAAACAACCAATTGTAATCGCCTAATTGGCGACGTCTCCACTAATAGTGGTTTAAAGGACTCAGGTAAACATCTGTTGGCTGTTACATTGTATAAATCCCTATTGCGCTTTGAACTGCAGCAGCAGTGGTTCGGTAAAGGATGTTTTATCACTGTCCAAGAATAAATAAAAGATCATTCTACAGCAGGATTGGGTGACTCTGTCTTAAGGGCTGAATAAATGACACCCTGAACACATCTACTGTAAGAATTTATGAGAATTAGGACCACTAATTTAATGAAATGTCTTTGATCCTAATCAATATGCATGCATAAGTTATTTTTCGTGATGAAAAACCCAACACACAGCACAGGCTGACTGACTTCAGAGGATCTCCCTCTGAATAGAGTCAGTCCATTGATTGTTATGGAGCGCTGGGGAAATCACATTGCTGCAACACACTTTTAGAAGCCATGGAAAATTAGGTAATTTTTCCAGAAGTGTTTCTGTTATTTTTATCGTTTTTTTAAGCTTGTAATTCCACTGTGTCACAGAGCACGTGTAGCACTCGAGGCTTGTAGCACTTCTGAGGAAGTACAGTGTATAATGCAGTGTATACAGTACAAGTGCTAATCCTCCACTGTTTGAAAGGTGGAAAGGAAAAGTACACATCCAAACTCGAAGTATACTTTTTCTTTCCACCTTTCCTTGTTTCCACATCCGATTTCTATGTTTTCCATTGTCAAGTGCCCGTCACTGGGACGGTTGTGGAGTAACGCTGCCTCAAAGATAACATTCCTGTGTCCAATATCCTGCTTAAGTGTGTGCATGAAATTACCATGCAAACACCATTGTGCCTCATGGCTGAGTGAGCTAAAGAGCTTTGTGAAGAACGGACCTGCCAAATCAATATTAGCATTCCTCTGTCAGCAGCTCGGTCTGTGTATGATGATATCACTCCTGCCAGCGTGAGGATGTGAGGGAAAATGCATTTTCACAGCTATAACCGCCTTTAACAGCCTGTGTGTGAAATGCTTTACGTCGTCAATCGTGCATTGATACATGCGATGAGGGTGTGAAATCTGCTATAAAAAGGCAATTTGAACAACGACTGACAGTCAACTGTTACTCGTACAGTATTTGCTGACCCGTCTGAGTCAGCATGGCCTCCCGGTGTGCAGCTGTCACAAAACACCGCTTGTTTAAAAGCACGGAAATAATGCGTACAGTGATGCCCAGGGCAAGAACAGAGTGACTCCGATGAATTTACAACCTTCGCAAATGAGAATATGCCCTTATTTGGAAACCGAACGCACATATGTACGTAACGTGCACACATGCAAGTGCTTGCTTCATACCAGAGCCATCACCAATGTGTCTTTTTTTTTTTCTCTCTCTCCTCTAGATCGGAACGTTTACAACACAACATGGCGAATACTTCTTGGAACCTCTTTTAACCTCTGAGGGGGAGGAATATGATGAGGAACACAACAAACCCCACCTGGTGTACCGACACGAGAGGAAGAGGAACATCTCGAACTCTGACAACAGCGCGGGGCCCTGTGCTGCCTCAGGTAACAGACTCCCTAAATATACCGCCTTTAACCGCTGTCTGTCTGACTTTCACCCACAAACGCCTACCTCCTTATCACTCGCATTCACTTTCTGAATTACTGCAATAAACACAGTCCTAAAATGTAAATTATACTCAGTCACGATCTTTGGCTCACAGGATACCCAGAGGATTTCAGCGTTGATTAAGGGGCGTTCCTGAAAACCTCTCAACTTAATTAGGCCAAACGCTCTCCAGCAGTGGTGTTTTCACTCCTCTCTGGCTGGAGCTCGGAGCGAAGGAACTTTCTTTTTTCCTTCTTAGTTTGCACTTGCGATAAAAAAGGAACAGGAGAGGGTTTTCAGTTTGGGAGGCTACTTGAAAGTTTCCCCCCTCAGTTTCATTTGAATTTTTATGGCTGAGGCCTTGGGGTGGAGGAGAGGCCCTCCAGAGAAAGCAGGGTGACCGAGTGGATTTCACCTCGATGGGAGACCCTGGAGTCGTCCTCACACGGAGCTCTGAGGGCGGCCTTTGTTGTGCGATGCAATAAATCTTTTATGTGCAGACTGCTTGATTTGCTTGTTGTCTGAACCCAGCCATTGTTGCTTGATGGTGGCCATTGTGTGTGGCAGAAGTTTAAAAAACTGGGGTTGACCTGATGGGGAGGCCGGTACCGCCTTAATATGCTTTACCCTTTCAATCTCTCAGTCTGTGTGTGGCAAACAGAGACTGAGAAATCTGGAGGGTCTCTCAGCCCCCACTTTAAGTACACACTTTCTTAAGAACTGTGCTGGTGAAAGATTTATGACTGACCTCAGACTTTTGATGCTGTTTGGAACATCCATTGTAATTATTCATTTGTCATTCATGTGGTAAGCAATCATTGTTTGATATCCACTTAGCCTCAAATGAGATGCATATGCACATCCCATCCCATAATCTCAATTGACGTCTTTGTAGAAGTTATAGTCAGTGTAGGGCAGGAATGAGACGTCTCAGATGTGTAAATGGACAAGACACCTGTGGGGCTTCATCAAAGGCCCGATAGTAAACAAAGAACAGAAAGCTGAAAAGAAGCAGTGGGCCCGGGTCAGAACTGTGAGGTGTCCCAGGCTGTGGCTCCTCAATTTCATCAGATAGGCTCCTTTGCAGATGCTGTGATAAGTGGACTCTTTGAAGGCCAAGACGAAGAAGACCGTCCTGTCTTTTTATGGGAAGAAGTGCAGTGCACGCTGCAACTAGCAGAATAGATGTAAACACTGACTTGGCGCGTGCCATTCTGCTTGAAAAACACTCGTGTGTCCTGTTTTCGGCTTGTGTTTGGACATTTTTCTCTCGCCTCTGGACTTGCCTCTGTAGCTGTTTTATTGTCTTCACTTCTTTGAACTGCATCTCTGTGCAGCAGGTCTGGAACTACAAGGTCTTTATCTTCTTTGTACACCTGTCTTTTACAAACATAACATCTAGTGGTGACTGTCAGGTTAAAATGCAAATTACTGCCAATTGGTAAAAATGATCAATAAAATAAATCAAAGTATCTGAAATTCCTATCACTGATAATCTGAAAACATTTGATGATATTTAACTAAAAAAAAAAAACGACTCTATTGAGAGTTTTGAGACTGTATGTCCTGAAAAAGGCTCCGCTGTTTCCTTCCGTCGAACATGCGCGAATAAAGAACATGTGATGTGAGCAAGATGCAGATTCTTGCATCTTTTCAGGGTTGATCTCAAAACTCACTCCTTCCTCCTTTTGTTCTTCTCCCCTGCTTTCTGAAGAGAGGACTCTTGTCTTAAATCAAAATTGGGAGCCGGAGTGCTGAGGGTTTTTTTGGCAGGTTCAGGACTTTGAAGAGGTTTCGATGGAGGTGTAAAACCTTTGTTGGTCCAAACACATGGAGATGCAGGGTTGGCTGCCTTCAGGCACTCTCTTCTCTCTGAAACAAAATTGTTTTACAAAACACATTTTCTTACTCGAAAGAAGGCTCTTCTACATTCACCTTTATTTTTGTTGAGCCCTGAAGAACACACCATACTTCTGAATGCGACAAAGATGAAACAGGCTGCTTTTTATCAAACACACCTCCAGGAAACAAAAAAGTGTATCAGAAGACGGATACCTCAGGGAAGATAAGCGTTTCTCCGAGATAGGATGCCTCAGAGTGCTGCTTTAGTGCGTCGGGAAAACAACAGGGTCTTCTGTATCTGGATACACTGCAAGTTTCCAAAGTTTGTACAGTTTCCAAAAATGTGTTGAAAGGAAAGGAAGGCTGTGTTTCCACACACGTACATTTAACAAAGACGAAGTTTTGTTTTGAACCGCGACCCTGTCATCTCTCACACATACAAACCCTTGACTGTTTCGTACGTGTGCTGTCACTGCTTGTGAGATGTCAGAAGTAGAAGTGGACTTATAAGGGCTTTAGAAGTGTTACCTCGGTGGAAAACGATATTCTGTTATTCCAGCACTGAGCACGTGGCTATATATCTGTCTTCGGCTGCCTCTTCACTCTGTGTGTTCACGCGCTGTTGAGAAAGCCCCGGAGCATCACTGCATGTGCTTTTGAGCTGATGGGACTTTGGAAGATCAATGGTTCAAACTTGTTTCAAACTAGTTAGTAAATCAAAAATACAGAAGAAAATCTATTATTTTAAACCTACGAAGGGCTTCATTGACTGTCACTGCAGCAAGCTCAACCGTTTTTTTGCTCCCACTTTTAGCCAACCTGGGTGGCTTCCCTGCTGTTTGGAATACCTCTGGAGTAGATAGCCGTTGAGTGGGTGATTAATGTTTCTAAGCCACAGAGTGCCTTCTTGTGCCAGGCTTTAGGTTTTAAAAGCATCGGGGTAAGAAGCTCGACAGGCTCGAATCACAACACAGCGCCGACCTTTAATGACACATTCTGCAGGGTATCTGTCTCAGAGCTTGCATGTGAATCCCTCCGTCGTCCTTCAGCAGAGATAACCACGGAGATGAGGGTGGCTGCAGATAGGGGCAGATTCTTCTCCTCTCCCTTTGCTTTCCGAAAATCCACGAGAGGTCAAGCGAGTGACGGAGGGAAGAGGAACTGTCTCTTTTCTCACAGTCACACACTGGCTGTGAGTCTGAAGCCGTGGGGTGCCTTATTTTGTCTGAATTAGAAACAGTGAATCGAAAATACAGACAGCTTGACAGCAAAAAGAAACCCAAACAAACCCGTGCTGCAGTGCTGGCTCCACAGCGTTTCACCTGATTTCTTGCTAGCTAACCGAGGGCAGCTGGGACAGCAAAGAGACTGGCTTTGATGCAGCGATACTTGGCACACATGGCATCTGTGCCCCCTGACCCTCCATACAATCATTGTATAGGATTCCCCCTTGGCGCCCACTGTGTATACATGGTAGTGCAAATGCTAGCATCAGGTTTTTGGTCAATGGGTTCATTTACATGGAAAAATGCCCTCCCCCGCCTGTGGTTTGAACTAGCCGACTTGAATCGGTGCCCGCTCTCCCTTTGCGCTTTCATGTATGTGAATGGAGGCACTTGTTGATTGTGACCTCACTTTCCTCTTTGTTCGGAGTCACCCACTGGACAGTTGGATGTGACCTTGAGTTTTTCCCCCTCCTAGAGGTGCGTGGTTTCTGGGCTTGCCAGCTTGTTTGTTGCAAGTCACTTAGAACCACGCAGGCATTGAGCTCTTTGTTTTGCTCTGGCTTTTGACAGGGGCAAGGAAAAGTTGGTCAGTCAGGGTGTGATGGGCGAGCGCTGATCATTCAGACAACCTCTCTCACCTTTAGGGACCGGCTTTAAATGGTGTGAAGTTTCTGAATGTCACATGGCTCCAAAAGGCTTAGACTTGCTCTGTGCCCTCGCGCCCCCTGGCCTGACCGAACCTCCCCCAATCCAGGAATCCAGGAAGCACCTTTTGTTGCTAGGCAAAAACATTTGTTTTGTGTTTTTTGTGCGCTTGTGTGGATGTGGTTGTGTCAAAGTGCATGTCATGTCCCTGGACTGTCAGTGAACCAAGTGTCCCACTGGGCGCTGGGAACTGCTGAGCGAGCAGTGCGAAGGATTGGAGAAAGGAACTTTTATCTTCATATGTTTGAGCTGTTCTGGCCGGCGCTGCGTGCGCCTGTCGGTCTTACTCCAGAGCTTGGCTGCAGCCCCCTCCTTTTCCCAAGCTCCCACTGTCTGTCTTTCTTCTCTTGCACCTGCTACTATAAAGTTGCTTCATCACACTTTTGGACTTGCTAGAAAAAAAACTATATGAATTTCTAGTACTGATGTCTCCCTTGTAAATACACTTACTTGTTGCGTCACTAAAGACGGTGACGCCGTTTTTTTAATTGTCAATCAATTTGAAAAATGTGTTTTCCTTAACTCGAACTGCAGTGACTTTGAACCAACCTGTGTCAGTTTTCTAAAATGCACATGTTTTCGCTTCATGCATCATGCTCTGTCTCTCCTGCTCTCAGATTTCATAACGCCACATGACAGATAGTGCAGCCCGCTAATAATATGGTCCATTGCTCTCATTGTCGTCTGATTTTTGAGATAACAGATACTCTGAACGGGGCCAAAGGAGGCCGGGGTAGCTACACGCAGTCTATAACTTTAATGGCTGCCATGTGTCCGCCTGCCCTGAGGCCTCAGCCCTGTTGAACCCGATGTGTTGTGTTGTCTCAGGAGTTCCCGTGACAGATTCCAGCTGGGGCTATTTTCTGCCACTGTCTACTGTCTGGGCACGCTCAACAAATGGTGGCTGATTTGGAACGGTTCAAATAATGTGAGTGACAGCGACTGACTGCGCCGTGGCTTGGAGGACAGTCAAAGGTGGAGGTTGGGGGGGGAGGTGGGGGTGACAGGTGAGCGACAGTTTCCCACTGAGGTGGACTGGACGAAAGGGGGCCATCCAAGAATCAGGCAGTTGAAGAATGGTGTCGTCTCCCGCGGGTCTGGCTGTGGATCATCTGAGCAGTCAGGGATCATTCAAAACTGAAGACCTGCTTTGTTTATGTCAAGACAGGCAGGGGCAACAAGGAGTTCAAGGAAGTACAGATGTATTTTGGAAGTGCTGATCAAACCAGTGCACTCTGTCGCTCATTTCGGACGAGACTTTCATGAATTTGCTACTTGAAATATTTACACAAATCTGAAAAAAGTCTGTTCGCTTCTTGATTTTTCTTGTAAACATGAGTCTCTTTCACATAAACATTAACTCTTCGGTTAATTGTGGGATCTTGCCAAATTGGTGTAAAACTTAAAAACATTCAGTCTTTTGACAGCTGGTACTCTTGAGCTGTCATCAACTGATGAGGGGAATTGTTTGATGCAGATCCAGGTCTGGATCTTTAAACATTTTCCCTTATTCAAACACAAAATTAAGAGACCTTGAAGAAGTTGGGTGAAAGTGTACACTTTCAGTCGTCTCTCTAGCTGCAGCTTCAGACATCTGCCAGCTGTTAAATCTACGGTATGTTTGGATAAATTTCTTTAAAACTGAATGTCAGAAGTATCGTAGTTTGATCCCGGCTAGAAGAAAACACACCAAGCCCCTGCCCATCATTAGGACTCCAGATCCACAAGTAGTGTTTTCTCTCCTCTGAGGAGGCCTGCTACTCCAAACACATTCTTCAGCTGACCACCATGCTGTCTTTAGCATTTCCCTGAACTGAAAATAACAACGCGTATCACTGTGAGTGCACAAAGCAAAGCTCGGTGTCTTCCACTCAGGTCAAAAGCCGCTTCACTTCTTCGGCAGCAGCAATTAGCCGCCTTTCTGCTTCTCTCTGTCTCGCCACAGAATTGCTCTTAATTGTGCTTCGGTCTGCAGGAACTTAAACATTTTCTGTCTTCTTGGTATACTGCCGCTTAATTTCCAGCAATCAGAGCGTCTGACCTATCTCTGCTCCCTGTAAGGTATAGCTACTGTCTATTTAATTGCTACCCAGGGAATACAGCGCTTTGCCTCTCAGCAGGCTGCGGCGAAAGAATGTTAATTAGTTCAACAATGAGATGTGGATTTCCCATTGTTTGCCTCCTGGCATTGATACTTTTGACAGAAAACTGAAGGGAAAGTCAAAGAGTGGCTCTTTGATCTTGTCAAGATCTCAATGAGATCCATTTAGACAGGCCGGCGTACATGACTTGGCTCAAACAAAAACTGCTCATACAACATCACAATGGGACTGTCAACGTCTCGGAATTTGTACAAACAAATGCATAATTGCAAAAAACACGCCTACAAACCGTGTCTACAGATGCACATTCAAAGCCGCTTGACATTGTGAATAAATATGCCCGAAGCTCTTCACTAATAATGTGTATGAGACGCTGTGTATGCAATTAAGTATTTCACAGAGTGAGCAGATAAACATGGCTTTTATTGTTCATTGTTTCTGACTTTTGGCAAAGTGGCTGAAAGATTTTGCACATTCACAACGAGTCATGTAGGCGCTGAAGCAGAAAAGTGAGAGCGCCGTGGATCTGTTTCAGCTGCGTGAACGCTGGTGCCAGCCAAATTACAACGTTTATAAGAGCTTACTTTCATGCCGCGCGGGGCTGCGTTTTATTGTTCTCCGTTATGAGAAACTGCTGGAGCTCGCTGTTATCGGCTTGCGCTTATGACTTTCTTTTTTTTCTTTTTTAAGGTGTAAGTACGACATGCCGTCCACGTCGTTTTTGTAATCGGTAATGATTTTCAGCGTGTCGCCGAGATAAAGATGGCCGACGCCGGTTGCGAGCCCGGTGCCCTCCGTGTGCCGCCATGTCTGCGCGGTGCTGGAGGGTCAGGGCAGTCACCCCTGTCTTCTCATGGTGTAAGTATCGGCTCACTACCCAGTGAGAAGGGGATTTCAACCTAAGGCGATTTGGGGATAGGTTGTGTGTGGATAATCTGTGCTGATTCAAAGGCTATTATACCAGAGAGCATATTTTCACCTCTCCTCCTCTTTTCTGTTTCTTCATCTCACACTCGCTTACTCCGAGACTTAACACCACTTTGTGGGGATGCGGATCCTCCTCTGCGCTTTGATAATCCCTTTGATGTCAGACTGTCTGCAGTGATGAGTCTGTTTAGAGGGTTTAGTGAAGAGGGGTTTGGCCTTGGAAGGGTTTTTTCTTTTTTTTTTTTTTTTTTTTTCCTGGAAAATACAAAGCTCCGTTCTGGCCCAGTCGGCCGGGGCTGCGTGCGCGGGCACAGGCGGGCTTGGCGCTGACTGGGATGCTGGCGCTGGCATGGGGCTGGGCCTCACGGCGGCAAGAGCTGTGCGCCATTGTGCCAGGGAGTCACGCTCCGCCTCGCGTGCCCACTGGGGGCATCGCTTGAATACTCTCAGAGCCCTCAATGAGTTTTCTTTCCTCTTTTTTTTTTTTTTCACTCTTTTCTGATCTAACAGTTACACACAATCTCTCTCTGTGTGACTGTCTGGAAAAACTGCGTTTACAGAACACAAAGGAGCGCTTCACTATAATCGGGTTATACAAAGTCGAGGAGATTGTTTAGGATGACGGACTCCGGACTATGCTCGGCTCACGCGCAATGACAGTTTCATTTAACGTCAGTGACTTTTTTACTTTTTCGAGGACAGTAGGTGTTTCTATTCCATTTTCGTTTTAATTTTTTGCAATGGCGTAGAATGGAAATCTCCAAGTCCCAAGGAGATTCTGTATAACCCATCACAGTTTATTCTCTCCCTGATTTTTAACACATGCAGACACTAATGTGTGAGCTACTCATTTGATGTATTCTTTGTACTTTTTACAGTTTTTTTTTTTTTTGTTGTCTTTTAAGATTTTTATTGCAGTATTGATTTTGTGTTCAGCACTTTGCAATTGTTTTAAAGTGCTTTAAACTTTGGATCAGACTGTCGCAGTGTTTGTAACTTCAGTCGTTATTGTACTCGATATTGATTAGATGCAAAAATTTAAGGTTTATTGCCATATTCATTGCTAAACATATACGTTTTGCAAAGCATAACTTTTTTCTCCCAGTGCATTTTGGGTAAAAAAAAACAACCCTCCAACAACAAACAATACACCTGCATAACGTGAGGCTCTGCATATTTTGCTTTTCACTTCTTCCAATAAAAATAGCTTCTCGCACTTGCAGCGTGCGTCTCTGCCTCCGTCTGTCTCTTTTAACCTCACTGTGTCATGGTGAAGGAATCCGCCGCGCGCAGCCAGCTCAACACGTGCGCTTCAGCTGAGTGAACGGAGCCAGCAGAGTATATACGCTCTATACGACTTGTCATCCTGCTCCCGAGTCTGCAGACGGAGGCTTTCATCTGTGCTCCGCAGATTGCTTCAGCATGGCTCCAAACAGATTCGATGCGGAATCAGGATAATTTTAGGATTTTATGTCTCGCTCCAAGCTGCATACCGAGGCCGGTCCCTCGGCGAGCCGGCGGCGGGGCGGAGAGAGTGCAGACTGCCTGACCTAAAAACTTTTACTCTCAAAACTCACCGGTGACCTTGTGTCTCCCACTACAAGTGTTTTCCTGAAGACTGGAATGACGCACTGATTTATGGCGCTGAAGTGCAGCGTGCTTCTGTTATGTGGAACTGTGAATGTGCCAGGGCCCCCCAATGAAAATGCCTCCACCGCCGGAGAGTGGTTTGTTTGCATTACACACTGGCTGTTTCCCACATGACGGATATTTTAATTACACTTTGCTCTTTTTCTTGCCTTTCCTTTTCTTTCTAACGCAGAAGAATCCAAAAGGCCGGTCTCCTATGAGGAGAGAGGAAACATGGGAGAGGAGCTGGACTCCCTTAGAGCGACAATCGACGATCAACGCGGCCATGAAAACAACTCCACCGACGTGCATCCCAGATCTCCTCGCAGACGCAAGCGCTTCCTCTCCTACCCTCGCTACGTGGAGCTGATGGTGACAGCCGACGCCAAAATGGTTCGCCATCATGGACGCAACCTGGAGCACTACATCCTAACAATCATGTCAGTAGTAAGTAAAATAATGTTTCTAAAAATTATTCATTTCTCATTTTATACCGCTGTTCTGTGCTTTTTCATGTTGCAGTCTGTTGTTTCTTAATATGATCCTCGTTTATAAAAGTGTTTGATTAACTTTGATATGAATTATAGTAACAGAAATGACCAGCAGCAGTGAACTTTGTTGTGAAAGTTCCTTATTACAGTTTTTGTCACTTCATTAAAAAGTAGTATAGTTACAGCTTCTTACCGAAGGAAAAATGTATGTAGTTCATATCTTTAAAATATCTCCTGCTATGTTTAGAAAAAACAACATTAGACAAATATGCTTAGCAATCCAGAAGAGCATTTTGTCCATTGGGTCACGACAGAACTGACTGTTTCCCCAGAGTCAACACCAGTCTGAGCATTTCCAATCTCAGGTTTTACATTTTGGCTGTAAACCCCGATGTGACCCCGGCACGGTGCTGACTCAGCAGCTTGACCTCTTTATGACGTGGGGAGCAGGCTGGCAATGGAGCTGGCCATGCTGGGATGGACTGTATCTGAAAGTGTGTCAGAGCAGGATGGGTTATCGATTGTAGCGGACTGCGTGTCGCCTCTGTCCTCTCCCCCGTGTGTGACAGACAAACCGCTGCAAACACTCATTTACTCCTGAAGCAGCAATGATTGTCAGCCTTAAATCAGGTTCGCGGAGTACAGTGTGAAAGCCAAAGCATTTGTTCTGCTGTGTTGTGTTGGTCTACACACTCATGACACACAGAGTCGAATTACTTTAGCCACAGTTTAACCAGTCGTGTCAAAATATGACTTTGAGTTTGACTCCGCTGGGTTCGATTTAAGTTTATTTCTGGGTCGTGGTCAGGAAGCGGCTCCATTAGAGGCTACATATTGATGATCGTCCGCGTCATTTTGTGTGCTGTGTGAAAAAATGAATATTCAAGATGGAATTTAACCTCAGTGATGATCACAGTGAAGTTCTGTTGCAAGAGTGTTTTGTTGCTGTGTGTACAGGCACAGCTGTGTAAGTGATCAGGTATGTGAAATAAGGCCCAAAAGACTCAAACTTGTGTTTGTTGCCCTGATCATGTATCCTGGTCAAAGAGCGCACGCGGCCGTGTTCTGTGTCCCAGTGACACAAAGATACACAGAGACAGGCTTCGTTCACCGTCTGCAGTCAGGCCTGGGCCACGTTTGCCTCCCTCCAGGCCAGCACAAGTTAAATGTTTATAGTGGACTAATGAGTTCCTGTCATGAGGCTGCGCACGACCTCAGGAGACCGCTGGCCAACCGTGACAGGGGTGCACGAGTCAAGCCGGAGAGGCAGAGGGGGGAAAACTACAGCTGGGATGTTTTGCTGTCCTCACAGAGGGGCTCAGAGCTGCTGCTTTCCTCTGCAGCTTCACATTTATAGTTGGTTTCATTTAGATTTCTTTAGAACCTATTCAAAGGTCTATGGGGGAATCGTAATTAGTTTTAATACCTTGTTGATTAAACTTACCCTGAAGGGGAAATTTTTGCTTCTCTTACTTCAGTGAACTGTCGCTATTTTGATTAAACCAAATAGAGCTTAACTAGAAAAGAAAGAAGAGAGAAAAAAAAAGGGGGTAATGCCTGCGGTTTAAAGGGAGAGAAGTAAAGCAGCTTTAGCACTGTGTGGATTTGTGCTGTGGCTTCAGGTTAGTGGAGGTTTGCATTTTTTGTCTGTGTGTTTTGTCTTCGTTACAGGTAGCGGCGGTGTACAGGGACCCCAGCGTCGGAAACCTCATCAACATCGTGATCGTCAAGCTGGTTGTCGTCCACAATGAGCAGGTGAGCGCGCGGGCTCTCTGGACACGCCGTGCGTGTGCACGTCAGGCTGCAGGTGTCCCGGGCCTGTTTGAAAGGACACTGCCTTTCTTGTCAGTCCCGAGTCTCATGAGAGGTCTCAGCTGACAACAAATGAAACTGTAATGCAGCGGCGAGCCACCTGCAAGTCAGGTTTGTGCATGAAGAGTTAATTCAGATGCGTCTTTTTGAGAAGGTTTAACCCGTTCTGGCATTTTTTTTGCACATACACTTGGGAAACAGTTGGGAAATCTCTATGAAAAGTAAAAAAAAAAAATAATTATAAAGTTAGCAGAACATTGGAGAATCAAAACGTTAAACACACGTAAATCATGACTTAACAACCACCGCTGCTTGTCATCTCCTCTTCCTCTGTTGATCTGGTTTTACGGTCTCGTCTCCGCCGGCGTCTCGCCCCCACAGGAAGGCCCCACGGTCAGCTTCAACGCCGCCACCACGCTCCACAACTTCTGCGTCTGGCAGCAGAGCCAGAACGTCCAGGACGACAGCCACCCCTCCCACCACGACACCGCTCTGCTCATCACCAGGTGCACACTCCTCCTCCGCATGCATCCACGTGAAAGCAAATCCAGCAGGGGAACAACTTTTTTTTTTTTTGTCTTCTTCCTTTTCAGGGAAGATATCTGTCGGGCCAAAGATAAATGTGACACTTTGGGTAAAATTTTCACATTTTTTTATTTTTTTTTGGCTAAAATGTTCAAACTAATTTAGCTTAACATAAGTATTGTGGGCTGTTATTGCTCACACATCTTGTGTGTTTTTGCGTGTGTGTGTGTAGGCCTCGCAGAGCTGGGGACCATGTGCGATCCGTACCGGAGCTGCTCCATCAGCGAGGAAAACGGTATCAGCGCTTCCTTCACCATCGCTCACGAACTGGGCCATGTGTAAGTCTCACACACACACACACATAAAGCACACACACTCACACAGTCTCACCCTTCACAGGCAGCCTTGACAACAAAAGCCCTCTTATCGAGAGACGCAGGGTGCAGCAGACACAGGTGCAAAACATAATAAAGTTAAAAAAAAAAAAACGTTGACTTTTAATAACATGCCAACCTTTAATACATCACTATAAAGTTCAAGAAGTTAGCCCTGTGTGTGGGTGTGTGTGTCTGAGCTTTACCTTGACGACAACAAGTTGAGGTGAAATTTAATACGAGCGTGCTCAGAGAAAAAAAGAAAAAAGAAGAAAGGAAATGTATGCAGGGAGCAATTCTTCTAGAGGGATCTTTGTTCTAAATACAATGAATACATTCAAAGATTTTGCTGCACACTGAGCTTTATCAGACAGTACAAGGCTAAATATTGTGTTTAGTGTTTGAGCGCTCCATCCCCCCACACACACACACACACACACACACACTTATCAACCTGAAGATGTCACAGTGCCATCGTGTGTAGCCCGTCTGTTGGCGGGCAGCGGCGGGGTTATCGTAACACCCTGTCTGCCCGCCGCTCCCAACGCTGCCACATGTGTAACGCCAACAAAATAAGAGCCCGTACGGATAATTTGTCTTCAAATGGCCACGTCAAAACACGCGGCTTTATCTTCCTCGCGGAGCAGAGCTCATTCTAAACACGCGTCTGAAGAAAAACGACGGTTAAATGAGTCACTGGTGTAGCTTGAATTGGGTTATTTACTACTACAGCCCGAGATGTGGTTAACACACACACGTGCACATGCACACACACACACACACACACACACACACACACACACACACACACATTCTTTTCAATGTCAGCAAATACACCTTTGGACACATTTTTTTTTTTTTACGAAAGTTGAAGCATGTGTCTATTTTTTACGGCCTTTGCGAGTAAATGAGAGATGGTTTCTGCGTTTCCAGTTGTGCGAGCAGCAGAAAATGAAAAGGGCCAGTGTCAGCGCCGTCAGAGTGAGGCTGTGTCCCACTGCTCAGGAATGAAAGATATTCTTCTATCGCCTCTGTCACGCTCGCACATTCTTCCAGCGGAGCGATCGGACCGAAGCAGATGGACGAGTCTCCGAGTTCCTCCCACCACCCCTCACCCTCCCCTCCCTCCCCTCCCTCCTTCCTCCCTGCATCTCATGTGGATCTGTTTATGCTGAAGTTCAAGCAGCTGGAGGCCCAGTTGGCTCGGGCTCTTAGCCGCTGCCGAGCGGGTTCGGCGCTCTGGGAAATCCAGCGTCAGGTAGTGGGAGAGACGCCGCAGATTAAAGAAAGATTTAGGCTAATGGATAGGAGGCCTTTCTCAGATGACTGCGCAGACGTGTGATTACTAATAACCATCTCGGGGGTTTTTCGGGCGAGGCTTTGACACTTGATAGCTGTTCAAAGGTGATGCGTCTCCGGATTTATCAGGATCATCGGGCTTCCAGTGCATCTGATCACAGAGCAGGCCTCCTGGCTCTTTGCTGCTCGGTAAATAGCTTCATATACAGTGAAACAAACATTTTGAACGCGTTAAGAAGCGTCACATGATTTCACTGTCGCGATTGTGGTCGCACATAACTTTGGCGAAGCTAACCGGGTAAAATTACCATCGGAGATGTTTTTTTTTTTTTTTCTTGTGGACTTGCAGTGGCTGTGATGTTTGATTGGCTGACAGCGTCGGCATGCGTTTTCCTGCCACTGAGCTCTGCCTGTGCCGAAGTCTTCTATTTATCATAAAAATATGTTTCTTTCATGCTCCATTCTTTCTATTCTGTGCGGTTTGCAGCTTTGGATCGAGAGTTATATGTGAAAATTGAAGTAATTTTGTTAAGGGTCTCGACTTTATCACTCATGATTAATTGGGACATCCTCCTGCATTGACGAGCCATAAAACCGCCACATTTATGACCTTAAGGCATTTTAGTTTAATTAGTTAGGATTGTAAACTAATATCTTAATGTGCTCCTTTTAAATGTTGAATAAATACATACATAATTATAAAAGATCCAAATTCTTAGATCAGCAAACACAGCAAGAGCCTTTTCACTGACTGGAATCTTGCCTGCTGGTGTGTGCGTCACCCCGATTCACCTGCGTATCGCCAGAAGCAGCGCTGAATAGTTTTCAAATGCCATTTGCATCAAATTTAATGTTGTGAGTAGTATTCAGCAGCTTGGTTCATGTGCACAGAGCTTATTGCTGTGCCAGAGGCTTAATTATTTCCTGGGCGTTTGCCCCGAGGCCCTGGGCCCCTGCGGGGTGGGCCCCGTGCCAGCCGCGCTGGGTCTTGTTTGTGTGGCGGTACGGATTGACCCCCGGCTCCAGCACTGGCCCACATCCTGCTGTAAACATCTCAGACGTCGTACAGCTGCATGGGATGCCGTGTGTATAAATGAGTGTGTGCATTCACCGTACGTATTTATGGGTCGAACACCAAACCGCAGAGCAGCGCGGGACGTCCGCGTCGGACCGCACCGTTCTGGACATGATCAAGAAAAGCTGGCTTTATGAGGCCGCCAGCGACACACAGCCTGCATGAATTCATTAACGTGCAGATGTCCTGCTGAGCGTCTCACTGTATGCAGCTGGTTTTACTGCAACGACTGTTTATTGTTTGAGAACTAATGACAAACAATTTGATATGTAACATCCTGTTGAACTTTTACATGGTATGTTATATTAAAATACTCTATAATGCTGGAATATAGGTATTGATTTGATTGATTGTTTGATACAGCAGCAATGTGAGCATGCCTGTGCTGATGGAGGTGGTGTAACGGCCCCTACCCTCCTCTCTGCATTAAGCCCTTTGAGAATGTGAGACAGTGAACCTTGACCTCTAAGGGGTGAACTTGAGGTGATTCCCTTTGGCATGCTGGCTATGATAGTGAAGGAAAAGGTGCTGATAGATCCAGAGTGAGGTTTTACATAAAATGTTGCACCATCTACTGGCCGGATGAAGGTTTCTGGAGCCCTGTCGAGGATTGCACTGTCAAAATATTTTGGAGATTTCACAAATAGCTCTGTGAACGCTTTGAGGAGTGGAAAAGAAAGCAGGCAAGCGGAGCCAAAAGGTGGAACGTGTGCAGCATGACCGACAGATGGGTCTGGTGGAGCTGATGCAGGGCGCCTGTTAAAAGCTGCTGAAAGTAAATCCTGTGACATTTATTCCTTCTTGCGGTGACGTGGCGGCAAAGCAGCCGTGTTCTAATTGTCTTTTTTTTTTTTTTTTATCCAACTGTGCACCAGGTTCAACATGCCTCATGACGACAACCCCAAGTGCCGGGAGGCGGGCATGAAGCACCAGTATCACGTCATGGCTCCCACCCTCAACTATGACACCAATCCCTGGTCTTGGTCCAAGTGCAGCCGCAAGTACATCACAGAGTTTCTCGAGTATGTACATCAAGTTTTTTTTTTTTTTTTTTTTTTTTTTAAATTCTGAAACGTGAGTTTCTCAGTGGTTGTCTGCTCGGCCATGATATGAAATCCATACGTTGTGTTCAGCGTTTACTTGTTGTTGTGTGCGCTGCAAAACCAGCGGCCTCTCTGTCTCCCCCGGAGCCCTGCAGACAGGTCAGTGCAATGTAAACTGTGTGGAGTTGTTATTGCCTGGCGTTGAAAGACTGTTTCCTGTTTGAATCCGGGGGTCTTCCCCGGCTGACCCGGGTGATGGATCTTCTGAGGCTCCTCAGCTGTCTCTTCGCTCGGACAGAGCCCGGCTTTTAGGAGGCAGGGCAAACAGCCGTCCGGTCACAGGCCTCTGTTACGCAAAATGTAACGTGGGGCAACGGCTTCTCCTACTGCCAGCCCCGATCCCGGTGAAGGATTTTCCTTTAAAATGGGAAATGTCACGTATAATTAGATCTTCCCTGGACATGACCCTTTAATCTTTGCCTCCTCTCCCTCTGTTAATTGTGGAGATCTTCACAAAGGGCCGCCTTGTTGATCGGCAACGCCGCGAACGGAGCATAAATTCTGCAGTGACCTCAACGTTGAGCGGTTGGAAAAAGTGCCGCTGAAGATGAGGACGACCTCCGTCAATATCTTTATTATCCGGAGGGGTGCGAGTCGGGCCGCTGTTTCCAGCTCCTCATAATCCAAGAGTGTGACGTAAATGTCAAACACATTTGTGAGGGATGGCGGTTAGACACACATGAGATGTATTACGAACGGTGCAGGTATGGAGAGATTAAAGCAGCGCTGGCTTCACTGTGGGAGCCACAACGGTGGGAAAGGTCCTTGAGGGTGCGGACCAAATGCTTTTGAAGTCCGTCTCCAGCCAACAATGAGGAGCATTGATTGGAAGTAGCACTTCTGCAGCAGCGCCGCTGGTCAGCGGACTGACCTGGTCAAGTGCGTCAGTGTTTTGACTGCTCATTCTCCCCGAAGAGCAAATTCAATCTGCGCCGCTCCTCTACCGGCTTAATAAATGAAAAGGCCGCGCCACCTCTCAAACACCCCTTTTCAAACGATGAGGGACCCCCCCCCCCCACCACCACCACCACCCCCATCGCTCCCCCTTGTCTCACTGTTGCTGTAATAATGTGCGCTGAACCCCCGCACCTGAGAGCTGATGAAAAGTGTCCGGCAGCATTATTATGTGTCAACCGCTACATAAAGAAGCTATTCTTTCCTTCTCTGGCACTGTGCCGTCTGATTTAATCCACGAAACACAGATATAAAAGCAAAATGTAAATCTTCAGCTGCTGTTCGGATTATCAGCGGGAAAGCCCCCGGTACTTCACGTTACGCCCATCAAAACGCAGCCACTGTGAAGTAATTTCAAGTATTCATATGTATTTCTTTCCTGTAAATGAAATCAAGATGGATTTTTACGCGCCGCATGCTCGTCCAAGTTCAGCTAAGCCTCTGTCACTCTGTTGCTCTGTGTCTCAGTGTACAGTAATCGGTACATGCTGTCTGAGACGGGCTGCACTTCTCATGGCTTCTTGATCAAACTCTGTGCTGTGATGCTCCGAGTCATTCGGCCCAGAAAAGCATCAGTCTGTCGCACGAGGAGACGTCTCTTTAGAGTCACGCGTCAGGCTCATACATGGGGGAGCTATTATTATTCAGTCTCATGTAACAATCATGCAACGGGCAACCTTAAAGTCGCCCGGCGAATAAAGTCACAAATCTCCCAATAGCTGCCAGGTGTGGAGTCTCTTTGAGTGCCAGAAAGAAAATCGCCTCACTATCTCAAAACCACACAGCTGATGTTCTTTTTTTCTTTCTTTTTTTTTTTTTTTTTTTTTTTAAGAAAGGGGTTTCATTTTAAAAAATGACCCCTTCTCTCTGTCTCTGTCTCCCTCACTCTTAATAATCATTCCATTAGGTTCCTGGACCCTGATTAGACAGATGACCAACTGCTGAAAGACACTGTAATATAGGACTGTCTGTTTGATTCCCTGACAGGCTGCACCGTAGTTTTCATCCCGGCTTGCTGTGTTCCTCCTCTTGTGCAATCATAACCCCGCCACCAGGCTGCGTTCTCCGCAGTTTCTTCCATTACGGCAGGAAATAAAAGGGTAAAGAAACAAAGTGATGGCAACTGAGGATAATCCCGTGTAATTATTGGCCTGTCACATCAGCTGGTGCTTTGTTGAGCAGGTGTTTCAGCGGTCCGGTCCAGGATGAAATTTGTCGGAGCGGTGCAGACATGTTGTGTAACTACACATCTATACACGTCTCTTCTGAGTTTCCTTTTCCCAAAGCAAACAGGAAAAAAAAAAAAAAAGAGGGATCCTTTTGTGGCTCAGCGCACTTAAGCTAACATGTTTAACTTGTGTCTTTTTTGCAATTGTGCAGGCAGATGATTTTGTATGCAGGCGCCTGGTGTGTGTACAGTGTCGATGTGGTCCAGCTGTGCTTTTGTTGTCTCTGTTCTTGTTGTTCCTGTGTCGCTGGTCAGGGCGCGGCTCAACTTCAGCACAATCTGTCATCATACTCCTATTGTGTCCCTTATGTAACTCAATCAAGGGCTTAAGATTTTATAAAAACTTGTGTTTATCTTCAGCATAGAAAAATGCACCTCAGGTAAAAATGCGGTCATCTTGTAGATCCCTTTATAGGCTCTTTTAAAATGCTGCTTTTATTCAGTTTTTGGCGCCGAACTCCAGGTTCACAGTGACAGCATTTACTAACAGGCATGAAGTACTAGGTTTAAGTTGTATCAGCAATTTTTTTTTTTCCTCTTTACTTTGCAGGCCACCCACATGGGAAAACACATCTGAGGATGAGCAGAAATAATGACACAGAGATGTTTATTTTGCTTTTATGACCGAGATGTTAGGTCAGATAACACTGGACTGTGTCCATTCATGTTTTTGAAAAGTTACAGTTTACACAGCAAATGAATCTCAGCATTTTCTGCTGCTTCACACTTTCTGTGTTTTTATTGATTCTACTCAATTTGTGATTTTCTTGAAGCACTGGCTATGGCGAATGCCTCCTTGATGAACCTGTTGCCAGGACTTATGAGCTTCCCACCCTCCTCCCCGGTCAGATCTACAATGCCAACAGACAGTGTGAACTGATGTTCGGCCCCGGCTCTCAGATTTGCCCCTACATGGTGAGTTGGCTTGATATCAAAGAATGAAAAACTGTGCTGAAGAAGTAAAGAAGATTTAAGGTGCAAGTGGATCTGACATTGATTTTCCCCCTTTTTAAAAAAAAAAAGAAGAAAAAAAACTGAGATATTTGGTACTATACTGAAGCATTAAGGCACAGTTTGTTTATCTCTATAATATAGAGTGTATTGTGCGTTTTACTGGAGGTAAATTGTTGTGATGCCAAGCTATTTGAAATAGCTTTGCATGACAACACATTTTAATTTTACAGTCAGGATGGATTGATAATGCTCCCGCTTGACCTTTCACCTTATAGAAGCAGTGCAAGCGGCTGTGGTGCACGAGCGCGGAGGGCGACCATAAGGGCTGTCGAACGCAGCACATGCCACTGGCTGATGGCACTGAATGTGGACTTGGAATGGTAAGTCAAGATGTCTCTGGCAGACCCGAAACATCCAGCCCGTTGAAGCTTTGAAGTTGGCCTTACTGCCAAGCTAAACCTCCCTCCAGTCCTGAAACCCTTATTCTTCCAGTTCAGTTCCTCTACTGAGAAAAAAAAAAACCTGAATAATTTATCATGAATTACTCTGCGCCCCCCCCCCCCCCCCCCCCGTGTTTTGGTTGCAGATACCCATGTAAATGTGGTCAGGTGACGGCCCCGGTTAGAAACTTGAAGCTTTACCCTCGCTGTTGTTGTGGGGCCCCAACCTCCATTAGCCTTCATGTTCTCCTCGCTCTGGGATGCTATGCTAATTAGCGCCGAGGCGGCGGGTCAGTCACTGAGGATACACGGACCGGAGGGCGACAAAGAGAGAGAGAGAGAGAGGGGAACACAGACGGAGGGAGAGAAAGAGGAAAGGAAAAAGAGAGAGAGAGAGAGAGAGAGAGAGAGTCCTGAGAGGGAAAGGTGAAGGTATGGAGTGTTTGAAAGAGGATGCCGCCCGCCGTTCACAGTTGAGTCACCTTGTTGTGAACCCGTGACCCTAAAACCTCTTTAAAAGGCGAATGAGTGGGTCAGTGGTCGGGCCGTAACAGAGCCCGGGCTGAGGCCAGCCAGCGCTCTCACAAAAGGCCTCACATCAGTGATTCCGCCGAGCAGGAGGAGGGAGGACGGAGCGGTGGAGGAGGTACAGGGGGACGGGGATATTCCGGGCCGGTGTTTAGCATTCGGAACACGCATGAGAGCAGGAAAGAGAGGAACCAAAGGAAGGAGGGTCCTCTCGTCTCTTTAACCTCCTGCCCTCCAGGAGTCTTGCAGTGTGGGCCCATGTAAGTCTTGTACTCCTCGTATCCTTTCATCTGGCTCCATCTCCCCCCCTCTCGCCATGTTAGGACCTGAATCAGCCTGATCTGGAGAGGAAAGGTTAACAGGGGATAGCTAACATCTTAATCCAACTACAACAACCAGACTAAACAGTAATGGACCTGGGATTGGAGGTCTCGCTCTGCTCCCAGCCTCTCTGTTAGAGAAACACATGGAGCCTGATCACACTAAATTGTTTGCTTCAGTGAGATCCAACCTCTTGACCCCGCTCAATCTGAGATAATAAACATGGATTTATACATTTAAGTTCACCCCCAAACTATTTTGGGTTAATTTAGCTCTAAATATCAAATGTCTGTATTATAAGGAGATCATTTTACCAACATGTGGCAGAAAATCATATTGATTCTGAATCGGTTCTCCCTCTCACAGACACGTATGAGTAACGTTTTTTTGTTGTTTTTTTTTTTGTTGGGCTTATTTCTCCATGCGTGCGTCACTGGTGGCACCACCTTTGTTTGTGGTGCTGAGGCCCCGGCTTCATCCTCATGCAGGGTGCCGTTTGAAGTAGTGCGAGTTGAAAGAGAGAGGGACCCTGCACCAACACTCACCTGCCCACACAAGCGCTCTTTTATGTGGTCTCTCGGCGTGGCGTGCGTGCTCGCCTGTGAGTATATTCCTGCTCGTCTTTATGCCCCAGAAGTCTGATAAGCCGCGTACTCAGATGAGTCTTTATGATTCCTTTGTGTCACTGTTGCATCGGATGTCTTATATTTTCCTTTACATTCTCAATGCAATGCTTCTGTCGCACATCGTCAGCTCTTTTTCTGACCCCCTTCCTTGTTTTCACTCATACAAAGACATCATGAGGTTCAAGTCGGAGGCCTTGCAGGGTTTTGGGTCAAACTCTTGGCTCTTAGGTGTCAGATCTGGAGGATTACAACTCTGGCCCCTATGGGGGGAAAAGTACCAGCAGGTATTCTCCAGATCCTCTTCTCCTCTCAAATCAGTCTTAGAGACTCCTAGAGATGTAGAAAAAAAAGTTTGTTTTTCTGAATGGCGGTCACCTCTTGTGCCTCTGCTACGACGGCGTTGTCATTATTTTTGTTTGTTTCTTTGGGTTACGAAACAAAAGTTGTGATCACATTGGGCAATTGAGGTCAGTGCCCAAATAGTGGGAGAGAGGCACGTCCCCGAAATGAGGAGAGGAGAAGAAAAAAAAAAAGTTTGTTTGTATACTGGACAGTTAAAATAGGGCAATGAGCGCTGCAGGGTTCATGGGTAGTTTTCTCTCCCTCTCTGTTCCCTTCTTCTCTAACTCTCTTCCACCTCTCCGGTCTCTTCCTCCCACCCTCGCTGCACCGTCTATTGCTTTCACAGGGCGCCGGAGTGAGTAATGCGGTCACATGACCTCTTGGCGGCGTGTCTGTCATCTGGCTCAGTGGGCCGTGCGCTAACGAGGGCATCCCATCACTTGTTGTCTATAAATACCGCCACCACCCTCCCTCCCTCCCCTCCATCCTGTCTTCTCCAGCTCTTTCCCCTCCCTCCCCACCCTTTTTCACCCTTGTGTGTGTTTTGATTGTGAATGCAAGGAAAAGGTATTGTGAAATCAACTATGCAGAAGTCCAAACATGTGGGCATGTTTGTAGATTTATAGGAAAGCCAGTGTAATCGATGCGTGAACCTCTTGTTCCTGCATCTTTTGCCCCTCTGCTGATTTCTGCGGTCCTTCTCATAACATCACTGCTTCCTTCAGTGGTGAAGGAAGTTGTGTGATCAATTTCGATTGTTGTGGAGAATTTAATGCAAAATAGCTTTCTGAATATCCAGATGTCTTCCATTTTCTTGAGCGCAATGACTCTTTGCGTAGCTTTTCTTTGAGAGAAGGTAAAATTTAAACAGTCTCCCTGATGGTGGCAATAATAGGAGCTTAATTGAATAGTTAGTGTGAATGAATGAATAAATCGGAAGTTGTTTTTTTTTTTTTATTTCCAGAACATTCCCAGAAAAGAATGACGACCCACTCTGGTTTCAGCCAATTAGAGCGAGATAGTGCGGTCTTGAAAAGTGAAGCCAGGGCAGAATGGAGTCTGTTGGCGGAGGCGGTGAGTGTTGGCTGGAGCTCCACTGGCAGCCTGACAGGCTTGTCGTACGATGCTGGGACTGACTGCGTAGTGTGTGTGTGTGAGTGTGTGTGTGTGTATTTCTTCTTTTTTTCGTACAGTTGTGTGTGTGTGTGTGTGTGTGTGTGTATGCGCGTGTGCCTGTATGGGAGCTCGGGATTGTGAGACTGGTATCAGTGTCACTCTCAGCTAATCTCTGGATATTTGCAGGATGTTGCCGCTTTGATTTGCCGTCATCGCAGACATATCTGTGGATTTGGGCTAACAAGAGGATTGTTGTTTTAGCGTTCGCATAGTTTGCTGATGGAATTACTGTGTCCGGTAGCCAGTGAGAGAAGCTTTCATTGCTTGCGCTGCAGAAGCAGAAATATGTTTCCTTAATTACAGTACAGTGTGGTGACTTTGATGCCTGGCGCTCTGTGTGAAAGATGACATATTCAGTGGTTATAGCAAAATGACACCTTTGGAACTGTGACTTCCTCTCATGTGCAATCATCTTCCACATCTGCATTCGATCATGACAAAATGCATATTAGTTTTTTTTTTTTTTTTTTTTTTTACTTGAGAGCAGGTAAAGCCTCGGGCCTCAGGGTCTCGGCTATAAAATCCTCAGACAGGCTGCAATTTGCTGGTTTGGCTCAAAACTGGTGGTCGAGGAATTACTCGACATGTGCCACCAGCTGCTCACATGTTCACATGAAGACACACACATGCCTTTGGCAAGAAGAAACACAAATCCTTTTATGTAAAATCAGTTCTGGATATATAAAAAAAAGTTATTGAAGGAAAATGTTGAAAAGTGCAAGTATGTGTTTCCGAGAGAAAGACGAGTGAGGAAGAGTAACATGAAAGTGTCTCTTCGGAGCACGTGACGAGAACAGCTGACGGGGCCGAACCGCTCATTGACACTAATGACAGCCCTCACATTTCTTGGAAAGATGCAGGGGGAGGAGAGACCCGCAGTAAGGTGGAAAAGTAGACAGGAAACAGAGTAAAAAGAAAAAAAAAAGGGGTTAGTTGGGGTCAAGGTTGCATCATGCTGTTTCTTGTGTTTCGTCCACTGTCAATCTAGTCTTTTTTTTTTTGCTCTCATGCTTTTGCTTCTTTCTTAGGACTGCGGTTATGTTCAGATCAGCTTCATTGAGTCTTTATTACTTCTCACTTTTAGTTCCGCATACTTTCAGTTCAACATACAGCTGGTGTAAAAGCAACTGATTGCATCCATTTTTCATGGGCACCTCCGGATGTATTTTTCTTTTCTCCTTCGTTTTATGCGCTAACTCTTCATTGCTGTGTGGACGGAGTTATCAGCCAGCCCTCCCAACAGGCCAAGGCCACAGTGAACTCCTAACCCAGAGCTATGAGAGAGACACCGCAACATGAAAGGTGATGCCTTTTGGAAATGACCGTGTCAAAATGAAAGAGCGCAGTGCTTTTTAAATCGGCGCTCTGCCTTCTCATTCCTCTGGTGATGTATGGCTTGGGCTCAGAAATGAGGTGCTCTCTGCAACAGTTTCCTGGCAATTACAGGGCGCTCGCTTCCAAACCAGCCAGCTGAGGAGCTCAGAGCAGATGCTGTTGCCCTTCCTACTAACAGTGTCAGCGTGACTCGTCTACGTAGCTGCAGGTCTCTTGATTAAATATGTGATTTTCGAGTGGTGACACTCTGTTGTGGATGCAGTATTTATGCATCCCTGTCCAGTAATGCGCATGTTTGAGATGTACTGTACATATATATGTATGTGTGCACGTCTTCTAATGAGTCGGTGAGACGGCATGCGTCTTTGAAATCCCTAATTTGAAACACATGCTAGTCACAGCTGGACAGGTTTCTCACAAGACCTTCAAATGTCTCACCACGTTCCCATCCCAGAGAAAAATTTAACAGTCTTTCTAGGAAAAGGGTTTTTCTGTCAGTGTCCTAAATGCTCGCTGAAGCTTTGGCATGTCTGCCTTTCACCTCAGTGTTTTTCCAAGTGTGTTTGCGTGCTTCGGACAGAGGCTAATTGGAATCGAGCGTGGCCCCCCCAAAATGCTTTTGGGCCGTGAGCAGTAGGCCTACTCACACTCAACATACAAGCAAACATGTGCACGCACAGACGCACACCCCAGCTCAGTGCATGCTCACGTGCGTGGCACACATTAATGTCCGACGCTCTAACCTTAACTATAACTTCTGCTTCTACAAGCTTCACCCTGGCAACAAACTCATGTGCATAATGTTATTTAATCAGAGCTCAGTGCTGCAGATGTTGGCAGCAGTTGGCATACTGACTGCAGGAATGTCCACCAGGGCTGTTGCCCATCAATTGAATGTTCATTTCTCTGCCATGAGCCGTCTCCAAAGGCGTTTCAGAGAATTTGGCAGTACCTCTAGGCGTAACCACGCCAGCCCAGGACCTCCACATCCATCATCGTCACCTCCAAGATGGCCTGAGATCAGCCACCCGGACAGCTGCTGCAACAATCGGTTTGCATGACCAAAGGATTTCTGCACAAACTCTCTGAGAACGTCCCAGGGAAGCTCCTCTGCATGTTCGTCATCCTCATCAGGGTCTCGACATGACCGCAGTTCATCATCGGAACTAACTTGACAGTGAAAATGCTCACGTGGCATCTGGCGCTTTGGAGAGGTGTTCTCTTCACGGCTGAATCCCAGGTTTCACTGTCTGGGGCAGAAGGCAGACAGCGTGTGGGAGAGCAGTTTGCTGATTTTAACGTGAATCGAGTCGCCTGTGGTGGCGGAGGGGGGTCGTGGTCCACTGATCAGTTCCTGCTGATATCCAGCAACTTGACAGGATTAGTGGATCAACATTTAACAACCTGATGAACACTACAGGAAGGAGATGTGTTGCCCTGTTTGAGACGAATGGCGGTGACACCAGATACTGACTGGATTTCTGACCCACTAATACAGTGAAATTTCACATTTATGAGTGTCCTTTTATTGTGGCCAGCCTGAATCACACCTGTTAAATAGTCCTGCTGTCTAATCAGTATCTTCATCTTCCACACCTGTGAGTTTATGGATTATCCCTGCAGAGAAGAAACCGATTTAGACACTTTTGTGGACGATATCTGAGGGAAATATACCTTTTGTGTAGATTAAAAAAGTCTTAGATCTTTGGGTTCATGAATACTGGGAACAAAAAGACAAGTATTGCATTGTTTTTTTCAGTCTACATGCAATGCACACATTAATGCATTAATTCCCCACAACGTGAGCGCGTCGACAGATTTGAGTCACTCACAATATTTAAGCAAAGCATACCTATTCCCAAACACGCAGACACACATGCGCACACCGTCTCACACAGATGTTTTTTTCCCTTGCACTCACCGCCCACCACCCCCCAGCCTCCCTTTTTCTTCACCCACATCACCTTTTCAAGGCAAACAAAACGGTAGTAAACACAGGGTGCCAGCGGGGAGAGTGGAATGCCTCAGAGGCTTACACAGCCTTTGGTCCTCCGTGACAGACAGTCCGCCCTGTGTTTGACAGCTCCTTGGGCCCGGCTGCCCGGCTGCACTGTGGTGGTCTCCGCACGGCCCTCGCAGTTTCCCATAAGGGGATGGGGGGGATGGGCGGCTGTGAGAGGAAGTATAGAAGGGATGCTCAGGTCCGGCTTGACAGTCTTTAAGTTGAGGTGGGGGAAGGGGAACGGAGAGCTGTAAGGGGAGGGAAACTATTTGCTGTGACAATGAGAAGCTTTAGGACTTCTTAAATGTGTTTTCTTCTTTCTCTCTCTTTTTTTTTTTTTTTTTTTTTTTTTTTTGTCTGGGGAGGCGACTAACCCACGAAGGCCCCGCACCTGTTTGCCTTTTCACGGTGTGGAAACCATTTTGACTCATGTGGACGTTCTACCACATTCTTCCACTGCCTTTTCTTTTAATTCTCCTTCCAATCCTTTATTTGGACTCTTAACAAAATTATCAGTCCCGTCAGTTTGCGTTTTCAGCGCGTTCAGATAGAAGGGCCGTGCCAAGCGGCGACTCCAGCCAGGTCTGGATTATGGAAATGTTTGGCTTGTTTAGTTTGTACCCTGCGGCTGCTAACACCTGCTTGTCATTGTGCACAGACTTTACTCCCCATCACGAGAGCCACAAGCATGTAAAGCACTCATGCAAACTGGGTCAGGACGTAATCGCGCTGCCAAGTTGTGTATGTTTACGCGGGGTTGTTTGTGCGACTTTGCACTTGTGCAGGTGTTCATTCACAGCGAGTTGTGTGATATCTCAGGCCAGATAAACCCCGGTCCGGAAGATGGCTTTTATAGGTATCCTCAGGTTGATTAATGGTTTATCCACTTAAGTGGATCAAAGCTCTAAACAGTCTTCAGAACAGGGTTGTCTTTCATCTGAATTTAGGTTCGAGTGGAAGAGAGCTTGCACATCAACTTTACAAATCAAATGTATAAAAATACGTAAGCAGACTTTCGTAACCCTCTGAAAACATCCGTATTTACCTGAATGAAAACATAACTGGACTGGAGGAGGGAGTTCCTGATCCAGAGCCAGTAATGAACTTTGTTCCTCTTGTTATCGCGGCTCTAGAGTTTCCTTATCGTGGTGCCACTGCTCCTTGTGCCGGTGTGCCCGGACGGCGGGCTGCGCACCCAGACAGACGCCGTCTTGTCCTGCATTCTTTCACTGAACAGGACCCTCCAATATCTTAGTCACTGAGGGGGGGATTCAGTTACACACAGAAGGAAATGTGCCTTGCCATGATTTGCTTATGAAAGCATTGTTATTACTTTTTGGCAAAAGTTGCTTGGTGGGATGACACTGTTGCATTGGAACAGCTGTATTATTTAAATGTACATTTGTAATCAAATCTAAAAGTGATTAAAGGAAAATAAATCTAGATTTTCTTTGATCTGTAACAAAGTAAATGTTTGGTTTGTTTCTTATGAGGTGACATGCTTTGCTTCTGAATACTTAACAGTAACAGTAACTGAAAATGTTTGCTGTCTGTGAAGAGCCTGTCACATATGAATAACATGCCGCTATTTATCCAATGGCCTCTTTTCAAATCACTCAGTACTACAGCCACTTTATAATTACTATTATCAACAATTAATTCCACAAGCATGTCGTTAGGCTGTGGATGGAAGGTCGAGCACCAGAAGAAAATCTGCACTTCTTGTTGTTAAGCCGATGTCTGTGTGTGTGTTTGTGTGTATTTCCATGCAGTACTGCAGACATGGAATGTGTGTAAACAAGGAGTTAGACCTTCAGCCGGTCCATGGGGAGTGGGGTCCCTGGGGTCCTTACAGCGTTTGCTCCAGATCCTGTGGTGGAGGAACGAGAAGCACCACCAGAGACTGCAACAAGCCTGAGTAAGAAAACCAGAAACCATCTGTGCGTGTTTTCAGTTTGGAAGCTGAAAAAAAATCATCAATCACAACTGAAGAAAGTTGTAAATGTGAAGAAGTTCATGTCCACTTAGTAATGCTATCGATCCTGAGGTTCTCTGTGTGATGTGTGATCTCCTCCCACTCCAGGCCCAGAAATGGCGGTAAGTTCTGCGTGGGCCGCAGGATGAAGTTCCGCTCCTGCAACACTGAGCCGTGCCCGCGAGGGCGGAAAGACTTTCGGGAAGAGCAATGCTCCCACTTTGACGGCAAGCACTTCAACATCAACGGTCTACCTCCCACCGTCCGCTGGGTCCCCAAATACAGTGGCAGTGAGTTTGCTCAAGCATGTAACGTCAATGTGCTGCAGCATCAAAGATGTTACATTTACATACACAACGTAGCTTGAGGCCTGTGAGGAGTTTGGTGCATTTAACTTGAATGTCTGTGTTTGATTTCAGTTTTTGTCTGCATCTATAATTACTTGTGTAATTTTGTCACGCAGTCTTGCAGTGAAGCCACATTGCATGTAGTACTTTTCTTACTATACCTATGAATAGAGTCACCTTTCATTTTAATCAGAGGCATCCTAATGCCTCATGCAGGCTTCCATATGAACCTCCTGGCAGATTTCCCTCTTATGGCCGTATATCAGTCGCTGCCCATGACCGTGCCATCTGGCAGCAGCACTGCCAGTGATTCATTCTCTTAATTGATCTTATACATTAAGAGAGCCACGCCTTGGAGCTGGTGCCCTGTCAGCGAAAATTCGTTTCTCCACACAACGACTTGAAGAACTTGCAGTTTTGTAAGAGTCAGCTGAATCGATATGCTTTTAAATTTTCTTCTTGGCGTTGTTCAGGATATCCCTCTTTTTTTTAATCCCAATAAGTTAATTAGCTATAAGCCAATTTGTTTTAAGCTGTTTGCGTTCTTTGTCCTTCCAGTACTCATGAAGGATCGGTGTAAGCTCTTCTGCCGGGTGGCTGGCACCATGGCGTACTACCAGCTGAAAGACCGCGTCATCGACGGCACGCCGTGTGGACCAGACACCTACGACATCTGCGTTCAAGGCCTCTGCAGGGTATCTGGTTGATATATTCTTATGGAGAACAAAGAAAGAGAATGTCAATTTTAATTCAACTTGTGGAAAAACAGAAAACATCTTCACTGGAAATATAGCAAAACATTTGTTGTTTCGAAATACAAAATAAGATTTAATTGCACTACAAATCCCTTTTTTTTTTTTTTTTTTTTTACTTCTTTTCATGTGTTCCTCAGCAAGCGGGCTGTGACCATGTACTCAACTCGAAGGCCAGAAATGACAAGTGTGGAGTGTGTGGTGGGGACAACTCTTCGTGTAAAACTCTGGCCGGGACCTTCAATGATGCTCAATATGGTGAGTGAATATCCTTACATGTCCCACCCATGGTACACCACTAGCTAGAGTCCTGATGTGATAAACAGTAAACAAAGAAGCTCCCGTGGCTCCAGCGGTGACGCACTGTAGGCTCGAATGAGGAGCTGATCTCATGTCTGTTTACGTTTAAACATATTAAGCTTGATTTGCAGAAAACATTCTTTGCCTCAGAAAACCAATCTGTTTCTAAAGCTTGTAGAAACCAACAAACAAAGCGATCGCACTCCGTTCAGGGCTTTTGATGGTGAACGCAAAACCTGACATCATCCCTTTGAACCGTCCTGCCTAATGCGGCGCTTCAACGCCGGCCAACTGCTGATTGCGTCCAATTCCTTTTCCTGAATCTGGGCAGCAAAACAGCAGAAGCATTAGCATAAAAAGATGTGGGCGTGGCTCTGCCGTGTTTACTCTGCATTCATTCGGAGACGCACTTCAGCATCTCAATCCATCTGCTTTCTCTCTGCTGCTTCGGCTGTAAAGGGGCAAAGGGTTTGAGGGCTGTATTGACCTAAAGCAGGCATTGATCTCAGCCTTGGAAATCTGGATTAACCCTAAGAAAGGGGAAAGGAGTGGGAGTGAAGCCCAGGCAGGATGTTCTTCAGCTCCTGTCTTTCAGTCTTTCATCCTCTTGTTCTTGTTTTATGTCTCTTCATTTCTTCTTCTCTGGCTTTCTCATTATTGATCTTTGAGACTTTAAGACCTTGTCTTCTTTCAGCTTGTTTCCTTTGCTTTATTCAGCAGAGTAGATAGAATGAGTTACTGTGTTTTGTCAAAGGGCATTATTAACACTTCCTCCATCCATCCATCCACCTGTTCATTTTTGAGACAGGCTCCATGATATTCATTTCTTTTTAGTATTTTTTTTTTTCACATGCTTGGTGATTTCACGCTGTCACATCTATCTAATATCTGGTGCAGAAACAACACATAAGTTTGGCCAAATATGTTCACTGCTCAGTGCATGGAAACGTCATTTATTGCACTTCAGCCCAACTTAACATAATCATCTTCATTCATTAACCTCACAGTAATTGCCCTGATATGTTTAGATTTTCCTTGGGTTTTTTTTCGTCACTCCCACACACAGCGTCCTGCTGTCAGAAATACCAGAAAGTGTCCTGATCCAATGTTGGGAAAAGTTCCCAAAGCCAACAAGAGCAGCAGCTGACCTGTTTTCAGCATGAAGAACATAATAGTAGTAACGGTAATAATACGTTGTCGTCTTTCTTGCTAGCGGCTCAAAAACTCATGTTTGTGGTAAACGTAAGAGTTCCTCAAGTACAGCGTGTGTTTTTTGTCTGGAGGAGGTGTGTTTACTGTTTTTTTTTTTTTTTTTTGTGGGTCATGCTGTGGAAGCAGAGGATTTAGTGTGCAGTCAGGTACTAAGCTGGAGGGTCTGGGATGCCTGCAGCGCTTTGGGGACACCGTGTAACCTCAGAGGGAAGCTGCTGGTAGTTTATACAGCGGATACACGGTGCAGTAGCTTTCTTCTCGCTGTGGCCTCGGTTTGTCACCACAATGTGGACACGGACTGTGATGCTGTCTCTGCCGTACTTCCTCTGTGATGTCTGAAACCTGACAGCACAACATGTCTTCCTGCACTTTTTCAAACCAAACTTTGAGACCTCATGTTTTTATTGTGTGTCTTTAATCTTAAGATGTGGTTTTTAAGGCTGAGGTCACATGCGGGTTAGGGGCAGGGTTAGAGTTCAACACCTAGCCGTGATGGTTTTGGTTTGGGCAGGAAGCCGGAGAATGCGGTGTGTAAATGCTGTCTGTGTGTGCGCTGTAATGCACTTGTGGGGACATAACTGTGTTTTCACACTGACCTGTCGGGACACACATCACCGCTGGGAGAAAAATCTTCCTTCATAAGTAAAATGATTTCACTTTTAGATAAATACATGTTTTACTATTACAATGTGTAAATCAGATGAGGGCTAAGCAAACAATAGTTATAATGAGTTTGAAGGAAAAAGGTGGAGGATTTAGTGTAAAATGAGGCAGAGTTCATTAAAACACAGTGTGTAGCTGTTATGTCTGTGTGTGAAATCGTCTACACGCTGATGAAAAGATGTGTAAAACAAGTGCTGCCCCCGAGTGGCTCAAGGTGTCAGCCTAATTACCAGATCTAATTGCTTTTATTAATCCATCCAGCTGTATTGGGAAAATGAATGCAGGTTGTTTCTTACATTAACTCTACCAACCTGTTTTAGTCAATATTACAAATGTAGCAATGGCATTCATTACGAATTGTTGTTTTCCTTTTTCAAATAAGGAAACTCTTTAGTGTAATAACTTAATTCATGGAGAGTTTACAGTTTTTAACCTTCCGTATGTTTCAGTAGTGATGTGTTTAGATTCGGCTGCCAAAGTTGTTCAAATCGGTTATCTTTTCCTCTCTCATAGGCCCCATCTTCTTTAGCTCTTGATTGTCTTTATTCTCTTCTTCCTGTCCTTTGTTAAACCTGCATTTTCGCTGTCACCTCTTGGCTTTCATGGCCTCTCTCCCTCACGCTCGCTCCTTTTCTGTGTTAGTTTATCATAGGACAACAGGCCCGGCGTAGTAATTACAGGCCAAAGGTAGGTCCAGGGAATAATTACATATCATTTCACGGTCAGGCCTCTGAGACTAAAACAAGGCCTCTTGCTGGTTATTTGAGACCTCTCAAGCTCTTTTTTTTTTTTTTTTTTGTATTTTTCCAAGTGTGACATTTAAATCCCTGGTGGTTGGAACCGGACTTCACCGACGGGGGTTTTGATGCAGCATAGTGAAGCTATTAGGAAAACCAAGACGACGGTCGCTTCCCGCCTGTTAGAGCCGCTACCGAATTGATTAAACTTTCCAGCCCGCTCTGTCTCACTCTATTTCTGTATTTTGCGTCTTCAGGTTACAACACGGTGGTGCGGATCCCAGCTGGAGCCACCAACATCGACATCAAACAGGTCAGCTACTCTGGAAAGCCAGAAGACGACAACTACCTCGGTGAGTGTGTGTCAGCTCAGGGGATGTGGTTTCAAGCAACGCTGTTTTGAATTTCAAGATTTATTGGAGGAATCCATCTGAAATGGAAGCAGTCCAAGCTAATAAGACGGATATGTCACATCTGCTTAGTTCACGTTTCGTAGGTCAACGCCTTTACTCCTGACGTGACCGTAAAGCACCTGTAGAGGTGTAAAAGACGACATGGCGACACGAGTCAAACTGCTGTCAAGCTGTTTTCAGAAATGGGAGGAAGCTGTCATTTGTTCTGCGTGGATGTGGAGGAAACACGAGGGGCGTTGGTCCATCTGGGTCGGTTGGGAAAGCAAATGGAGTGTCAGCCGCCGAGAAAGATAAATGAGGCAGCAATAAGTGCTAATTAGAGGCATGTGGAGCCCAGGCTGCATGAAAGTAGATATCGGGGTGTAGGGTTAGGGGGACCTACCGGGCTCAGCATGTATGTGTGTGTGTGTGTGTGTGTGGAGTTCTGTATGTGGTGGAGCTTTGCCCGTGCTGTAAGGGTGGGCGCCCGTTTTTCCAGTCGGTTCAGGTCAGGTTCAAAATGCTTTCAGTGGGATTTTTTTTAGAAAACACATGTGGCACAGTCTCGTGGCCTCACTACTGTGAAAAGGTCGACCCCCCGCTGTTCTGAAGGGCTCTTCAAGCAAACACACTCCCATATTCAATGTGGTTGATATTCGCAACACCTTAAGATACGTCACTCCAAATGATGAAGTGTGTGACAGAGTGAAGAGATTTTAATACGAGGGGTAAACTTTGCTGGTATTTTCTCTTCCTATTACTTGTCTTTACTGGGCCAAGGAAATAAAAAGTACAATTCTATTGTGCTGCAACGCAACATGAGCCTGTCTCCACTCTTCTTGTATTAAAGGTGTAAGTTTGCGAAGCGGCCTTTCTTCAGGTCTGCGCTTTACATATAACAGGACTTCACGATGCTCATTAACTTGTCAGCGTCTTTCCCTCTGAAACCGTCACTGATGAGAAAAAGCTGCAGATCCCTGTCAGCTGGCATCCAACAATGAGCGGCGCTGACTGTAAACAGAGTCGTGTCTAAAGACCTAATCATATACATTTCTTGGCATGCAGCTGAGGGATTGTATCTTAACAGTATGTTTTCTTGGAACTATTATGTTCTAGGTAGAGAGGGAGGTGGTGAGGGTTCATTCTGGGTTTATGTGTGTGTATTTGTTTGTCTTTGCAGCCAGCGGGGTGCCTTTGTTTGCGGTGCAGTGTCAGTCATTGAGGAAAGTCACGCAGTCTAACTCCAAATGACTGCAATTTAGAGCCTTCAGCGTTTCGCCATAGTTCCCCTGCAACAATGGTTTTGCAGAACAATAGAGGGGCGACTTTAGACTGTTTATTTAACATATAGCCAGAAATGCCAAATGCCGTCTCATACCCGAAACCTAATTTAGAACAACCAAGCATTCCTTCTCTTGAGCTGATTTTTTTTTTTATGCCCGGGGTGGGATTTGTTGTTCTGATCTGTGTGTGTTTCTTTTCCCAGCTTTATCTGACAGCCAGTCCAACTTCCTCCTCAACGGGAACTTTGTGGTGGCCATGTTCAAAAGGGAAATCACTTTCAAGGGAACCGTCATCGAGTACAGTGGCTCCGACACGAAAGTGGAACGGATCAACTGCACTGACCGCATCGAGGAGGAGCTCATTTTACAGGTATCAAGAAAAAGCCTCGGTTACGATTAATTCCTGAAACGTTTACATTCCTTCTGCTAGAAGTGCTGAGTGTAATCCCTCCGTCCAATGAGGTAATGTGTCTGTGGACTAAACAGCGGCCAGGTAAATCCTTTGACCTCTCCTTTGACCCCATTGTTTGCTCAGGTCCTGTGCGTGGGAAACCTCTACAACCCAGACGTACGTTACTCCTTCAACATCCCCATCGAGGAGCACCGGGAGCAGTTTGTGTGGGATCCCTCGGGCTCCTGGCTCGAGTGCAGCCGCATCTGTCAGGGTAAGACATCCACGTTCCCCCAACATTTCTATCTCGGAATCTCAGTTTTGTTTCATGCACTTTCCAGCCAGTTCCCACACCAAAAAATGCCTAATTTGCTCCTGTGAGGAAAGGTTTATTGCTCTAAAGTCATCTGGCTTCACTTCACAATCACTGCTAACACGAAGTATGAAAATTACTCAAGCAAAACTCTGCAAAAGTGTGAAATTCATTGAGAGAATAATGTATCTCCCAGCTCTTGTTGCGCAGAATGTCATTATTCCGGCTCAGAGCTCAGTGTCAGCGGGCATTAAAATCAGCGTTTCTCTTGAATCCATTAAACACACTTTGCATTCAAAGCCAAACTCTATCTTAAGTACCCCTTCTGGCAAATTTCTAACCTCTGTCCCACCTGGCCAATCTCATTGCTCGACACCTTCACATTTCAGTGACCCTCAACTGGACTAAATCCTCAAATGTTCCCTTTGGAAGCCATCAGGCACCTCAGAGGTCACACCGTGACCCCGTAGAGACCCCCAAGGCTAAGCTATAAAAGATTGTGTGTCAGTCAGATGATTATACTTGTTAGAGATGAGGAAATGTGATACTCTGGTGATTAAAGTTCCTTCCAGATGTCTGATTTCAGCTCCATCTTTTCTTTCTGTAGGCGAGCGGCGTCGGAAGGCGGTATGCGTGCGTAAGAGCGATCACCTGGAGGTGTCGGACCAACGCTGTGAACATTTACCTCGTCCTGTTGCTGTGACTGAGCCTTGCAACACGGAGTGTGAAGTCAGGTAGATTTACAAACACAACGTACTCCCGCAGAGCGCGGGCGGCCCGGCCATCGCTGACCTCTCCTCGCTCACAGGTGGCACGTGGCCGGGAAGAGCGAGTGTTCGGCCAAATGCGGCCCGGGCTTCCGCAGCCTGGACGTTCAGTGTATGAAGTACAGCCGGATGAAGAGGCAGAGCGACAGGGTGGAGGCCAGCGCCTGCGGGGACAGCGCCAAGCCGCAGACCAGGGAGTCCTGTCACGGAGACTGTCTGCTCAAGAGCTGGCAGTACAGCGCCTGGTCACAGGTACGTCCGGCTGTCCGACGTCTGCAGAGCGGAAGAAGACTAAAATTAAAATACGTTGACGCCTCGCTGTGTATTTCTTCCCGCAGTGCTCCAAGACGTGCGGGCGTGGGAGTCGGAGCAGAGAGTCGTACTGCATGAACAATCTGGGCCGGCGGCTGGTGGACCGGGAGTGCAGCGAGTACCAGAGGACGGTGACCGAGCCGTGCAACGACCAGCCGTGCCCCAACTGGACCGTCAGCGAGTGGAGCGAGGTGAGCGCCGACACACACCTGTGCATGCAGCACTAGCTATGTATGCACACACAGACACACACGTGCAAACAAGTCACGCAACAGGAAGGTCTAAAAACTCATGTTTCAGTCCCAAAAAAAGGCGTAATCTCTCCAAAGTTCACCCCATGTAGTAAAAGTTGCCTTGAGCGCAGACACATTTATAAAAAACCAACAGTGAAGTCATGCGTGTGCATACAGTATGGTGTAACATAATCCAGGACTCCAACCACATCCCCATAAAACATAATACAGTTTTCTAGCTTCCTTCAGCCAAGTTATTTGAAGTTCTGCTATAAATCCTTCCTTTATGAGCGTATATTTAGAGTCTGCGATGATTCTGTGATCATTTTTTAAACCAGTTTTTTTATATTTTCACTCTTTCAAATGACCTAAACCCTGGGTAAGAAGCAGCTGCCATGTCTAATTTGGGACCGTTCCTCTTCCTCCTCCCGGACAGTGTCTGGTGACTTGTGGGAAGGGGATGAGGCACCGCCAGGTGTCCTGCAGCGCGGCGGCCGGCGAGGACAAGCTGAGCGAGCACCTGTGCGACTCCTCCAGCAAGCCCCCCGCCGTGGGGAGCTGCGAGCTGCCCGAGTGTGCGTCCTGGCAGGTCGGCGTCTGGGGAGCGGTGAGTTGCGTGGACACACACACACACACACACACACACACACACACACACACACACACACACACACACTCACACACACATATAGATACAGGGGCTTGATGTTGTGTCTGGCTGAGAAAATGGGTTTCACGTGTGGCAGCAGTGTCAGACTTTGACTTGTCGCCTGTGTTCCACGCGTGTTTGACCACACGCACGCACATTCACACAGGTCGAGAGCGTGGTGTGTATGAATGAGCTGACAGTGTGTATTTCTAGCTTGTGTGTGTGTGCGTGTGTGCGTAACCTGATAACCCGGTGAGTCTTGCTGGAGTGTGCTGTCTGTGACTCCAGCTGCCATTTCCTCCTCAGCACTCTCACTTTGCCCTCATATCCTCTTAGACTAAACCTGACCTGCAGTGTACACACTCACACTCACACACACACACACACACACACACACACACACACTCACACACACACACACACACACACACACACACACACACACACACACACACACACACACTTATCTCTGTATTCAAATTATTAGGTCTGTGCTTAGAGTTTTCTCTGTTATGGTTTGACGGAAACCAAAACGACATATGAATGGATGTGTTTGGCTGCTCATAGTGAAGTTTTCACATTTTAATTCCCTCCCGTGTGTGTGTGTGTATGTCTGTGTGTGTGTGTGTGTGAAGCCAGTTAGTCGTATTGACAGAGCTGGAATATATCGCCTGGGTGATTATAAGCCTAATCGTGACTGGGTAGCCTGTGTGTGTGAGCGAGGAACTGGGTAAAGGGTCGAGTTGAGACCGTGTATGTGTGTGTGTCTGTGTATGTGTGTGTGAGTCAGGGTCTTAACCAGGCTCTGCTGAGCTGGACCTTGACTGAGGCCCCGTCTAACACATCAACCTTGACACACTTCGATAGAGTTTGAGATAGCTTGCGGTTGACTGGCCATCTCTCTCTCTCCGTGTGTGTGTGTGTGTGTGTGTAATTTTGTCTTGCAGTGTGCGGTGACCTGTGGGCACGGTTACCAGATGAGAGCCGTGAGGTGTGTGTCGGGGGATTACGGCAACACGGTGGACGACAGGGAGTGCAATGCTGCGGCGAGGCCCAGGGACAGTCAGGTAAACCGACACACGTGAACCTCACACACACCACGAAATGCCGAAATTATACAACACTCAAGGTCTATACTCACTTTTCTTTTCTCTTGGGGGGTAAATACATCAGACGCAAGCCGTAAAAGATCAACATCAATAAATACTACATATATCATTGAATGCAGATGCATGTTGTGAGTAAAGAAAACATCGTAAAGAGGCTCAATTACGGCTCATTAAAACTGCTTCTAACAACATGCGATGTACGTTTAACAAGCAGTATATTGTTTTGAAGTAATTCTCCGTGTTTTTAATGTTGTTACAAGTGAGTCCCTTTTTTAAGAGGTAGAGAATGAAAATGACAGAACTGATGATCATTACTGTAAATCCTGTCAGCAGACATGCCAGGTTTAGATGCGATGAACTTAGTGCCCGAAGCAGCCGACTTTCAGCAGCATTGCATCATTTCTGGCTGAAGAACCAGCTGTAAACATAACATCTGTCTGTCATCACCTGAGTAAACATTTGGTATTTATCTAACAGGCACACAGGCACAGATTAGGAAACATTTGGGGTCAAGTTTTTTTTTTTTTTCTACAACTGCAAATAAATTCTAAAATGTGAGTCCTGCTTGATTTTCTCTCATTTGTTCTGGTTTTCGACCTTTCAGCTGCTGCATGCTGCTCTGCATTCAGTCAGCGATAGTTTACCTGTTTCTGAGAACTGCTCCAGTAAAAAGAGCTCTGTGCTTCACGTGTCAGTCTTTAAACCGAAACGAGCTACAGCTTAAGAATACAGAACACACTCATCTTTGTCTGAACTCCTAATGCAGTGCAGCATTATGGTTTTTAGATTCTTGGCCCTTTTAAACGTGTGAAGTCTTTGATTTGCTTTGAACTGCAGTGAATATCAAGGATGATACAAAATCTCTTTGGCTGAAAATTCACTGGATATAAAATGATTCCCATTACAAAGCTTTGCCACTGAGTATCAGTTATCTTCTGGATCACTTGAATCACTTCTGATCTCCTCATAGTGTAACTCCGTTCCAGATTTCCACATTTAGATCAAAGTGAGTGCAGTGCATTTCAGCAATAAGAAACACGACTCTCCTAAAGCCGGAACTTGTGTCAGTGTTTGGACACTGATCATCAATAACCTTGGACATCCAGGAGAGGCTGACACTTCTCAGTAATGGAGCCACTAATGGACCCTGAAGGCAGAGTTCATGACCTTTAGGTGTCCAGAAAGGTGAAATGTGTTTGCTTTTCAAATGAAGCCCATCTTGATACGGACTGACAGGTTTTCAAGACTTCAAACTTCTTGCTGCTGATTGAAGAACCAGTCAGTTGAATATGTGAACTAATAAGCAACAGAGAGATGTTTACGTGTGTGTGTGTGTGTGTGTGTGTGTGTGTGTGTGTGTGTGCGTGTGTTCACAGGACTGCGAGATGCCAGCGTGCCCATGGGCCTCTCCGGCACAAAGCACGCCTCGTCCTGATAACTCCGCTCAGCTCCTGATACAGTGGCGATACGGATCCTGGACTGCGGTAAGGAGACCAACCGGGTTCACCGGGTTCAAAGGGAGAATGCGGCCATCTTTGTAATGGAACAAAATTATACGGTTTTAGTCAGATGATAAACACATCTTTGGTTTTTCTGTGTTTCGTGCCGACTGTAGCTTGAGGGGAAATTATTCTCTGGGTTTCTGCAATCAGACTGAGAAAATAATGAAAATTCTGAATGTTGATGATGATGATGGTGATGATGATGATGATGATGATATGTGTGTGCGCGTGTGCGCGTGTATTTGTGCGTTTGTGCTCATTAGAAGAAAACCACACCCCAGTAATCATGGATCTGCTGCACACGTGTTTATTCATTTTTAGCTTTATTTCATATCCCAGCATTACTTGCACACTATGATCCTCTTTGGCTTTGTCTCCTTTACCCCCTGCTGCCACGACACACACACACACACACACACACACACACACACACACACACACACACACACACACACAGGCTCCAGTGTGTGGGCTGAGAGGCCCCTTTATCGCTCTGATACTTTGCATTGTTGCTCGTGGCAAATGAAAACCAGATTCCATCTAAACACGAGTGTACGGTTTCTAAGATTGAGCCCCGTCTGTCACTCTGAACGCCGGTGTAAGATCACATGTCAAAGAGGCCAGCGCCAGTGTGGTCTCACAGACAGACGCACACACACACACACACACACACATAAACATGCATGGATTCCCTGCCATCCTCCTCGGAGTGTCATTGATATGAGAGGGATATTAACGTGTCTGTTTGAGCTGGAGCCACTTGATTGCGTTCGGTATTCATCCCTCCAGAAACACTAACCACGGTTTCCTCTGGAGATGTCAGCAGAGCGCCTATGGAGCAGGTGACAGACGATCCGGGAGTTACTTTAGGACAACAACAGTGACGGGAGACAATATCCTAAATGTATTTATTTGTGACACAGGGCGAAGAAGCTGCGATGCATCGCTGTCGTGAAAAAATGTTGCCTGCTCTGTTACAGCTTGAGAAAATAGTTGCGGAGATATGCCTGATATAAACACACGGTGCCAGGAGGGATCAGCCAGCCGAGGAAGGAATCCTTCCAAAGAGCAGGCAAAACACAAAATGCAACAAAACTCGCTCTGAAGAAACCCACACATGTGCAACAAAAGCGCCCTTAAAGTCAGAATCAAAGCAGGCATTTTCTCAGTGCTGTCCACTGCACTATTTTTTTTTTTTCGATAAGGCCCGATTCATGATAAGGGATTCCTTCAAAGAAAACTTTTGTTCAAGTCTGTATAAGAAACTGCAAATATAAAGGTTCATGCATGATAATAACAGTGTTTCTGAAGTTTGGATTATCCATTTGATCCAAATAAAGCATCGGTAAGCATGCTGCAGGTGATTAATTCCAGCTCTGCTTGTGTGTCTGGTGCTCCCCAGTGCTCGGTGTCCTGTGGAAAAGGGAAGCGGGCGCGTTACGTCAGCTGTAGAGACGCCCAGGGGGGCGTGGCCGACGAATCGTACTGCGCCCACCTGCCTCGCCCTCCGGAGTACTCCGCCTGCTTCAGCCCCTGCGGCCAGTGGCATGCCAGGGAGTGGTCTCCTGTGAGTAACACACCCCGCCCCGCCCAGTCAGGACACATGTTCTGCACTGGGGTGATTTTCAGTCGCTCCACTCAACATTTAAATCACTCTGTCCGGTGCTGCTGCGGTCGTGGACAGGTAGATCATGATGTAGATTCAGTCAAGATAGTTTTCAGTGTAATGCAGCCGATCAAGTGAAGATTCACAATGATTTGTTTTTTTCATGGGAATTAGGTCAAATGAAAAACCCCTGCTGGCAAAAGTTCCCAATAAGTTGATTTGTACTCTGTATTAATGCCACCGGACCCCGGGGGGATTTTCATTACAGAGCTTCACATCATGAAACAATGAGATGATTTAGAACTTGAAATATGCCTCAATAAGATTAGAGAAATGAATGAGAGGATTCTAGACAGGAGAACATTTAAAAGAATGTGTTATAAATAAAAGAGGATGGATGTGTGGATTGTGAAATGTTGAATTTATACTATCAAACTTTTTTTTTGCTTTAAATCAAATATACTAATTTCTTCCAGTTGTACGGTCATGCCTTCTTCAGCCTTGCAGTCTGTTTCCAGATGTTTATCTGCACGTGTGTTTCCCCTGCTGCAGTGTTCGGTGACCTGCGGCGTGGGCAGGAGCAGCAGGCAGGTGGTCTGTTCCCACTACCACCAGACGGTGGAGGCGTCTCTGTGCGACCCCGAGGAGAAGCCGGCCACGGAGCAGGAGTGCACCGCCGCGCCCTGCTCCCCCGTTCATCACCGCCAGCGCATCAACGACCAGCCCTACGGGTACCCCCAGGACCCCGGGCACCACCCCGGGCACAGCAGCTGGAACGTGCCCTCAGCGGACAACCAGTGGAGGACGGGACCCTGGGGCGCAGTATGTCAACCACGTCATCTTTGAAGACAGTTTGTTGGTGCAGGCCGTGCACGCAGCAGGCCTTTTGTGTGTGTGTGTGTGTGTGTGTGTGTGTGTGTGTGTGTGTGTTTGTGTGTGGACTCATTTAGGTGAGCACAGAGAGGAAGGTCACAGATGTTCTGATATCATAAAGCAGAAGGTGATTTTACACAAAGCAGCACCGTGAGGACAGATTCTCAGACACATCATACTGTATGTTGGGTCAGATTGTCTCTTCACATTCAGCTTTAAGATGAATTTAGAATTGATCTATTATCAATCTTTGGCCCATCTCAAGCTTGAACTGCTCAAAATAGTTTTTGACGATGAGGCTCTTTAAGATCTTGGCCTCGTTTCAGGTTAGTTCAAAGAGAAAAACCTTTCCTATTCTTCTCTTACACTTCATTTTTTCATTTTGCCTGGTATGTTCACATCTGCATGAAGACTTTATGTGGAAGGTTCAGTTGCAAACAGTGTGTTCTGCACTGAAGAACTGCTCAAGTTTCTCAGAATTAGGTGTGTTTGCAGCACAAGTTAATTGTGAAATACATGCAGATAAGTTATTAGCAGAGGACTGTGTGGTGGAGAGGAGCCCAGCATTCTCACTACACAGCAAAAAGCTCAAACATGGCCATGCTGTTCTGTGTGGAGTTTGCATTTTCTCCATGTGTGTAGATACTCAGCTTTTCTCCTACAGTCCAAAAACATTGATTTTATGGTCTTTAGGATGTGTATGTCTAAGCTAATTGATTAAACTGATCAGTGTTCAGTTAGGTTTTGGTATTTTTTTATTAGTCAGTGTGTTAAACTTCGTACTTTGTGGTATTGCTTTTGGTTGCGTTGGGTCTCACAAGGCCGGAAGCGGCGCCGCTCACATTGTGCCGTCCTCCCTCGTGCACAGAAAGCACCGCACGTGCTCACTCCCATCGACACTGGAGATGTGTCAGTTTAATTGGATGCAGAGTGTACTTCCTGCTCGGGTCAAGCCTGCGGGTCACTTTCTGAAGTCCTCCTGCTCTGACAGATCTGGACTTGTTGCCAGATGAGTTTTAGGTTCAGTTTTGATGAGACTCATGTACGGTGTGTCGTGCTGGGAATGCATCTTTCTTCAGACTTAAATTCACAGAGTTAATGCTGAAGCTGAAGTTTGATGTGACGTCTGCCTGCTGTGTGTGTCCTGCAGTGCTCCAGCACCTGTGCAGGGGGCTTCCAGAGGAGGGTGGTGGTCTGTCAGGACGGAGAAGGCCGCAGTAACAGCTACTGCGACGAGAGGGTGAAGCCTGCCGAGTCCAAGAGCTGCGACTCCGGACCGTGTCCGCTGTGGAACTACGGCGTCTGGGGAGAGGTGAGGACATATCTCTGTTACTGACGACAACTCACACAAGGAATCCCTGCAAATGTCTGGATCCTTTAGAGACTATCATCCTTCCTCTTCCTCAGTGTACCCAAACCTGCGGCGGAGGAAGGAGGACCCGTCTGGTGGTGTGTCAAAGGCCCAACGGACAAAGGCTCAACGACTACAACTGCGACGTCCTGGACAAGCCGCCCGACATGGAGCAGTGCAACCTGCAGCCCTGCCCGGGCTCCGCCTCCTGGCACCGCCGCCCCTGGAAGCCGGTACGGTAGTGCTCAGACCGCTCTCCTCCAAAACACGTAACCTCCCGCGCTCAGGGTGCGCCGCCGTGAGTAGACGTGGCGCGGCGCTGAGGCAAACTTCAGTCAGACCGGTGGGTTTGGAAGGCTGGGGTGCGTGGCGGTGACCGGCCAGCCCGAGCCCACCCAGAGGAGCCCCGCAGTGGCACGGTGCTGATTCCAATCAAAAAAAACAAATAGAAAAAAAAAGGAAAAAGTACACAAAAACAATGCTGCTCCACTTAGGGCATCATCAGAAACACATGGGTCCCGTTTGGAGCCAAAAGGCTCCAGATTGAAACCTATAAATCAGGACGGTGCTAAACAACATGGCCATATATTTGTAGGGAGCCTATCTCCAGAAAATATTTATTTCATATATGAGGCCTGAAGACAGTGTTTGCTGTTATTGCTTTCTTCAGCCTGTATCCGAAGTACACAAGTGTATATTTGTGTATAAGAGTTAATTTTATTACCTTTATTGAACAGAAACACATGACTGTCGGTGTATTTTGTATATGTATCTTTTGTACAGTATGATTTAATTTTTTAACCAGTTAGTTTTTTTGTTTTTGTTTTTTTTATTATTGGATATTTAATATTTTTCGCTGGTGCTCTCGGTCAGACCTCTCGTATCTCTCTCTATGAGTAAATGCAATTTGTACAGAGGAAAATATTTTCAAGACATGTTTCACTCTCTATTTTTTTTTTTTATTTTTTTTTTTTTAACGTGTTGTAGAATGGGTTCATCTCTTGTTACGTTCAACCGCCTGAAACATCGACACTGTCACAGCTGGAAAGAAAACTATGCAACAACAGAAAAAAAGAGATTAAACACAAGTGCCTTGTTAAGCAAAAATAACCGGAAAAAGGAGCTTTTTATCGATAGATAGATAGATAGATAGATAGATAGATAGATAGATAGATAGATAGATTTATTTATATTATGTATTACAAAGACATGTATTGACAAAATAAAGAGTAAAGGGCACTTTAGACTTAATCATAATCTGTGAAAAACTCAGTTTAAGATTTTATCCAGCTACACAAAAGCAGCAGTTTATGGATCCAACTGACAATAATGCAGTAGCTATCGGTGCTACTTTTCCTCGATAAGGTGCTACAAAACACAACAAGGTGCTGTTCAGCCAGAAATCCATCCTCATGTCCGCGTTATGAGTAAACCTATTTATTCTCTTGTTGGACGTTAGCCTGAGAGCAGCTTGTTGAAACTTTCAGTAACATGCATTGAATCAAAAAATGGCCGCATTTCTTTGTTTTTATTTTATCTTTCATCTTCTGTCTTTGTCCATAAAACACGCCTAAGCACACAGATACCTCCTCTTTATTGCGTTTTACTCAACGGTTGCAGTTTTCTCTTTATTCCTTTGGCCATGTTTTGTCTCTGAAGGATTTTTTTTTTTTTTCTTTTTCAATTTTCAATTGAAACTTATTTATTCGTTTACAATAGATTGATAATTGTTGCAGCTTTAATTTTGTTTTCGTTTCGGTGTAGACTCATGTAACACTTTGCTTGAATTATCTGTCATTTTATGGTTTGAGCCTCCGGTTTTGCTGCCGTTCCACTTTATCGATGCGACGCAGCAAAACAAATCCCTGCCCAGGATTTAATTTTAAGAAAAAACAGGTATTCTTTGCTAAATTTAGCCAGTGTTTAGCTTTTAGCTTAGCGTAGGAGCTGCGCTGTAATCAGTTTATTGTAGTTTGTATCGCTTTTTTTGAAATTGATGGTGCTGTTATAATTACTTTCCACGTGCTTGTGACTCTTGACCTTTGATGCAGAGCAGGGGTGTCAAACACGGGCCCTTTTTCATCACGTGCACAGCAAAGGACATTTAGATTTAAAGGTTATTATAGCACTATTTCACAGTTCACGGGGGATGAAACTGGACTGTATGTGACCCCTGAACGAAATTGTGTTTGACACCCCTGAGGTGGAGCTTGTAAACGCTTCTCTGTGGACTTCAAACTAACTTAACTTAAAGAGCCGTACTGACAGCTCGGCTGAAGCATCACAGCAATACATATACACATTTAACAAAAAGAAACAAACATACGTCCATTTTCCACAAGCTGATATTTTGTTGAGGCCGTGTAACTTTACTACTTCTTTAGAAACACTGGTTGTGAGCTTAAAGAGCCACCGAACAACAGCCAAAGCCGTCCAGCTTGGCGCTCTGAGGCATGGCCGTGCACAGCGACGTGTTGCTGTAGCTCCAGTGGTTTGTCTGAAAAACGTTCCTTCATAATAACCCATGTAGGTAAGAATGGTGCTATAGCTGATTCTGACCTCCAGCTTTGCTTCTTGTGAATTACTAAACTTGATTTTCAGATTCAGGCTCTAAGCAAATACATTTTTGTGTGTGTGTGTGTGTAGAAAAACTCTGTCAAGTTACTCTGACACGTTTTTCAGGTGAAGTGTTGCAGAAAGCTCAGTGTTTCTGTTGGTGTCCTCCGTAAAGTCTGTGTTTGAGCCTCTCTCTCCCTGTGTGTGTGTGTGTGTGTGTGTGTGTGTGTGCGTGTGCATTTGTGTGCGTGTGTGTGTGTGTGAGTGTGTGAAAACCTCCACTACAACCAAGACTCCTCAGCCATGGCGGTTTCACTACCGCCCCCACCCTCCTCTTTCTTTATTGTTGTTCAACCCTGTGGTGCAAAGTTGCACAAACTCAAGAAAACTTTTTTTTTTTTTTTTTTTTTTTTTGCATATTTTGATTCATTGTTATTTTTTTCTATTTTTTTTCTGCTATTTATTTCATTCACGTGCAAAAGAAATATAAAATGTTAAATTAGCTTTTTTTTTTCCAACTGTAAAGATTATTAAAGAAACATAACTGTGACGTTTGTGTTGTTTCTCGGTGCCTTTGACCTGCTCCCGTTGTTATTTTAGGCTCTGAAGGTAATAAAAACTTTAATAGAAGAGGATAACTTCATGTAAAATGATTTGATTTAACTTGGTCACTAAACACATCACAGAAAGGTCTCGATTCGCTGCTCATTTCTGCTTCAGCGTTTGACCCCACATTGACTCTTTCAGTAATCCTTATGATAATTCGGTCTTTCGGGGCATGCTTATATTCTGCGCCTATAGTTCCACATACCTTGGCCTAATGTAGCATAAGAAACACTGCGGGGCTTTTCCCTTTATGTGTTTTTAACATTTTATTTGGTAATCTCCCTGGGGAGAGCATACGCAGTCCAAATCAAACTTTGGCGCTGGGTGGCATTGCACATCTGTTTACCATTGTATTAATGGAGCGCTCCGTGATGCATTTGGCAGCAGGCCGATGACGGAGTATTACTTTTACTGCAGCAATAATTGGTATTAATTCATGCTGGCCAGCGATGGTGAGCCGAGCAGATCCAGAAGAGGACAAGCTGAAAGGCCCTGGGTCTTTCTGCAGTATATGGAAACCACAATCTAACGGTTTTCAAATAATGTAAATAAATCCGACTGTAAAGAACTTCTAACAGCATAAGCTGTGATGCGATTGGCCAGACGTCGGACGTTAAACCACCTCCATTATTTCTGAATTTCTCTTAAGAATCTTTTTTATCTCTCCATCTGCGTCATGATGAAAGCACCAGCAGACCAAAGCAGATCTCATAAATATGTTCAGAATTCTAAATAAATCAGAGTTTCACACCAAACGGGTGGTTGTAAAGTTTTCATCTGCTCCACAGAGCCTTTCACTTTGAAAATAGAAAGTAAAGTAAATCTTCACAGCCGACCCACTTTCATTAGAGTCTCAGATTTTATTGATACATCATAACATTTATCGCTTTAATTCTTACTGAGACGCTTCGTCTGATATCTCACACAACCTGAAACACATCATGTTTTCAGATTTTACATCTCATTTATGAACTGTAAAGAGATTTAGCTGACATTCGCCACTAAACAACAGACTTTGCACCAAAACAATTCAACTCAGACTCACGTTTCATTACTCATCTGCTCGTATCGTTTAACATTTCTAATTCGTTTTTTCCAAAATCTGTCCTGTCTCAGTGCGAAGGAGCATGTTTCAGACCTTTCCAGAGAAAATAATCTGTAATCCGTCCTTTATTGTGTAACATTGTCAAAGTTTGCCTCATGTCTCGAGTGATTTGTCTTACCTCTTTACCCATTGTCCTCTTCTGCTCATCGTCCCCAGTAAACGTTTTTTCTGTCCACCCTAAGCATCAGATCAGTTTTTAACTGGAGCTCATGAAGGAATGCTTCTCATAATTATCTTTTATTTGGGAAAAAAAAAAAATCTCCTAGGTTTTATGTTTGTTTTCTTATTTTCATTATTACTGTGTGTATTATTGTCAAAGGGCACTCAAACTCAACCTGGTCCTCCAGCACTTCTTTGTATTTCAATATATTTCACATTTAAACATCATTATTGAAAATAGATGAAAAGAGAGAATAAAAACCACACAAACATTTCATTTTTTCAATCAAACACTTAAACAAATCAATTAATTCTTTTCTTCGGCTTTCTTTAACATCCGGAGAGGTCTTCTCTTCACACGGCGACTCCTGATCTCGCCGTGTTCATTTTTTTTCCACATACATGTAATCAACACACATTCATCACACACAAGAAAGAAAGACACAAAACAATTACCACGTTTATTGCACAAATTAAGGACTGCAGACACATAGTTCAGCCTAAACTATTAGGAATGTAAATATCATTAACTAATGGTAATTACCTCGAAAGCACGGTGGATGTGAGCTGGGAGGAACGACCCACAATGCTGCTGTGTTTGATAAATTGTCAACCGAGGCTCCATTTAAGTAATTTATGCCTGTTTGTTGCTAACCAAAACATACCATTTCCTGAGCAGTGTGGGTTTCCCATGGCGGGGGATCGCAGCCCGGCGTCTGCGGGCTAATCACGCCGCTTCAAATGAAACCCACATGTACGACGCTGACATGCTTGACTCTGGCCCGAGGGCACCGGGCAGAGCCGCGCTCCAAACCTGTCACCTCGGGGTCAGTCGCTCGTGACACGGGCGGACTGGAGTTTCCTGATCCTGCCCATACGCCAGCCGAGCGTTTTGTGTGTGCGTGTGTGTGTGTGTGTGAGCGACCGGAGGATCCCTCCACAGCGCTCCTGAGGGTGGCGCTCCCTCTGGTTGCAGCTTTAATCTAAATCTGAGCTGGTGGATTGTGTTTCGCTTTGGCCTTTGAAAGAAAGCAAAACAGTGGAGTTGATGATTTTCTAGTTAGAAGTCGAGGCGCTGCGGCCTGCAGATCCTGGCAAACCATTAGGACTTTGGAGGAAAACCAGATGCAGCGAGATTTTATCTGAAAGATTCAAATGTTTTGGCTTTTTACCTCAGGATGGAATTCCCTTCTAGATAGAGCATGTTGACGACAGACAAATAGCATTTTCCACCCTGTGATTGAAGTCGATTCATCAGCGATTCTGCTTTAGGAAACATTTAACGATGTCAGATGAAACCCAGCAGGAGGCCGAAACCTTGAGTCTCAACTGTGATGAGTTTATGCTGTGAAAATAAATAGAGAGGTCTGTCTGGAAGTGACGGTTCTCTGGTGATTCCAGCTGAGGAGAGGTGCAGCGACACACAGTGAGGAGAGACAAGGCATGATGGAAGTCTGGAAGCGTTTAACTCGGTCCAGCCCAGACCCGTCAGATGACAGCGAACGTGGCCTCACTTTGACACAGGTAGTGAGCGTCTGCTTTAACTCAGGGGGGGGAAAAAAAAAGAAAAGAACTGTAAAGTGTCTGAAAGCCTCTAGGAGTCGCTTCGTATCCCGGTTCTCACTCAGACTCAGACTCGGTGGGGCCAGGTCCTGTTTGGACCTGTCGATGTTATCAAGGTGATGGAGTGAAGTGGAGTTTGTTGCAGCTTTTTCGACTCTCCTAATAGAGACAGTGATAGATTTGGTAATTCTAGAACACTTCAACGCAGAGCTAAGAGTCCTTTAACTGGAGAACCTGAAGCGACCGATGTGGAAAGTTTAACCCTCGGTGTCAGAGATTAACTGTACTCTCGCTGTTTGTCTCTGCGCGTGTCGGCGCTGTGCTTTCCGTGTGACGTCGCTACCTGTCAGGTCTGTTTCTACTTGTTCTCGACGTCGACTCAGTCGGCTCGGCCGCTGGAGCACAGATGTAGGAACATTCCTGTCTGTCAAACGGAACTGGCTGCAGGTTATCACTGCATTCCCTGAGAAACTCTACATGTATGACAGGAAGTGGTTCTTTTCGATGTCGATGCTTCATATAGTTTTTTGAATTTACTTAATTTTTAATTTTTCCATGGTTGGAGGCAACATCTTGGGGGAATCCATGGGCTTGACTTAGACCAGGCACAGAGTTAGCAGTGATTCAAAAAACAACACAAGGCTGAGAAAGACGTTTGCACGGAAGGATATTGGTTGGATCTCTAAACACTGCTGATAAACTGCTATCTGCATGTGAAGATCTCAGATCTTCAGTCTCACTTTGATTAAAGAAAGTGCAGGAAAACAGGATCCATCCTCCTGCATCTGGGCTTTCGAGCTGTTTTTGAACACAAATGCAAGGTCAAGATCGTCTTTTCCTCTCAAGCTGTGGCGGGCCGGCTGCTTTGACAGATTAGAAAAGCAGCTGTGTAACATTTAGCAGGAAGAGGGAGTTAGACTTGGAAGCCACATGTCAAAGGTCACTATTTTATTACTTTACGACTGCTCTGCTGCTTGTAGTTTTTCAGGTTCTGTCATCAATATGTTGTGTACTCCTTTCCTTCAGTTCTCACCATCATGTTTGTTTGTTGGATTTTTGAGTACAATCCAATTATCTCAGTGAAATGTTTCAAGAGTTGAAAACTCTGCTGTTTTTGTCATTTCGTCTCTACTTTTGGTTACTTGTGCCTTTTCTGAGTGGTGCTGACTGAAAAAGGAAACTGTGCCGGAGACGGTGTGTGTGCCTACTCAGCGCTGTTTATTTAACTCTTCAGAGATGGCAGACTCACACTGAGCCATGGAGTCACGGCGCGCTGCTCGACTTTAAGCTGATTTGACTTTCTCTCGCAGCTGACAGTTTGTCAAAAACTGCTCAGACGGAGACGGGAAATTATTTCCACGTCGTATAGTCAAGCGCACCCTGGGACAAATAGCACAGCAAAATCAGCCTGTCACTCTACAGTTTCACCTCTATCCTATCCTATCCTGTAGGATCAAGGGATGGAGTTAGTTTTAGATAAAGAGCAATGAGTTCAGCGTGTAAATGTTGGGATTTCAGCCTGTTCCTGTGTGTGGCTTTTGAGTCAGGCTGGGTATTTTGGCCCGATGGATAAAAGATCTATGACTCTTGACATTCTTCTCTCCAGGACTCCGCTCTTACCAGCTGTTCCCATGCTGATAACATGTGTTGTTTTGACTTCTCTCTTCACAAACCTCCTCGCCCAACGAGGCCCTGAAGAGAAAAACCCAAATATTCTCTCACACCCTATCTTCTTGTCTAAAGAAGATAGAGAACAGAGAACACCGCGACACTCAGCATTCACATAAAAACACAACTTTATCTCAAAGTGCATTGTGTTCCTCGTGTCAGCTGAAGCTTTCATGCTGAGTTCGGACAAATCAGGACTTTGCATGAACGTGGTCGACCACGGCACATTTGGTGAAAGATACTGTATCTCACAGTCGCTCAGAGTACAATTCTGCACCCTCCTCCTGCAAGTTTGCTCTTGCTCCGGGTCAGCGTGGAGCTCCTTTGAAGAATCTTTGTGACTACAGTTACCAGATGCTTGGTATTACCATCCTCCCACATTGCAAGGCGAGCTGCAGTGTGACTGGAATCTGACCTTGAGAGATGTAGACTCACTCACAAACTCTCTAACTTTATCCTTTTCGTCAGTGTGTGTTTTTTTTTTGCGATGTTTTTGACTAACCGTGTGCAGGATGAAGCTAAAATCTGTGCACCTATAATTTCCATTACTGAAATAGCTGTCGTCCTGTTTTCACGCGTCCCTATTGGCTCACCTGAGGAAAGCAGAGAGGGTGGAGTCGTCCTGCGGCGGCCGCCTGCCAGTCCTAGGAAAAAAAAAGGCATTGTTGCACAAATGAAACATCTGATATCAGTCTGATCATCTGACTTTTCCTGTCAGAAAATCTGTTTGTATGAAATCATGTTTTGTTTTAATTCGCTCAAAACTCAGACATCTGTTTCTAAAACCTCTCTGGGATGTTTTATGGTTCTTTAACACAAATAAAAAAAGGCATGAATTAGCTGCGTTTGGTTTAACACTCAATTATGTGATTTGTCCCAGAGCTGTGAAACGTCACCAGACCTCGGCAGCGGCTTCGGAGCCGCTAAGCAGTGTGATTAGGACTTTGTTTCGTGAGGCTTAAAGTGCCAATTATGTCTTTGGGTGGAAAAAAAAGTTTGGATTTACATGGAAAAGTCCGTTTCTCGAAAGCTGCTTTTCTTGGCGGGTTTTCAGCTGCCAAATTAAAACGATTGAGTCATTCCCCCTTTTTTTTTTTTTTCAAAGTAATCCACATTATGCCCAGATGAACCTCAGCGGATTATATGAGATTTAACCCACCTAATCATGTGAAATTAATTGCAGGGACAACGTGGGAGGGCAAATCTGTCCCGGCAAGTGCTTCATTTACCATGTGACCCATTGATTTATGTGTTTTTCTCAAGGACGGGTTCTTGTCTTTTATGTTAAAGGGACCCCTGAACAGTCGTCCAACACTCTCAGTGTAACACACTGAATAACAAGCACCGGCATGAAAGGACAAGTTGAAAAAACAACAAATGCAGTCTTCAGCACAGGCTCAGCCTCTGGGCTGTCGCTTTCCACTCAAGGACACGCAAAGTTTTCTTTAAAATCTCACCAAAATCTCAAGGAGAAAGCCTTTTCTTTTAGGTTTAAAAAAAGTGAATAGACAGTGAGTTGTGACAGTTGTAGCAGTGGAGCGATAAGCAGAGCAGTCCTACCTGAGTGGGTGCTGCTGAGTGAAGCCAGCCAGCTGTGGGTCGGCGCTGCAGATGTCCCTGAGTCCTTGCCCTCCTCTTGCTCCCAGAGGTGAAGCTGTCCTCCGGTCCCACGCACCGTGCCAGCTCCTCTGAGCGCCGCGTTACCGGCCCTGATTAACTAATGGCTGACAGATGAGGCTGGCAGGGCAGCGGGAGGAGCTCATCGCCATATAGTATCTTTTTTTTTTTTCTCCCCTCTCATTCTCTTAAAAAAAGAAAAAAAAAAATGCAGATACAGTTCAGCTGGGGGAGCATAGCTCGTATGGCTGCGATTTCCTTTCTTCCTCCTTTTTTTTCCTCCTCTCTCTCTCTCTCTCTCTCTCTCTCTCTCTTTTTTTTTCCCCTCCCTGCTTTTACAGCAGTGAGGAGGGGCTACCCCCCCCCCCCCCTCCTCCCCCCCTCTCTCAACATGTTTGCTTGTCTCTGCTCTTGTCTGAGGTAGAGGGAGTTCTGTTATCATTTTTTTGAGCGGGTATGTGAATCTGCCAGGTTTCGGGACTCGTCTCTGGAGCTCCGGCCTCGGCTTTGATGTCCTCCGTCAGCTGAGCCGGCCCTGTGTTTAAAATGCCTCTGTAATTACAACCTGCACGATGCATGTGTGTGTGTATGTGTGTGTGTGTGTGTGTGGTGTCATCCGCAGCCTGCACCACACTTAAGAAGGAAAAAAATAGGAGGTGGCTTTGTTTGGAAACCTCGAATCGTTGCTTAAAATATTGCAGTTTTGTTTTTTTGCAGCTTAGCTTTGAGAGAGTGAGTTAAAATAAAAAGAGTTCTCCTTCCATAGGTCTTCCTCTGTGGTATCATCAGCACCATTGGTTTGTGTGTGTGTTATGCAATATTCTGAGATCATAATTAGAGGACAATGCAATATTATGTTCATTATCTGGACTGGAAAATATGCTAAGACAAAAATGTAACTCTCCTCGTCTTGTGTATTTGATTCCAGCACCCCATTTTTGGAGTGGCTTTGTATAGGGGCGCTCACTCGTCAAGCAGAAATAAGCACTCTAATTGCTGTCTGGCCTCACGGGGACCGTAGTCTTTACAATTATTCCATCTACTATCTCAGGCCGTCCTCAGAGCTTTCATCAGGGTGTCTGGTTTTTATTCATTTAGATTTTTTTCCCCCTCTTTCTTCTTGGTTGAAGCTTTCCTGAAGTATTTCTAAGCTTCTTATTGATGCCAGATGATTGTCTCACCATAAGCAGGCATCTATGTTTTCCCTCTACATGCTTCCCTGCTTCATAAGGAACTCCAAAAACTGGGTGAATAACTGGCTATGTTTCATCAGAATTTGTTTGGCGAGAAGTTTTCGCTGATGTCTGTTTAGGATGTTTGGTTGATTTTGTTTTTGACGTCTTCAGTTTTCCATGAAATGCAATAAGGAAAGCATTGTCTGCACTCGGTGTTTTCCCTTCTGAGGTCTATATGATGATATATGCAGGATGAAAAGCAAAATATATGCACATGTTTTCATGGTTATGTTAATGATAATATAATTTCCAAGTTTAACCAAAATATTGAATGTTTAGCCTAACATTGAATTGATTGGATGAAACGGTGGTGTAGTGGTTAGCAGGCTGCCTTTGCCCTGGTGACCTATTTAGAGTATATCAAGCCACTGCTCTGGGATGAGCTCCAGCTCTCCACAGCTCCGTGTCGGATAAAGTTGTCAAGCGTACAGAAATATGGAATAATGTAAAAGATGCTCACTGGTCAAATGTTCACTTTGGTGTATAAACAATACAGTAAAAGTGACAGAATGAACAACAGCTTGTTGAATCAGAAACGATCAGTTAAAAAGTTAATATAGACATGCCAGACTAACTACAATATTCTGGAAATATTGAATTAAACTTTAACCTGCCTGAGAAAATGTGCTATTGTCTTTGATTGACTTGATGCACTCCCTCCCTCTCTCCCTCTGCAGTGCTCGGTGAGCTGCGGTCGGGGGACCAAACAGCGGGAAATAGCCTGCGTTTATCAAAACCAGACCAAAATAGAGGAGGACCTCTGCAGTCATCTGCCTCGGCCCCGGACGCAGAAGGCCTGCCGGGCCCAGCGATGCCCCGGATGGAAAGCCAACAGGTGGACGGAGGTATGTCTGTTCCCCTGCCTCATATAACAGCCCCAAGGGGGGGAATAACGTCCCGGTGACCGCAGCGAGCAGCTGAGACACGAGCACGGAGCCCAGCGCTTCCCAGAGGCTGCAGATGTAGGACATGTACACACACAGCACCTGTCCAATCAAACTCTCAGTTTACTCTTATTCCAGAGTGATGTGTAATTTCCTCAAGTGTAAACTAAACATCACCGACTGGATCTGCGCAAGTGTTTATGCGGGGGACTGGACTTTCGTAGTTCAGGTTTAAAATATTCAGGGCAAATCTTGAAAAGTGTGTGTAAAGTGAGTTTTATGCTGCGCCGGCTCGTCTCTTAGAGCTTTCTATCAGACCACACATTGCTAGAATGAAATAATAAGCAGGAACATTCAGAGGTGCAGCGGATGCAGCAGAGCTTAGTGTCTCTTACAAACACAAGCAGGATGTTGAGGATGATGCATTTCCCGACTCTGCAGCGTTTTCTCCACTTGTAGTGAAGTGATTGGTGATTAGGTGTGTCAGCTCAGCGCCTGCATAGCCAGACAGGTTTTCACACTCTGATACCCGCTGGATGATCGGGGGGAGAAAAAAAAAAAAACCTGTCTAACTTCAAGAATAAAATCCAAAGAGTTCCCTGAGCGGCCGGCTCCCTCCCCCCTCCCCTCTGCGAGCCTCCTGCCACTCCCCGCTCTTTGAGGGTGTCCTCCTCCCCGCTCGCCGGTGTCTGGAAGCAATCATCTTCCTCCACATACCACCAGCAACCATGAAATCCTCAACCAGAGCATAAAGACATGTTTTATATCTTAATATCCGTGCATGTGACAACTTTGAAACCTCAGCGCCCGGAGTTTGAGTTATTCCACAGCTACCCGGGCTCCTCGGCCACCTCCGACGGGGGATGTAATGGGCAACATGTTCCCGGAGCTGGAGGAGGTCAGGGCTGCTGCCCATTTGAGGATTGAAACTGCTTTCCAAAAAAAAGATCTGCTCTCTCCTCACACAGCCAGCGAAGAATAAGCTGAACTTCAACCTTTTTATTTTAGTTTAGCTTCATATTTCTCACATGTGACTTTCTGAATTATTTGCTTTTTTGAACTGCGAATAAACAAAACATTTCAAATTAAAGCTACAAATCATTTGCGACATCTGCTATCACTAATGGCGTCCCTGCTTCACTGGACAATCCGCAGATCATCTGTCAGTGTTTTTCAGAGAGCGTCTTTCTTCTGCAGTTTCAAAGACGTCACTTTCAATTATTCTTCTTTGGATCATCGGGAGCAAAAAGGTCTCTGATGTCCTCGGATGTCATTTTTTCAATGCAGCCAGAAGCCCAAAGAATTTCAGTATGCTGAAATTATGAGCGAGGCTGAACATCCTGGAAAATACGAAATCGTTTTCCGTACTGTTAGAGCTGCTGCAACAACATGTTATAATAAATCCTCTCATTTTCATCTCTGAATGTCCACTTACTGTGTAATTTTCTGACTGTACGAACGGGCATTGAGGCCTCGTGTAAAAGAGTTCCGGGGAAATCGGGCCGATCAGCTCAAGCCTTGCCGAGTGCTTCCTCAGTATGCAGGTATGCTTCTCAAAGCACATCAAAGAGATGCTGGAGATAGACCTGTGTGTGATCCCAGATATACAGCTTACGGAGAAGAAACAAACCTGCTTTGGATTTACGGAGCGCTCTGAGCAGACGCAGCGGAGCAGCAGAACTTTGATGCGGCAGACCAAACAAACATTTACTGTCCATCAAAGTCTGTGAAACTTTTTGAAAGTAAATGCAGGTAATAACTTGAGCCGGCGATCTCTCAAAGAGTGCAGGTGTCTTCCAGGGACAGTCATCCACTCCTCTGTGAAATGCAAATCTGCTCCCATCATCCTGTTATGTAGCTTTTATTCTTTCCTTTTAGGTTAAGGTCAAAAATAGCAGCTTACTTATTACCACACAGTGCCATAGAGTTACCGCATTGTCAGATTTGTCTGTATTCTTTACTATCTACAAGAGAGAGTGAGGGTGGCAGAGTAGATTATTAACAGACCACTACCTCCCCTCAAAGACATTTACACTAACCCAGGAGAAAAGGTCAGCAGTATCTCAAAGGGCCGCAGCCACTCTGGGTTCTGCCTATTGTTCTCGCTGCCCTTTTGAATTACATACAGATTTCAAACAGCCTAATTTCACCCTTTGTGTACTTACTGTATATAAACTGTAATAAGATAGTACTTCATCTAATTCTTGAAGAACTAACTAGTTTTCAAATCGTGGAGCAATTACAGTGCAATTAGGACTTTGGGAAAAAGCCAAAGTATCCAGAACAAAATGAGCACATAAAACATAGAAACCACACAAAAAGGCCCAGGTCAGGACTTTAACCTTTAGGTTTTCTCCCTGTGAGGCGAGAGCACTTACCGCCATGCAGCCCCTTTAAATGAAACCCTGCTGGTGAAAAAGATTAATTCCCTCGAAAATGAAGTGGGCGATCATTCTTGGGCAATCCTACAATCATTCACCGAGTGCCTTAAAGATTGTCATGACCTCCTCCGTTCAAGTAGTTAAAAACACCATTACTTTTGGCGATTGCTCAAATACACTTTGCCGACTCAGTGAACTCGCCTTGTTTATTAGAACCCTGCTGCTTATAAATGACAATTTGTTTGAAACTGTACCTTTCTGATGTGTTCAAGCCCAATGATACAATCTGGGTTGTTAACACAGAAGACATTTTACAGCCGTTTTCTCTCTTTAAGTGAAAATAAACTAAATTTCATGTGTAAAATTAATAAAGCACCACAACTTTACCGAATCAACCAAACTAAAGTTTGAATGAAATCAAGATTCACGCTCATATCTATGTCGTTGCTCTTCAGAAAATTCAAGAAAATAGATTTTTTTAAGCATTGATTTCAGAGTACTGGTTTCCTTTAATTAAACGTTTCTTCTTTTTGTGCTTGTTAGTGTTCTGTGACCTGTGGAGTCGGAGTCCAGAACCGAGACGTGTACTGCCGGCTGAAACGGAGCGGACGGGTCCGAGAGGATCTCTGCGACGCGCACGCCCGTCCTCCTGTTGTCCGGCCGTGCCAGACTGCAGAGTGCACGCATTACTCGTGGGTCGCCGGTGAATGGCAAGGAGTGAGTGGACTCTCATTCATTTGCTGTCTTTCTTTAACGGCTCCACATTTCCTCTTCTGAGCGTCTCAGTGTGAAACAGATGTGCAGATGTTTGACCGGCTTATTAAGGTTTTTATTGGCTGCCATCTCCGCTCCCTCTCTCTCTCTCCCCCCGCGCCATTAAACGGCCGACCTGCGGGTGCCCCCGCTCTCCGGCGTCTGGTGATAACCATCGGACGTCATATCGTACAGTATCAGGCCTCGGAGAACTGGCGGCCCTCATTCCTTTTGTCCCGGATGTCGCTGCTGTGTGTCACGCCAGTAGACGGCTTTTCTTCCCGGCTCATCTTTCTTTAATGTTGTGTGCTTTGTCCTGAAAAGCGAGGCATAAAAGAGGGGCACCATGTAGGGACATCGCACTGTGTCCTCCTGCTGGAATGTTTGCAGTATTCAGATTCCTGTCTGTGTTGCCTCGAGAACATGCAGCCTCCTCTCCCTTACAGTTTGCCTCTTAATTTTGTACTGCTCCCAAAAAAATGTTCAGAAACTGTCTAAAAATCAAGATTTAGTAAACTTTTTGCGGATTTGCTTGAATAAATGTACATTTTTGCTCTGAATTCTTGATTTGAAATGCTCCTATGAATCGTAAGTGACAGAAATGAGTCCTTTCTTTCAGTGTTTGTGATTGAATCAGTGTTTCCTTCGTCACAAAACATGAAAGTTTAGGAAGTATTTCGAGTCTGAAGAGTTAATAATGGTGTGGCTGGAAGTACAACCCCCCCCAACATTGCACGACTTTCTTTCTCCTCACTGGCTTCTCCCGGGGTTTGGTTTTTCCTGGTAGTGTAACGCGACGTGTGGAGAAGGCGTGCGGAGCAGGAAGGTGGGGTGCGTCGGTCCCGGGATGGCACCCGCCCAGGATGATTACTGCGAGCCGTCGTCCCGGCCGTCATCCCTGCAGCCCTGCAAGGAGGCTCCCTGTCACTATAAGTGGATGGCAGGGGGGTGGTCACAGGTAGGCTGAGCACTGTAACACTGACGATTAAAAATAAAAAATATAAATGTGACAAAGAGACAGAACTTTGTGCTAATACAGATTACATAAAGCTTTCTTGCGTCAGATTATTGCTACTCTGACTCTGTGTTTGTGCTGCAGTGCTCTGCCAGCTGCGGCGTCGGCTACCAGCAGCGCATCGTCTCCTGCGCGGTGACGCCGTCCTCTCAAACGCAGCGCCGGTACGCTCCGTCTTCTTCCGTCAGCACGAACTGCCCCGAGCCGCACCCCGCCGCCACGCGGCCCTGCCTCCTCGCAGACTGCCCGCACACCACCTACTGGAAGGTCGGCCCGTGGAGCAAGGTGAGCCGGGAAGTTAGCTTAATCGCGTTCACAGAATGTTAATGTTCCTTCAGTAGCTTGGATCTATTGAACTGATTGGTTAATGGATTTGTCTGTGTGTGTCAGTGCTCGCAGACCTGTGGAGCAGGAGTGATGGAGCGCCGGGTGGAGTGTGTGAACCCGAAAGGCCACCTGTCCAAACACTGCCGCCAGTCTGAAAAACCAGAGTCTCAAGCTGCATGTCAAGAGAGGGAATGTAAGTCGTCTTTCCTTCTAGATCTGCTATGGTGCAGCTTTGAAGGCCTTCTCTTGCCCTCTAGATCTTTTTGTCTGCATCGAGTTCATCCATATTTTCTCCCAGGTCTTCTCTACATTTTTTTTCGAGACCAATTTTTCTAGATCTTCTCTCCTGGAGCTTCTGTACTGTCTTCAATGTTCTGTATCTCCTGCTTAAATGTCCTCATCCACTTCAGAGTTCATCTTCTAAATCATCCTTCTTCTACACTTTCTTTCTTAATCTTTTCTTCAGTTCTAGATCTTCTCTTTAAGATGCATTTTGTGCTTTTTTTTTTTCTTGGATATTCTCACTTTTATCCTCTCCCATGGTCTTCTCTTCCCTTGTGGTTTAGATCCATCATTCACAAGAGCTTCTTTCTGTTTTTTTTTTCACTTCCTGCTTTTCTCTTCTATATTTCATTTTTAAATCATCTCCTTCAGACTTTCTTTCTTGGAAATTCCCCTGTCGGTGGCTGTAAATCTTCTTTAATAAATCTTTCCTTGTCTTGTCATCTAGATGTACTTCTGTTTAGTTCTCCACTGGATCATTGTTTTTTGTCTCGATTTTCTGTTCTAAACCTTCCTCTTTGGCTCTTCTGTTCGCTTCCATTTTGTCCAACTTTTTCTTTTATCACTCTAATTCTTACTGTACTGAACACCCAGTATGTGTAGCATAATGGCCTTAAATTGACTGTGTTGTATATGGCAACCAACACCGTATCGAATTGTGTTTACGGTAAGTCGGGCTTTTGCTTTTTTTGTTTTAGCACTTTGGACAGAGCAGGGACCTCCGCTCAAAGCCTCTTTGAGTGATTGCTTGGTGGAACAGTAAATAAGAAGTCAGCAGTTTTTGCAAACGGTGATATGGCTGGGCTGTCAGAGCGTCTCGGGGGTGTGTGCCGAGGCAGACTCGGGAGCGCTGGAACACAGCAAGCCAGCGTTTGCAGGTCCGCACACCCGCGTTTCAGAACGTTGCAGTCCACAGCGGGCCAATCATCGCCGACTTGGCTTCTGCCAAGTCAGGCACTGGCGGAATTAAAACGATATGCTCGGGTGACAGCCAGTTCCGTGGTCCGCGTTTTCATTTTAATCAGCTAATCAGCTGCTAAACAGTATAATATGAGCTCGACAGTGCTGTGGAAATACCGGGGAGGCAACACAAACAAGACATTTAGTCAGCTTTTGTTGAAGGAAGCAAGTGCCAGTTCATGATTTCCTCCTACAGAAGTGCTTAGTTTATTGGCCTTTGCAGTCTTCTGGCATTTGGAGCGGCAGTATATTCCAACTCACAGCCTCAGTAGTGTCAGTGCCCTGCTGAAGCCCGTGCGCCCTCTCCTCAGGTCAGATGTTCACTTCCTGCCGAGAGATCCAGATGAGGCGGGGCGTGAGGATTGATGGGGAGTACTACCTGAAAGTCAAGTCCCGGATATTGCAGGTGTGTCCTCTCTGTCCGACCTGCTCCCGTTTTGACAGGTCATGACTCAAGCAGCCGCTCTCATCTGTTGCCTCCATGTCTCTCCTCAGATTTACTGCGCCGAGATGCAGACTGATTTCCCGAAAGAGTACGTGACGCTACGCAGCGGTCAGACGGATAACTACTCGGAGGTGTACGGCCACAGGTGTGTGTCTGTGTGTGTGTGTGTGATATCAGAGTTGCTACACCAGATGTGAGAGTCTATATGGATTTTCTTTGCCCCCCAGGCTACTGAACCCCTTTGAATGTCCGTATAATGGAAGCCGGCGGCAGGACTGCGACTGCAGGAACGACTACTCCGCAGCAGGATACACGCTCTTCCACAAAGTTCGCCTGGACCTGAGCTCTCTGAGGATAATGAGTGCGTATTTATTACACTATTTACCGTAATGAGGCCACACATCCGCGGTGTGTGTAAACCCCGACACTCATCGTCCCGTAACACCAATAAAATCACCAGAGTCTGAACTTTTCCAAATGCAGCGGACGCCGCGTTCCCCTCACGCTCTCGCCTGGGAAATCAAAATAACGACCTCTCAGCACTCTGTGTCCGCACCTCTCGCCAAGCCCTTGTAGTCGTGCCTGTCAGTGCGAACACGTGAACAGGAGGGGGGGCGAAGGACTTTCATGTGTGCACGTACGGAGGTGTGTGCTCATTTAGAAAACAACATGCGAGCTCACCCGAATGTGCATCCAGTTCCATCAGTATCAAACGCTTTCGGAGTTTGGCGCTTGCACGCGAGCAGCCACACATGCACAGTTTGTACACACCAACACACACACACACATGCATGCGCACATCTTCAGACTTTATCCTCCTCTTCCTCGTTACTGCAGTCGGCTCCACCTGCCTTGTGGTGTCCGAGTATGCCTTTGATTAAGAGAATGTGGATTAGTGGACAGCGGCTTTATGTCTGCATTCGTGTGTGTGTGTGTGTGTGTGTGTGTGTGTGTGTGTGTGTGTGTGTGTGTGTGTGTGTGTGTGTGTGTGTGCGCGCGCGCATACGTGCACGGACGGGAAGTGGGATTAGTACCTCCACCGTCATCCCTCCATCTCCTTTGCTCCGTCTGGATTCTGACAGCACATGTTCCTCGGCACGGTACTCTTTTGGCCTTCAGGTGGCTGGAGGGGAGCGGGTGGGGGGAGGGGGGGGGGGGGGGGGGGGGGGGGGATAATGGGTTCAAGATGACGGGAGGATTGTGAAGACGCGATAATTCAGTGTGCCTCGCACATCCCTCAAACTTTATCGTCACACAGGGCAGGAAGAGGCGGCTGGACAGTGTTGACAAAAGGGTTTTCCAGGATAGATGAAAAATGACAAATCAAAGTAAGGAACTACAGAAAACAGATTTCTGAATCATATGTGGAGATTTTAGCATAATTGAGGAGAAACAAAGCTGATTTTCAGAAACATCTGTGCTGCTCTTTTAAGTTAGCTTTGAACAAAAACTGATTTTCTTAACAAAAAAAAAGAAAAAAAAAAAATATATATATGAATAATAAATTTTGCAGTCTAAATCCCACCTGCCACAGTGATTCTCTGTATGTAGGTGAAAGTCATGTTGTTCTTTGGCTGCACCCTATGTAGTTAATCATACCTTGCTGTCAAAACTGCAAAACTGCAGACACTGTTGCCATCTGCTGTTCAGTTCTGCTTGTTGAGAGCATGTTTGAGAACTTTTCAAGGAAATCCAGGCAGGACCTCCACATGAAACTGCTCTCAAACTGACTCCAGGAAGCTTTCAGTGGAAAACATCTCAGGAAGAGTACGAGTATAAACATCTGGCAAAGTGACATCAATCCTGCAAGGGATTGCAAAATCTGCAAAAAATATTGGTTTTCTGCAGTTATCAATGAGGTTATTTTCCCCTGATGTGACTGAGCATCTGTATCTCTACTCTTTGTCAGTCACAGACCTCCAGTTTTCGCAGACTCTCCTCGGTCGACCCGTTCCCTTTGCCACAGCAGGAGATTGTTACAGCGCGGCCAAGTGTCCACAGGTCGGTACTGTTGTTCTGACACGAGAAAACTGAGTTTTTAAGTCAGTTATGTACTCAAATGTGAACATCCTCGGATTTTCTGAATGAGAAACGTTTATGAAATGACTCCATGTTGTGTTTTCAGGGCCAGTTCAGCATTAATCTGATTGGCACTGGTCTCAAGGTGGCCCAGGCCACCAAATGGATGTCTCAGGGCAACTATGTTTCCGTCAAAGTCCACAGGTCTGAGGTGAGAAGAGGATTTGTTCATTAGTTCATTTAAGTCGGGGTCTTTTCTGGTATTACTGAAGTGGTGTTGTGCTTCGTGTTGGATCTGGAATCTCTGAATAAGATTGCATTTCTGAAATGCCGCCTGAATCGCCGAGCCGTGTTCGTGTCTGATTCACCCGAGAGGAATCCCCTCTGACATTTATGAGGCGTTCATTGTCTGCATAAAACCTTGCCCTTTGCCCACTTTTTCCCTTTCCTCGTTTGTCTCCACATGTAGGACGGGACAAGAATCTACGGCCGCTGTGGTGGTTTCTGTGGGAAGTGCATTCCCCAGGCTCACAGTGGCCTTCTCCTTCAAGTCCACTGACACACCAAACTCATGAATCCGTCTTGAACTCAGTAACCCGGGAGAAACACAATAACAGTGATTTGTTGGATCCTGCAGCCACCTGCGGGCGCCGCGGGCCCGGATCTGACAGTTATCGTCCGAAACTATATCGTCCGCAGTTCCCAAATGGCAGCTAAAGCAGACAAGACGTCTTCCGGCGAGCGGTGCTGCGGGGGCCGCCATCAGGTCCCTTGGCCCGACGGCTCAGGAGGAGCCAGCGACGTCTGCAACAGTTCTGCAGCCGCTATCGAGCACACCTGCACTTCAGAGCCGAACCTAAAATTCTCTTTGCTTTCTTTTAACACCTGTTTTTAATTCAAATAAAGGATACAGGACTGAGACATAATAAGGAAGGAGAAACACAAATAGCAAAGAAACAGACTTTATCTCAAAGCAATCATCGCAGCAGGGTCAAAATTCAGAACTCATCAAGAAGTAACTTTGGTTTCTCACAACAGCTCCCCTTCTCATAATTATCCTCCATTACAATTACAACCAAGTATATTAAACATACTTTTTCTTCTTTTTTTTTTATGCACACTCCACATGATCAACGTTGGTGTAAAACTGGACAAAATCCGCTCAGATGCCAGCAGCAGCTTTTCATTGTTGGTTTAGAAGTCACATATAGGAATGCTGAAGTCACCAAGTTTGGTCACTTACCTGACAAACAAAATAATTCAGTCTTTTTTTTACACTGAAGAAAGCCTCACTGAAGTTCTCTGGCGCCCCCTAGGACAGGTCGACTCACCCTCGGAGACGCACTGCTTTGCACAGACGTTACAGTAGTATTTTAGGGAATGGTTGTGTTTCAGTAAATAATAAGCCGACGGGCTTGTTTCAGTATCGTCACTGTTCACTTTAAAGGAAGCAGGTGTAGCTGCTGGGTTTTTTTCTTTAGCACAGCAGCCCCCAATAAGCAAGAGAAAATAAAACTGACCTGCCTCAAGTCAGAGGTTAAACCATAGGGAGAAAAAATAGAACAACTACAAATACCTTTTTTATTTTCAGTGTCTGTCTGCTGACTGTGTCTGTTATCAGATATTAACTACTGAAGCCCTCACAGAAAGTCTATGTCCTGGTTTTGAAGCACTCTGACGATGATTTTAGGTTATTTTTTTTAATAGTTCTCATCTGTTACCCAGTGTCAGGCGGGATTTCTCGCCTCACATGCTCCGTTTTATTGCCGACTGTAGGTGCCTGCAACCCCTACCTCTCATCCATGCTCGGTCTGAGATGCGTGTTGTAATATATTTATGTTTGACCATATTTATTCTGTCTTGACTTGTTCTGTCCGTCGAGGTACGATGGCCGCTTCACGTCTGGTCCGTCTCGTCTGCCATCGGAAGCGTATAACCACTAACCTTGAACAAGGATTCTTTGAACGGTGCTTTTGAACTACTGGAATTACCTCTAATCTTGGGAAGAAAGACGCTGGGGACTTGGGGATAAAACGAACTGTGGCAGAGCGTCAGGACTCGTCAGCACATGTTGGATCTGTCTCAAACGCGCGCTGCGGTCCTTCGATTAATAAAAGTCTAGCTGCCAAATGGCCTGAAATATCTGATAAACCACTGGAGGAAACGTCTCGTTTTACTCATCCTGAAATGACCACTACGTTTTGTCAAACGAACTAACATGCTGGTACGCTCACGTTAAGCTTTAACCAAAGTAAAAACAATAGATGCAGATTTTTTTTTTTTTTTTTTCATTTTCAGACAATGCAGCTTCTTTTAATTTAAAGAATGGCTGATAATAATATAAAAAAAATGTCATTGAGCAGCTAGAAAACCTTTGGCTATCGTTCCTTTTATTTTATGATGGTCAACTGTACTATGAGGTCTGTATCAGAAATTTAAAGAATACTTGATGCACTATGTGCCATAAATTTTGTAGAAATGTAATCCTTTTTTTTTTTTTTGTAACAAGCGTTGAGATTTGTAACTTATGATATTTGTGTATTTTTAATATTCATACTTGAATTGTAAACATTGTGCTAAGTATTGAATGGGCATTGGTAGAGAGAGAGTGTGCTTGTTTGCCATGCTTTATCCAAAGACGTTTTTAAGAATCATATGTATCTAAAGTATGTATGTAGTTCTTGTAAGAGAAAAAAAGAAAAGATCATGGTGCTATCGTTACTAATCGTACAATTACTGTATGTCTTGCTTCTATACTAATGCTCTTTAAAGAAAAAAAGTAAGAATAAAACATGTCTCAGCAGAAGTTGATTTGTGCCTTTTTATACATGTATTTGTTTATTTGTTCTAATTTGTTTATCTGTTTCAGCCACAGAGCTGAACATTCCTAAAAACAGGGTGTGATCATGGACATTTGCTTTGTTTTGGCCACCAAAACCGAACCAGGGACCCTGCATGGAATTTCTGGAACATTTCTTCAAGGTTTTCCACAAATATACGTATGCATGTATTTAATTGAAACAGGAGCTCGGTCGGACAGCTAGAAAACATGATTGATACCATGCAGACAGTATTCATTAGAAAATACTCAAACATGATGGAGAACCTGACGTCCAATCTGTTCCTGAAATAAACTAATCTATCATTTATTAATAACAAAGAGAAGAAGCCGGTTCACAACAGCTGAGATGAACCACCTGAACGCATCCAGCGGCACTCAGGCCGTAGAGACGAAGGTTTGCTTTGTTTTGTCTCAGCAAGCTTGAGTCAACTAATGCTAAAGCTGAGAAGCTCCTCAGAGATCAGGATAGACCGACGGCGGCTCTACAGCTGTTTGAATCTATGACTAAAGAATGAGTAAGAAGCACTCAGTGTCTTTTTCATTTCACAATATTAAACAGAAAAGCACTTATTCCAAAAAGTAGAGCCGTAACACCACAAACCTGTTCCACTCATGGATTGTGGATCATATTTTATGACTTCAATTGATCTCTCTTACATACTTTTTGTGCAAATCTGCCATGCGGGGAAAAGGCATTCCCCTGACCTCTGGATTTCTCCGGCTGCCCTGAAGCCACGTGCCTCAGCAGAGAAGGAGTGCAGGTCAGTGCTGGCTCCATGTGGATTCAGTTAGAGGAGCTGGCTGCGTTTTCACAACACGACTTTGTGGAGTTCAGTTCCACTTAAGAGACACATAAACAGAGCAAGTGCTCTCAAACCCATTTCTCACTAATGCGGATGTGCTCTCGGGTCCTGGAAACAGCTGAAGCTGTCAACAACTCAATGACTCATTAAACTGTTGTGTCAAAGCAAAGAGTGAGGTAAGTTTCCGGTAAAACTTTGAAAATCCCACAAAGCGGTACCATTTTCGAGGAATTATGCCACGGAGCAGCCTCGGTAATAAAGACGCAGGTAAAAAGAGGCAAACTGTTTATATACAAGCCACTTTTCCAGGCCTCGTTGCACTGAGATAGCTTTGTACATTAAATGAAAACAGATACCGCGGTTCCTCAGGAGGCGCTTTGATTTCCTGCCAGAAGCCTTGCCTTGCTTCCCAAAATCTAATCTCAGGATTTGGAAGAATCCTGAAGCACGACAACGTGTCCTCCAAAATGTAGTTTTTCAGGGGGGAACCAAGCTGTGACGGGGTCCTCCTAGACTCTTTAGGCTATGGGTTATTTAGAAGACAGCTTCCCTGGATTGCTTGTTGTGGGCATAAACCAGACTTCTTTAATGACCGAGCTGAAAAGCACAAACCTGCACTGAGAATCCTCATAAAAAACGCTAATGATTGATGTTTACCATGAAGCGCAGTCTGCTTTGAGGTAACAGCGCAGACATTCCAGTGTAATCTGCAGCTGCAACCTGCTCCAAAGGGCACGTTTCCAGAGCACAGAATGCTTTTGCACAGGACACACTGAAAAAAAGCACGCCCAAAAACCTAATCTGATACATCTGCGAGCTTTAATACTTTTTGAGCTGACATCCTTTGAAATGTTTGTTTTATCAAGTTTTTTCACTCATCATATCCGAGTGGCTTTTCTCCCTTCTTTTTATTTTTGACAGTTCCCCATTAAATCCCACATTGGAGATAAAAAAAACATCTATAAAACAACAGCTGCAGAGGTTTAACACATTATGAAAGGTTAAGCGCTGCATGTTATGACACTTTAAGTAGTACATCAGGATGGTGAATCTTCTCCACCATATAGACTTCCAGAGATATCCAAGTCCCCAAGCTGAGTAAATAGTGACCCCTTGTGTACAAAGTATCACACTCTCTGTTTTATGAATGGCTGGATTTGGTCCTGGAGGCACACTGCCCTGCATACAGAGTGAGTCATTACAGCATGGGGTGGTAGCACAACAGACCTACAGAACCAGGGTTTCAAATCACTGATCTAATCGAGCAACAAAGCACAAGAAGGAAGAAGAGATTTTCAGTGTCGTACTGCTCTTATATAACAGAGTCACATTTTATATTGGACAGCAGCAATAGCGATGTAGCTCACATTCACACTCATGTTAAGTGAACAATTTAGCTCATGCTTTTGTACTATGGGAGGAAACAGGAGATGTGTGCATGAGCAGGAAGAACATGCAAACTCCACCCAGAAAAAACCCTAAGCCTCGGATCAAACGGAGGATCTTCTCGATGTGAAGGAGCAAGAAGTCTGTAAATGAATCGTTTGTTTTGTTGCAGTCTGAAGAACATAACACTCCCACCAAATCACAGTTTTTCTTCCTTCTTCTCCTTCTTGAGTTATTCTATTCAAGCCTCACTGTCAGTTTCATTTTCTTGTGTATATTAAAGTGTTTTTGGAATCTGCATGAGTATAGCCGGAGCGCTCTGTGTGCTTTATGATGCCCTTTTGCCCTTGTTTAGCACATACAGGTGTGTGTGTGTGTGTGTGTGTGTGTGTGTGTGTGTGTGTGTGTGTGTGTGTGTGTGTGTGTGTGTGTGTGTGTGTGTGTGTGTGTGTATGTGCTGATACTGGGGTGAGTTTATGCTTGATTGTGGGAAAAATTTTGACTGTTTGTATGGATATTTGGGTAGATGAACCTAAAAAAAAAAATGTTTCAAAATCCCCAAATCGTTCATGCTCCTCCTGCTAAATAAAGTATAACATGGTGAAGGGCGACTAAAGGAGCTCCTCTTTTCTCCTCTGCCCATTTTTATGAAGTCCATCAGGCGTCAGCGTTGCAGCGGAGTTCTGCCATCAGTCTGTCATTGTTCCAAACAGTAACAATGGCTCTATTTTACCCAGCCACCTCTGCGGGTTGCAGCCAGGTCAGCATGTGGAAAACCATGATCCTGATCATGACTCAGCCTAAAACCTGAGTAATTTAATTAGCTGCACTCCTGCTGTGACCCCGAGAAGAAACAAGTCAGGGATTTTCTGCAAAACAATAATAATTAAAAGCAGAGAAATTATATTTTGGGAGGAAAAAAAAAATCATCTATTTTTCAGTAACATCATCAGTTTGACACAAGGAAGTCATGACAGTGTTACTGCTGACCAGCAGATGGTGTCAAAGCATCAGAAAAGCCGGATCAGTCCATGGATTCCTTCAAGTTTGAACAAAGTGAGAGCAAAAGAGCATCTGGAGTTGCTGTGTACTTTATCCAGCTTTGGGTTTTGGGAAACAGGAAGTAAACTGATGGCAGCATACATGCTGGACAGGTTTCCAATTCACCACACACTCACACGCACAGCTAGCTTCAGTGTATGCTTTGGGATTGTAGGAGTAAACAGGAGTACCTGGAGAAAACCCACACATGATGGGAGAACATACAGACTGCACATATTCTCAACGTGCTCAGCGCTCAGCGCTGCACGTGTCTTCGCTCACATCGCTGTTGTCGAAGATGAGATAGTTTGTTTTCACGAGCTTGCGCTGCAAACTGTGTTGCGTACTGGTGTTTAGGTTATCTCTCGCAGGGTTTTCCCTGCTGTGCTTCAGCAGAATTCTCCCAGCACAAACATCCTTCCTCAGCAGTCCTTGAAAAGATTTTCCCAGCGAAAGCTGTTGCAAGAAGTGGAGCTTGTTTAAAGCGTGCTCAAATCCTCGTGTACCTCAGACATGTGTACACATGCAACTCCCCCCCCCCCCCCGCATCCTCCGATGCACATGTAGGCCCTATAGTGGAACAGTCGGCCTTGGACGGCATGGGTTTCGTCGTTTGATGCACCGTGTCTGCTTTAAAATCCAAGGAAACCACACAAGATTAGGCAGTTATCTCCTCTGCCAACTGGACTATCAGGAGTCGGGGTGGGGGGGGCGCTGGCGCTCTGCCTGCGGGGGCATTATAGACCGTACTGTCAGCCTGGCTGCCAGCACTTTTGAAGGAAATCATGTCAGCCTTGACTTTAACTGGCTCAGACTGAATGAGGTCATTTTTCGGGGTTGTGTTACAAGTCTTGAGTGTCCATTTAGTAACAGCTGCATGCGATGTGTGTGTGTGTGTGTGTGTGTGTGTGTGTGTGTGTGTGTGTGTGTGTGTGTGTGTGTGTGTGTGTGTGTGTGTGGTGGGGGGGGGGGGGGTCCGCGGGCCCGGTCCAGAGCTTGACCACCTCTTGGTATGCTGTCAGAAACCCGTCCAGTTGGAAGGAGGTACGAAAGCGTTAGCGGGGCGGTTAGTGTCGGACCCCCGGGGGCCGCAAGTATGTGCCAAGAGCCCACATGCACATGTGGTGTGGTGAAGAAACGGCTTCGCATTGTTTGATCCGTGAACGTGAGACTGCGGCGTGAATCTCACATTAAGCCCGACAGCGAACAGAAGACACTCACCGAGGGATTTCCATGTCTGCTCAGGGAGGAGGGGGTGGGGGGGCTTTGTTTGGAGTTCCACAATAACCAGGCCTGTTCTTGACAAGTTTCTTGCGGGTAAAGTACTGTAACCCGCGCAAAGACAGAGCTGGAATTCTCATGGCGAGGCGCCTGCCGACAGTCATTTAGGAAATGCACACATCATGACCAGTGGCAGTGTTTGCGTTGCAGAAAATACTTTCCCATTGTAAAACTTTAGGCCGTTAAGCAGCCTGGAAAATGTTGCCCCGTGTCAGCACAGCGAGGATGAATGAGGCGGAGGCCAGACGCGGCCGCGGCCGAGCCGTGGCTGGCCTTTTGTGCGAGAGAGTCGCGGGCCGGACTCCACAACGGGAGTCCAGAGGAAAGAAAAGCTAATTATTTTTAACAGCTTAACACTCCAATCAAATGAGCGTTCTGTACATTTTTACACACTGTTGTGTCTGGCGTCACCGGGGTATATTAAACCTGCTGGCAGAATGTCCTCTTTGTTCTCGCAGCTCGCAGGAGGCCTGAGCGCCGCGATCCGGCCGCTCCGTCACGTGACCGCTCAGACAGCAGGCCCATATAAGCATCTCTCCGAGACTCCTGTGGCTTCAGCACGGACCAGGATTTATCGCTGCGCGTTAGAAAGAAGCGACATTCCGTATGTGTTCAGTGGAAACGTTTCCAAAGCTAACAAAATAGACGCTGGAGGTCAACAGGGAATTCTTGCCAAAGTGCCACAGAACAGATAAAGTCGCTTTTTTTACACGCTGCAGAGGAAGAGCCTGTTTCTTTTCAAACGAAGGCTTCATCACATCAGCCTGAAATGAAGTGTTTAAAGAAATCAACAATATCTTCTTCAAAGATCAAGTTATTACCATTTTAAAGATTTGTAATCCTGAAGAAAAACACTTTAATCTGACTCCATCACTCACATTATTATAGCCGTAGCTGTAGATGAGACTGCCTCATGACTCAGCCGTTCACTTCAGCTGAACTTACGTCAGTTAACTGGAAGTCAAACGGTGCTTCACAGATGTTACTTTTCTCTGTTTGAATCTGTTCTCAAGGGAAAATGAGTTATACTCTTTACTCAAAGAGTAATGAACCAGCTGATCTAAACCACTTATTATGGAATTCAGATGTTCTTCTAACCAGCAAATCACAGCAGATTCAGGCTTTTGCTGATGTTGCTTGTCGTACAGGTGATAAACTTTTAAGTGTTTTCAGTCTCAAGATGTTGAACAATTTCAGGTTATATGTTTGACTCCTGGTGAAGGCATTTCCAGTACGAGCCATGTGTACAGTGCTCATTTCCATGTCTTATTGCAGCCAGTAACTTTAAAAAATTAGTGTTTTGTTTTGTTATTGTTTTGTTTTTTAAACAAATGTCCTTCAGTATCCGGGAGCAGTTTGCAGTAACTGCTCTCCTATTGTAGATTGCTTTATACGAACAAATGAGGGCACTGTTACATGACGCTGCAGTTTTACCGGCCGCCTAAAAATACCTTGAGATTGACTGAACAAAGACACACTTTGGATATGCAGTGGAAGAATACATAAAGCAGAGACGTTTCAGGGTGATCTAGCTGTGAAACCATGAGGAAGTGATTTGCATCTTCATCCACAGCCCTGGTTTTGAAAAAGTTAACCCATTTTTTATTTAGTTTCCTGTGTTCAAAATAAATAAATAAATAAATAAATAAATAAATAAATAAATAAATGCAGATTTTTTTTTCAGAAAAACAACGTATAAACATTAGAGAAACAATAGAACTTCTAGTTTTTTCTCTTTCTAGTTCCTCTAAAAACCTCCCAGCGTCTCATGTCACCTCTTCCTCTGATCTAAGGTCCGAGTGCGGCCGTCCCATGATGAGCACGTTTTCATGTCTCAGTGACGATGCGCACGGCACGTGACCAGCGGGAATCTGTATGTTTGCACAAATGTATGCACATGGGAAAAAAAAACAAGGGAATTAAAAACAGCCTCTCATATGTTCGTCCTCTCTGGGGCATCTCACGCACACTCAGAGCTGTTTGTCTTTTCCAGGACAATCGCCAACGACAAGACTTCAAGATCTCCAGCCAACATTTGCCATCTGACAACTCTTGTATTTCACATTGGAGAATCGTTCAGTGGAGATGTAGCGCTCCACTTACCGCCTCTGTTTCCTCCTCTCTTTTCACACGCTGATTAAGTAATAAAATGCTTCAAAAGTAGCTTTTTTATTCCTTTTTCTAATTTTAAAAGCAATTCCAGGGTTACTCAATGATCTTGTGGTTAGCACTGTTGCTTGTTGATTCAATGTTTTGGGCTTTGGTTCATTTCTGTGGTTAGTTTGCATGTTCTTCCTGTTCTCCATCCACCCATCCATCCAGCTACTATGGATGGATGGGTGGATGGATTTTATTTGAGAGGAGTGCTTTATTAAAGGACATACATACAACAACTTCTGTGAAAACCAGCTTCAGCTCATTCAGTGACGTAGAACAACCGATGCCTAAAACATCATTATTGTTGCAATTGTAAATGCAGTAAGTCCAGTGAGGTAATAATTTGCCAATTTTTTAACAAATGATCCTGCATGTTACAACATTAGCTGGAAATTATGTTAAAGCAGCAGTGAAAAATATCATTAAAATGTATACGCTGCAGTCATTATTGTAAAAGAACATAAATAAGACTGAATGTCCTGGAAATAATTTTTTTCTTTCTCATTTTGTGCAGCTTTCTGATTGGTATAGTGGATAGAGTTCTTAACATTTTGATTGATCATAGAACAAAAATATCTATTGAGCATACATAATTTCATTTTTACCTTATCCCATTATTGACTTCATTACATTTAAAACGACCAAAATGTTACATTATTACTGGCAGGCAGTTACTATGTTATTGACCATTACTGGTTGCAGAACAGGCTCTAAAAACACCGTTAGCTATTCAATTCGTAAATAATAATTTTCAGAAAAATGTATAAAAGCTTGAAAAACTATAATCCAGATGTCAGTGGACATCTCGATAGAGGAGAGGCATCCAGCAGGGCGAAGTTTGAACATTTACAGACAGAATCAGCTGAGTCACATGTCAGGGATAAAGACTCAGACAGAAGACATACAATCAGGAAAGACATTTGATCAGACCTCAGCTCACTCGGGACCAGAAGAAGTTGGTAAACACATCAGCCAAATCGTAATTTAATGTCCGAAGACGGACAGAACTGGAAACATTCTAGATGTTCAGTAGCATCAGCATTAGATGATTCACAGCCTTTTTTTTTTCACTTTTCTTTGACTAAAATGCAGCATCTAGAAGAAGAAGTCTCTGAACACTTGCAGTGTGATTCCTCTGATAACACTGTGTGAGAGAAGTGGTGAAAAGCAGCACTTGAACTGATCCGACTTCTTAATGTTTAGACGATAAAAACTGTGTTCTCTTAAGGAAAGAAAATCCTCTGAACCCATAATTTCAGTCAGGGATGTGTTTTACAAGTGATTATATTCATGTCTGGATGGGGCCTGATGGGAGACGTGTAAACAGTCGGAGATTAAACGAAATGACATGTGGGCCGTGGATCAGAGCGCCACTTCTTTTCTTTTCTTTTTCTTGTTTTTTTGTGCATATTTTGAGGCGAGTACCTTAATTGCTAAGCAAACTTCTCAGCTAATTTAGAGAGGCTTTCTTTCTTGTGATCTTTAACCCGATTTAATGTCTTCAGTAAACAAGAAATTAATCGAATTCACGTCTCCTTCTTAATCAACCAAAACGAAAAGCCTCTCTTCGTCACTTTCTACTACTTATCATTCTTTCTGACTCCAGTGAAGCTTTTCCACCTTCAAATCGGAGCCTCATGTCCCAGACATAAGACACTGTTGGCGTTTAGCACGTGGATTTCCCAGACGGCGTTGACTGCGGCGTAACGCGCCGCGGCGGAGTGATTCACGAGCGTTGCACATGTCACGGTGGCAGCGGGATTTATTTCATTTTAGCGCCCCATATGGCGGTGCGGCTCGACGCCCTGCCCCGCCCCGCCCAGCTGCCTACTGGCACGGCGCGGCGGCAGGAGCCACTTTGACCAGACTGTCTGTCAGCTGCCATACGGACCGCACTTGACTCAATGAATTGGCCCAGAAGACTTGTTAGACAGACGATTAGACGGATTCCTAATTAGACGTCATGTAACAGCGAAACCCACTCTACTGCTTTCAATTATTTCAGACGACTAGTTAATAAATAGGCAACAATGTTTTACATTTTTCACCTGTTTTCATTATATTTCTTGTTTTGAATTAGCCATTAGCACTACGTGAATGTCAGCCAGCTAAATTGAGGAAGATACTCCAAACGAATTTTAGGGATTCTTGGAAAAAAATGGTAATTATTTACACATAGCAACAAGAAAAAGCAGCTAAACTATACAGAACTGTGTTTATTGATGGTTTCTATGGCATCACAAAGAATAAAAAAAAGGCACAAACATTCAGAAGACACTGCTTTTTAGTAGCTCTTATCTATTTCAGAGATAAAATGCGTTTCCAGGCAATTTGACAGAGTGAGACCACCGCAAAGAGCGGCGCGTCTTTCAGACGGGCCTGAAAGGCCGAGGCCACACACGGGGCGTCCGTCAGAGTGTGACGCTGATGTCCTTTCAGATAGGCGCAGCATAGCCAAAGCAAACCCGGCTGTTTGCCCGCCCTCCGTCGCACCTTGACACCTCTCTCATCTTCGGCTATTGTCGCGCGGCTCTTTGCCGACGAGCCGTTATCCCGTTCTGAATCCGCACGCACAAAAAGGCTGAAGGGATCCTTTTCTCTGAGAGGGAGATAGGCCCGTAGACCCGGACAAAGGCTTCAAACTATCCAAATTATCTCTTCTGGGTGTTCCTCAAAAGGTATTACAGCTATCTGACGGAGTCATCTTAAATGGCTGCGGTTGAGTCTCACATGTCAAAGCAAAAAAATAAAAAAAAGGGTCTATTGTGCAGATTGTACATCATCGGCAGCAGGGGTTCTTGTTTTCTGTCTTTTTTTATTCTGCCAGGCTGTAATTTTACGTTGGCACACGCGCTGCATGCTGCATCTTCAAGAATGTTACACCAATGTTTGATCTTTGCATGAACGCCGAGCAAGATGCTTATTAGAGCCCAAGGTGGAATTTTTCCCCCATCTGATTTATATCAGGTGCTCGACCACGGACTGGTAATTTGGCCGATAGAAGCGGTTTTATTACAGAGTGGCAGTGGAAATGATAGGTCTCCTTCACGGCATTCGCGGATGGGAGTTTACCCCCTTTTTCTTTTGTCTGCGCCTGACGATCCCGCCGCAGCGGCTGTTTGGACTCATCCTCTTGTGTGAGAGACTCGCCAGCTCAGAGGAACACCTGGCGAAGGACACCACAACGCCCGATTAAACATCCACCGATGGAGCTTTTAACCACTGATCTCACATTACTCAAACAGAGAACCTGAAGATAGCTGAGGAGGAGACACACTTTCTCTTGGAAAAATGAGGAAAAATCACAATCATCCCCCAACAATCACGTGAACCAACCAAAATGTGTTTCAAGAGACACACACCTGATGGCAGTTCTCAGATGCTGCACAGGTTTATATCACAGCACGCCAAAAAAGAAAAAAAGTAATCGTCCATTCTCAGACACCTGCACAGACTTTAGGCCTTTTGCCATTTAAGTACTTAGCCGTGGATCTCAAAGCAACACAAGCAGGGTGGAAATATCCTTGAAGACAATTTCTTTTCAGTGGTGTACGTGTTTACATAAACAGTTTTAGGGATTTCTTTGCATTTTTGAACTTGTCGGCGCACATCAGCGTTCAGATGGGAGTCCAAGATGTTTGTCTTTTGTCCCTCTCGACATTAAAAATGTAATTCTATGGGCTGTAGCGCTAATCTGCCGTGACTCACATGTTGACGTGTGAGAATGATGGATTGAGGGAAGAAAGGGCGGCCATTGTCTGGAAGATTTGAGGTAGATCGCGTCTCTTCTCTCGGGCTTTAGCCGCTCCAGACCCCAGTAGGTGTGGTACAGACAGGAACGGCGTGCACGTCAAGAAGAAAGTCTCCGGTTTACCGATGCTCTGTGTTGACGTCACCCTCGGAGTTTGCATCTTGGAGGAGGTGGATCTAAAACAGAAAACTGAAAGCAGCTGAGAAAAGCGGGCAGCTGTGTCACTGAGACATTTGGATTTCTGCCCTTTGTGCTTCGCCGGGCTGTTCGGGTTCTGCTGATGATTAAAACTTTCCAAGTGAATCAGGGACCATGTGTCCAACATCTCCATTAACTCCATTCACTGGTCTAAAGCATTTTAATATCCATCACCCAAAAAGTGAATTAAATTTAATGATTCTACACACATTTTTCTTTTTATTGTGATTTAAATGAATAATTATGCTGGGAAAAGGCTTGTCTCCAACTTCCAAATATTTTAAACATGAACTTTCTCATTACAGCTATTTCAGGGAGAAAAATCTTTTATGATGTTAAATTAATTGTAAATATCGCAGTTTCTCACTTCTATGAGAAGAAGCAAGTTGTTGTCCTCTCCAGTTTACTAGTGAGTCAGAAATGTGGCATATACCGGGCATTTCTAATGCAATCTGACTGATAGCGAGCACATAAGAGAACCAGCTGTGGTTGTCAAAAGAAAAAACAGCAACGGCAGAAACAGAAAGCTCTCTCTGGTGCTGTTGAATGTGATGACATTTTTCCTGTCTGACTCTGTTGTGTAGTGTCTTGTAGTAAAGATTAAAGGCTTCCTCCGGTTTTCACATAAAGACAGATCACAAAAATGGTTGAACGTAGACTTAGTTTGGCTCATTTTTAATTTTTTTGTCAGTGGATTACAGACTATTCAAGACTGTGTTTACTGGTCGGAAGTATGTTTTAAACGTCAGCAGAGATCAGCGCTGTGCCGTCAGGTTTCTGCCACGTCTTCGACGGTAGCTGTACTTCCTGACGGGTCTGCTCCTGACTAAAGGCTGCTGTTTCCCCAGATTTTTCTCTTTTCACACGCCAGCCTCTTTGGCTCGGTGCGGCTGCTAATCCGTTACAATGAAATGCTCGACTGTTTCCTCTCCTCGCTGCTGTCGGGGTCTGATCGTCGACTCCGTCCGTCTCTCCTTCCTGTTTGACCTTCATGTCTCATTTCACGGTCACTCCATATCCACTGGTTTCTACATCTGCTGCATTCACACTGGATCTGACACTCAATGCCAAGACGGCAAAAACAAACAAAAAAAAATGCTAATGATTCAGGAATAGTTCAGAAATTAAAAACATATCAGATGAAAAAAGCCTTTAATCTGGCTGAACTAAGATGTTTAAGTTTGTACTTTCCTCGAACTTGGCAGCCCTTGACAACGCCAGCGCTTTACTAAGAATGATCTGACATCAGTGTAAATACTTTCCATGGGTAATTGACCCTGTTCCTGGATTCCTGGACACACACACACACACACACACACACACAGATCAAAAGGGCATATCCTCTAGACTCCAAGAGTCACTGATTAAACACATTTCAGAGGTATTTCCCTCTCATTTCCAGGGTGGACATTCGAGATGTGTTTCATTAAGTTGTATCATGAATTACAGTCCCCCGTGGGTGAGTACGCTGTATTTCAAAGCGCGCCGCACACGCATGCATATGTGTTGCTTTATCTCGGTGTGCGTATAAAGAGTTTTAGCTGGTGAGAGGAAGTGACATGGCACCGGGCCAAACAAGTCTCCCCGTGTTTCTTGAGCAACACTGAGGCCGAGATGGAGAAACACAGGGAAAAAAAAAAAAAAAAAAAAAACCAGAGAGAGAGAGAGAGAGAGAGAGAGAGAGAGAGAGAGAGAGAGAGGAATTGTTCCAACAGCAGATACCAGCTTTACTACCAAATCCCTGCCGGCTGGACAGAAAATTTCAGCCATGTAAAGAGCGCAGGACCCGACAAAAGATGACATTGGCTTGTAAGTTTTAGAGGATGACGCTCAGGGGGATTCCATTATGCGGCTGTCACACAGCATTAGGCCAGACAGCAAACACTTTCATGTGTGGATTACCATTCGCCCATTGGAGATAATAGATATTTGCCTTGGCTAATCCATTTCTCTATTGATTTTTTTTTTCTTCCTTTAATAACTTCTTGCAAGTAAGCAAATTTTAATAAGTGCAAGAATGCTGACGACTAAGAAGCCGGGACAAAAGACCGACGGATGACTCTGCTCGATGCTGTTTTCCTTACTAATATGAGATACAGGAGCGTTTATGTGGCGGCTTTATTCAAATTACACACACATTTAACCACAAAGCATGATCGTATCATATATACACACACACACACCAAACAGACCAGCGGAAATATAATTTTCTTTCAAAATGACGCAAACAAAAGTAGGTCAGGTCATGAAAAGCTCAGACAGGCGGTTCGTTTCATGTTTTGTCCGTCACATTCTCAAAGTGGAAAAGTTTATATTTCAGACCAAATGTGGGAAAGAGGGAAAGTCTATCAAGATGCTTTTATATTCTGTGGAAATAAACAAAACACCTCCACTGTAAATCTACATTTGGTGACTCATCAGATGTACTTCACCGCAATGACTTTGAAGATTTTCTGCATAATCCTCCCCAGCTGTTTTGCAGAAGGAAAAAAATAACAACAATTGTCTATATTTAGTAAACGAATGCACAGTCTATATCATATGCTTCTTATAACATGACATACATAGTCTTTCAACATGCATTGGTTCAAAGAAAATGGGGAAAAACACACAAGGTCACTCTATGTCTGAAAATATGTTTTTGCATAGCTTTCCACTCAGTTTTTTTTTCTAACAGATATTTTTTATATCTTAAATGTAAACTATCTCCAGGGTCCATTGTGAAAGGAACAAACACATCAGTAATGTACTATACACCATCATTGATTGAGGATGTGCTCTTCTAACAGTAACATGTAAATAACACAATATGAGCTTCTCAGAATTCACAGTAACTTGGAAGTTGAAATAAACTGATAAAAAGTGGCAGAAGTTCTCGCTTATTTCACTTTTTTCACAATTCTACAGTCATAAAATCATAAAATAAAGGCATGAAAGCAGTATACCATGGCAATAAACTGGTTAATTTTCAGTCCCAAATCAAAATCTCTACAGTAGCATGTTGATTAAAACAAGAACAAAAAGTGGTAGAAACATGGAGCTGCTTCAAAATTCAGCATTGTCTTGAATGGATTTCTTCATGTTTGTCATTTTGTCAAGCTCTAAAAAAACGTCCCTGGATCTGGAAGGCGTTCAGCTGCTTGTCGCCTGGAGAGCCTTCGTCCTTGGTTTGGGCACCGGTGACGGCTGTTGACCTCCAGCGGCCGAGGGTAGCTGTGAGAGTTTGCTCGCCGCCTCGGCGTTGTGGTAACAGGCTCTCGGTGACGGCTGGGGGCTCGGCGGGGGACGGGTCTCCGTCGGGCGCATGGTCTCGTACTCCGGGCCGACCGAGTCCAGCTCCCGCCTGTTCACCGAAAGCATCCTGACTTTATCCTTCACTCTCATTTGAGTTTTGCTGCGTCTGTTGCAGCAGCACTGAACGACGATGATGGTGATCAGAAGAAGGACGAGAGCAGCTCCTCCTGCCGCCGCTGCCTTGACGGTTTTATCGGTGAAACAGAGCAGCGGCGGCGGAGGAGGGCTTTTACAGGCGGGGTGAACGGTGTCGCTGGTCTCCTGAGAGGCTCTGTTCACCACGCTGCAGGTGAAGCTCCTCTCTCCCTTCAGCTGGTTCAGGGAAATCCTCATCGCCTGTCTTGTTTCTCCTGGCAGTGTCTTCTTATCCAGCGTCCATGAGAACGCCAGCCCCTCGGGCTTGGCTACCACGCAATCCAGGTTGACGGCACTGAACTTAAAATCGCAGACGTAACGCACTTCAGGCTTCGGAGCTTTGTCCACCACACAGAGGCGACCGGCCCATGTTTTAGCCAGAGTGCCGTTGGGCTGCAGCGCGTCCGCACGGTACGCCCCGGCACTCGAGAACTTCACGTTCCTGAGCTGGAGGGATCCGGCGGCAGAGACGTCGTCCGGTTTCCCCACGGACACTCGGCCTTGTCTGTAGAAAACGATGGTGTTGTTGTGAGTCCATCTCAGCACATGAGAGCTCGTCAGCTTCTCGTAAGAGAACGGGAGGACGGGGCTCTGGCCGACGGCGGCGTAGACGTCACAGGCGTCCTTTTTGTCTGCAGAGACGCTGATAAATCCCAAAAGGACGACAACGGCAAAGGTAGCAGCAAAACAAGCCATGGTGTGTTCATTCCCTTCAGATGCTTCAGCGAGTGTTGCTATAATGAGCCGTTATGTCTTCTGACCAGGCGACAAGACAAGTGGGTTCTACCTAACAGGAAGTGAAACTTCAGTGGGAAGGAAAACATGAGTCAAGAGTCTATTCTCAGTTCTCAAAAGATGACTGCATTGTGAAAGTCCTGTAGCATTCGGCCCAAATATGTATCTCTCTGCAGTGTTTTCAAGCCTGACCTGATGTGATGAAATGACTGCGGTCACTAATACATCAAACCACATGATGTACTTGAACTTTATTCAAGCTACGTTTAGGTTTTTCTTCCTTATTGCCCAATAAATATCACATGCCAGAAGATGAGCTCAGCGGGCTTAAAGCGACACTAAGGAACTTTTCAGCCTTAATAAAACATTTCAATATCTTTTGTGATGATACATCGACTTACAACTAGTTGAATGCCCCCTCTGTCACGGCCTGAGGGCGTCAGTATTGCTTTCACTTGGACTAAGCAATTGTGAGGAGGGTGGTAGGAACCCTGCACACTAAAAAACTCCAAATGTGTGGACTGCTTTACGGCATATAACCATCATTAGATTCATGACCTCGTCGCTATCCGTCCTTCACACAGCCACTGGAAACAAATGTAGGCAAGTTCAGTCCGACAGCACGCCACCGGGAGCAGCATTTTACGACGCCACGCGCTAGTCCTCATGGCAACTGTGGTATTCCTTCAGGCAAAACACTACCGCTTTTGTCCACTGGCGCCGCCAAAATCAACGAAAACTGAAAGTTCCTTAGTGTTGCTTTAAGAAAAATGAAGAAAAATCTGATCAATTGAAAGCTGACAAACCAGCGGTACATTATAAGTAATACAAATAAAATCAACTTATTTTATACAAAAAAAAACTTATTTTCCACCATAAATATGTTGCAAATATTCAATAATGTGTACAATGTGCCCTGACATATTCATTACAAGTACCGCTAACAGCGCTAAATTGTCACTTGAATGTTGCAGTGCCGGTCCAGCACCGGAATTTTTTGGGGGAGAATTTCAGAGGATGTGACGTAATGCACGCTCCCGCTGGCCTGATTTCCTTTGGTGTCATTTTATCCGCCATTACTCCGCCAGATGCTGAGCGAGCAGCAACTGAGCAGTATTGAGGATGGATCTTCCAGAAAGTAAGAAAAGACCGGCTTCTAGCACTGCCACAACTCCAGCACAGACTCCACCAGGTAAAAGAAACTTAAATTTTACTCGAGCGTTACTAAAAGGGGAGAGGAAGGAGTTCCCTCTTCCATGCACGTACATGGACGCAAGCCACAGGCACAAGTGTTTCACTAAGCTGCAGTTACGTCTAAGGCCTGCAGGGGCCGTTGTTTCGCAAGAAACGTGCAAACTCTTTAATGCACCTTTAATCAAGATTTTTGCCTAATTACTTCTTCATTTGGTCTATGTTCAGCTGCAACGGAATTGTAAGGCATTTAGCAAAATCTGAATAATAAAGACAATACTGTCATTTTATAATTATTTTCCAGGTGTCAACATAATACTTCAAAAGGTTAATATAGAGTTTGTTGAGTAATGGAAATCATGTGAAATTACCAAGAATGATCATCAGTGGGATATTTTCCCTGCAGCGTTTTGCATTATTTATCCTGCTTATTGGTTTTTGCCTGTCAAAGAACACAAATGGATTTCACTTGTCTTCTCTCAATCGGTTTAGTCACGGCTGCCGTTTCCGATAAAGCAGCTGAATAATGAGAGACCACAACCTCATTTAGCAATCTGTTGAACAGGCTTTAGTCTCAGAGGCTTCAGCTGAACAGGTCGACTCCAGCACGTATATTTGGAGATGGTGCTCGCTTTGTTATCAGTTTATGATATTAAATTGTTCATATTAAATCATCGAGAGAGAAAGTCTTCCAGACAGAGGCACAATGATATTTTACCTCAGGGCACACCAGTTTAGATAATTGAATTTTCTCCTGCTTTATAATTTGAGTGCTATGAAAATATGCTGCATTTTTTTTCTCCGCATCATTAAATAAACAATTTGCTTTTGAAAGGTTTCCCAACCATCATAATCAAAGTCGCTTTCTGTAAATCTCCCGGAGCATTTCCAGTAAACCCCAGGCAGTCATTCCTGGCTCAACATACAGATTAAACCATACTACTGTAATTCTTACCATCGACAGCCCTCCACAGTATCTACACAGCTATGTAGGACATATACCAGAATGAGTTAATTTTGCACCCCGCAACTATAATTTCATGCAATTTGCAGTGATTCACAATCTTTCTGTAACGTTCAGCTCCTTCAAAGATACCCACAGTGAGAACAACACCTGCTTCTTTTAGTTTCACCATCATTACATGTTTTCCTACCCCCAGGGCTCGGATTGATGTGAAATGTTAGCTATTCGAAAAGGGTGGGGGGCGTATACCGAGAATCGAGAGCAATGAATTCCCTGTTACAAATGTTGTAAAGATTATGTCTCTGACGATATTCACTGCTGGCGCAGCGAACAGGGAGGAGTCGGAGTGTGAACTGACGGCGGCTTGAGCCTCTGAACTGAATGCACTAAGGTTTACGACACACACACACACACACACACACTAAAGACAAGGAAGCATATGGTGGCCCTGTGCTTATATCTAACCTGGCAGGAAGCGCAGAGAGTGGCCGATCCAAAGGCTCCATGTCTTTTCATCGGTGCCTCTAAAGCTGCACAGGGAAGGGCTGCTGACCGGAAAAGTTAGTTTCAGTCACACAGACCGATAATCATGTGTGTGAATGTGAGTAATTATTGCAGGGGAAAGTAAAATATGTGCTGAAGTAGACAAAACGTAAGAAGAATCTGACTTTTCCTCCATTTGCTTCTTGGCAACGAATCCTTCCGGTTTAGGCAGGTGATCATGATCATTTAAGATGGTGCTTCATTTATTGGGAACATGCATTTGTTGGATGAGTGGGTTGTGCTTGAGAAAGATTTTCAGGTCTTCAGGACTGGTGTGACTGGACAACTTCTTCAATTCTGTTCACTTCTGCTTCCTTTAATTCACTGCCTTATCAGAGAGATCTCATCTGCAGGAGTCTTTCCTCGTACTGGTTGTGTGTCGGAGGAGCTGTGACGACAGTAAAGTGTCCCGTAACATTTTGACAAAATTCTAGATTTTCAGTCCACAGCACAGCGGTTCAACAAGAACACCCTCAAATTGCTGGAGAGAAATATTGCTGACGTTCTTGAAAGCTGAATAAAAACTAAAACACGAGGCGACCCAGTAAACAGAAATGAATATCCGGAGCTTTTCTAATGTGTTAACGTAGGTGATGAAGACTGCCGTTACTGCCAAGGACAGAGTGTTCCACTTCAACTGCTATAATTTTATGCAAACACTGGCCAGTGTGCCTGATGGCAAATCAAACACAACCGTTTTATCATCCTTTGACATGGCCTTCTAATTGGCTACACAGTGAGGTCTGAATGGAGCCGCCACGGGTTAATTGGCCTCGGTCGCTGGTCCCTCAAGCTCGGAGGCAGGGAGCCCGTCTGCCTCGCTGATGTTTAATTCAGGGGCCCAGATGGAGGCGTAACAGCCTGGCTTTGAGATCCTTGACTCACACTTTCAGCAGACACGGCTGTGGGGATGAAGGGGGGTCCAGGAGGGGTCCGGGGGGGGGGGGGGGGGGGGGGGGGGGGGGGGGAGGGGAATCCTCCTTATTTCCAAAGTCATGGTAATCCTGAGGACAGGGTTCAATTACTCAGATTTCCTCCCACAGTGACAAATATGTGTTTGATTTCAACTTGTGACTATATTGCTTATAGACGCGTGTGTTCGGTGGTCGTGTGCATGGACTGTGTGTGTTTGTGTGTGTGTTTACCTGGTGATGGACAGGTGGCCTGCTCATGCTCGGCTGGGATTAGAGCCTTTTGTGACGCAAGGCTGGAAAAATCAGTAGATGAGTTCATGGATGCATGATAAAATAAAGATCGAGCGTCTGACCTCATAAGACATATGAGAATAGAAACTTTAACGACACGACCAGAGGCAACACGCGTGCTATAAAAGTGCCATCCTGTAAAAGTGATTTAAACTACGTCTGATTTTTACTGTTGCGTCCGTCAAACTGTGGAAAAGACTTTCACCATCCAACATCCACTGAGTTCAACATTATTTTGGAGAAAGTAGAAGAGTTATTTTTGTCTCCATTCAAGTTAATGTGAGGTCAAACAGAAGGCTGACTGCTTCAGAAGCTTCTGATGTTTATGTCCAGACAGCACACAGGATGTATTCTTATCTGTTCGGTTTTAAACAGTCTGTATTTTGTGACAAAACATTTTACCCAGTAGTGATTAACTGAATCTCCACTTTTTTTGGAAAGGGTTTGAAATAGGACACTCGATCAAATACTTCAAGTAGTGTCCTATAAATAGTTATGCGAAGCTGTTGGTTGTTTTTATGATGAAACTATACAATACACTGTAATCATGTATGGACGTTCATATGGACAGATGCAGTAAAAAAAAACTATTTACAACGGCAATGAACTGTGTGTGAGGAAGGTGTGCACTGCCATTTAGATGTAAGGAAAAAGTGTGATTCATTCTAAATGCTGTCACTGGTTCTATAAATCCAATCCTAAAGCAGTGCATATGTCAATATGCAGCACAGCTGTTTAATCGTGTCTTCTGGGACAGTCTTATTAACAGACTGTCTGCTAAATCAGGAAGACGAACATTTCTTAAATGACCACTTTGCAGTCTCATGTCCTAAAGGTGTCCATCTCAATTTGTACAAAAAATATGGAAACAATAAGATTGAGGTGTTTTAAAAAAAAATTATCATGAGGTCCAGACACAGGTGACAAGCTAACTGACACATCCACAAGCATTTACATAATACAGGAAAATGAAGCAGATCCACCATTCAAAGTCACCGTAATCCTATCAGCCCACATTGTGTTCACCCAATAATCATATTCACCCCCTCATTTCCATAACACTGCTTAATCCCTCACACATCCGCGCACCATTAACCTTGTAATTTTGTTTGGATAATAGGAGAGTGTCAGAGTTAATACAGAAAAACCCCAGGTCTCTCCCACGGCAGGTAAAGACTTAAGGGAGCACAGTAACTTAAACTGCTGTGGATTAGAAATGGATCTTGTCTATGCAAATAGGACATTTTGCTCCTGGCAGCCTCTATAGCTGCCGTCAGCTGAATCCAACAGGAAATTGCGCATCCCTTGAAAATGTGTACCTTCAAACTGGGCACAATCCAGCATTTATTTTTTTCCTGTCCATCTAATGGCCTGACCTTACAGGCTGCTCTGTTTTTCTCAGCATGAATCATCTGATCGTCTTCGTTCGGCTGCTGTCAGATGGGTCCCAGATTGAAAAGGGAAAGTTTTGCCTTGAAAAGGTTTTTCATATTTCATTTGTGTGTGTTACACGACATGCTGAAGTGCGTCCGTAGGAAATGCTCAGAGCTCGGTTTTGTCTTGTTTATTTGATGAGGGACAAACTGAGCACTGTTTGTTATTGAGGCTCAAATAAAATCTGCTCACTGCGTGTTTCGCTCAGGCAACAGAAGAACGAGTAAACAATTTGTCGGGCTTTTAACCAAAGTTAGGCCATCCCTCGCGTGTGTATCATTTTCACGTCCAATCATATCCTCCAATAGAGTCTGTTATCCTTCAGCTGCTCTTCCCTGTACTCGACATTAAAGGATATTTGAAGGTTTTGATCACAGAGGCTCTATGTTAAAGTCACTCCCACCACTTCTACAGAATGGATGTCAAGACGAAAGCCAGGCCCTTTTTCTTCTGACAGGGTTCAAGGGATCACCGTTTATATTTCCTCTTGCATTACTTGGAGCTCTAAATTGTCTGGCTTTTGGTGGCGCGGCGGGTGACTTGTGGGGGGGGGGGGGTATTCTGCCCTCGCAACACGTTTCCTGCTTTGTGCAGCTAGACAGATAGTTAACATGGATGGAAGGACAAAAGCTCCAGAAGTTTTGTTGAGGAATGATGTTTCTTCTTTTTGACTCTTTTGTTCCTCAGTTTTATTTCTTTATACTTTTTCCTCCATTAAGATTTTTTGTAAGACTACAAAGGATGAAAATAAAACAACATTACAAAATATAATGTCTGTTGTCTTTGACATAATGAAAAAATATGACATTTACAGTCTTATTAATCACACCAACATTCTTAATATAATAAACAGATGCAAACACAGCCTGTCATCAAGCCAAAACGCGGTACTGAGGCCCTCTACTGGATACAAACAGCACTACACTAGTAAAACGAACCTCGTCACCCAAAACGTATCTCAGCAGTAAAAAAAACAACATGACGACGGACATGCAGAGAAGGACAACAAAGGTAACAAATACTCCAACATAATGTGAAATTACTTACAGACAAAGCTCTGACCAAGTGTTGAAAAGAAGCCAACTCGTGATGATTTTTCTCGTGCTGCTGCGTCAGTGCGTCAGTGAAACAGGTCCGACTCGGAACTGAAACTAAAGTTCCGCTGGGCGGTACACTCCTCGCCTGGTATAACATTATACCACTACACACGTTATGAACATTAACAAACTATCAAAAGCAAACCAAATATACACTTAATCACCACTTGTCTTTGCACAAAATCATCACTTCTCAAAAGTCTAATCAGATTGTCCTTAACTGTCAGAGTCCTTACACAGAAGGAGAACAAGCTCGGAGATGGGTCTGATGTAAGTTTTTGGTGTTCCTTGTCTCACCACTCTGAGTTCAACTTTGCGGACTTTGTTGTCTTTGCTGGGGAGTGTCTTCATGACAAGTCCAATAGGCCAGTCATTCCGCTTAGCTTGACAATCTTTCATCAGTACCACATCTCCAACTTCAATGTTGTGCTTGTCATCAGTCCATTTGTGACGTTTTTGCAGAGTCACCAGATACTCTTGTCTCCATCGCTTCCAGAAGCTCTCTGCAAGACACTGCACTTGCTTCCATTGATTCTTGTGCAGATCTTTTTGGTCGAAGTCACCTGGAGGCGCTGTCACTGGAGTTATCTTTTGGGTGATAATCATAGCAGGTGTCAGTACGGTAGGGTTGTCTGGATCAGTTGACACTGGAATTAATGGCCTGGCATTTAGAATGGCCATGACTTCTGCCATCAGTGTGGTCAACACTTCATGTGTGAGTCGGTTGGTGTTGAACCGCAGTAGCATCCCTTCCAGAATTCGACGTGCCACTCCAATTAGTCTTTCCCAACAGCCTCCCATATGCGAAGAATGGGGAGAGTTGAAAGTCCACATATAGCCCTGCTCATCAAGGTAAGTTGTCAACTCTGGATCACTGGCGTTGAACTTCAACTCTCTACATGCTCCAATGAAATTCGTGCCTCTGTCAGAGCGCAACTGTTTGGATGGCCCACGAACTGCGAAAAACCGTCGTAAAGCATTTATGAAACTGGAGGTGGACATGGATTCCAACACTTCAATGTGTGTTGCCCTCGTGCTCATACATGTGAATAACACAGCCCATCGCTTACTTTCAGCATTACCTCCTCGAGTGCGACGGGTGACAATGTTCCATGGTCCGAAGACGTCCAGTCCAACATGGGTAAAAGGAGGTTCTGAGGCGAGTCTGTCAGGTGGTAGTGGTGCCATCTTTTGTTCCATCAACCTCCCTCTCAGTTTTTTACAGGTAACACAGTTGTAGATAACACTGGATACCAGTCGTTTGCCTCCTACTATCCACACTCCTGCAGATCGGATGGCTCCTTCGGTGAAGTGACGGCCTTGATGGACAACCTCCTTGTGGTAATGTCTCACTATGAGAGTTGTGACATGATGGGTCTTTGGCAGGATTACAGGATGCTTCTCATCTCTTGGCAAGTCAGCGTTGGTAAGGCGTCCTCCAATTCGAAGGAGACCATCTTCATCGATGAAAGGATTCAACCTTTTCAGGATGCTCGTTTTTGGGAGCTGAACCTCATTCTTCAAACACATCAACTCTTCTCCATAACATTCTCGCTGGACACAGTGAATAATCACAGTTTTAGCCTGCCATCGTGCATCCACTGCATTCTCTTTGCGAGTTTTGGAGAATGTTCTTGCAACTTCAATGAGTTTTGCAATCGCTTGCAGCAGTCTCCTCCAGCTAGAAAACCGTTCAAAGCGTGTTGAGTTGAACTGACCTTCTGTTGCTTTGGTAAAGTTGACGGCAACCTGGGGGCAAACTTCAGAGTCAAGATCTGGATTCACAAGATCAAAATTGTTCTTTTGTGGAAGTTCTCCAGTGCTTTTCAGGAATTCTGGACCTGAGAACCAGTTAGAGGACTTAAGGATGTCTACTGACGTAGGTCTTGTGGCATGGTCCGCAGGATTTTGTTCTGTGGCAACATATTGCCATTGTTGTGGCTGACTTGATCTCCTGATGCGATTAACGCGGTTGGCCACATACACATGGAATCTTCGGGAGGTGTTATGGATGTACCCGAGAACAATCCTGCTGTCAGTGAAAAATCTCACTGTGTGTATGTTAATGTCCATCTCGTTGTGGATCACATCTGCCATCTCAGCTGCCAGGACAGCCGCACACAACTCCAAACGCGGAACCGTGTGGGCTGGATGTGGTGCCACTTTTGCTTTGCCCATGATGAATCCCACGTGACACTGGGCATCATCGTGAGGAACACGTAGGTAGGCAACTGCAGCAATGGCTTGAGTGGAGGCATCGGAGAAGATGCAGAGTTCTTTGTGTTGAGATGAGGTAAGAGGGACAGGTACGTACCTTCTGTCAATGTGTAGGTTTTCTAATTCCAGAAGAGACTCTTTCCACAATCTCCACGATGTTTCTTTGTGTGATGGGAGAGGATCATCCCAGTCACAATCTTTGGATGACAGTTCTCTTACCAGAGCCTTCCCTTGAACTGTGATGGGAGCTACAAAGCCCAATGGATCATAGAGGCTTTGAACTGTTGATAAGATGCCTCTTTTGGTGAATGGTTTCTCTTCATGGGATACTTGGAAACTGAACCCATCATTCTCCAAATTCCATATCAGTCCAAGGCTCCGTTGGAGTGGGAGAGGATCTGCTCCAAAGTTGATGTCTTTTAAATCTTTTGCAAGATCCTCTGGAGCAAATGCTTTCATGACTGTGCTGCTGTTGGAAGCGATTTTGTGGAGTTTTATGTTGGATTCTGCCAACATTTCCTGAGTCCTTTTGAGAAGATCGATAGCTTCTTGTTCTGTTGGGAGTGATATCAGTCCATCATCCACGTAGAAGTTCCGCATGATGAAATCCTTACTGTCTGTGCCATATTCGTCCTGATGTTCTTGTGCAGCTCTTCTCAGACCATAGATGGCAACTGATGGTGAGGGGCTGTTGCCAAATATGTGCACCTTCATCCTGAATTCTGCAATCTCATTGTCCAGGTTGTTATCCTTGTACCAAAGGAATCGTAGGTAATCACGATGGTCTTCGCGGACAACAAACGCATAGAACATCTGTTGAATATCAGCAGTGACTGCGATCTTTTCTCTTCTGAATCGCATCAATACACCCAACAATGCATTGTTCAGATCTGGTCCGCTTAGCAGCACATCATTTAGTGATACACCATCATGTTTGGCGCTTGAATCAAAGACCACCCTGATTTGGTTTGGTTTTTGAGGATGGTAGACACCGAACAGAGGTAAGTACCACCTTTCTTGACGTTCCTCTAGATATGGAGCTGGTTCTGCTTGGTCATTATCAAACACTTTTCTCATGAATTCGAGAAAGTGTTCTTTCATCTCTGGACGTCTGTCTAGAGTTCGACGTAAGGACCGGAGTCGTCGCAGAGCCACCTCTCGGTTGTTCGGGAGACAGCGTCTGGGTTTACAGAATGGCAATGGTGCCACCCAGTTGTTTGTATTGTCTTTGTAGACCTCTTTGTCCATGATGTTCAGGAAGGTTTGGTCATCGATTGACAGAGCTACTTTTTCATCATCTGTGGTCCTGTCAAAGACTGTGGCTCCAAGTTTTTCAGTCCCCTCTCCTCGGAATGCACAATCCACAATATTTGGTCGGAGGGTGTTTTTTGTCTGAAGTGTCTCTTTCACTTGGATTTTGTTCGGACAGGGTGTTAACATGGATGTTCGTCCATTAGGCAGTGTGTGTGTCTTGTACACTCTGACACTGGGTGGTTTGTGAGCTCTGTCCAGACATACGTCTCCAATGATGACCCACCCAAGATCCAAACGTTGGGCATAGGGATCGTTGTGGTCTCCGTTGTACTGTTGCCTCACTTTGTGCACTCGCACAATGTCTCTTCCCAGCAGGATGAGGATTTGAGCGTTTTCGTTGAGAGGAGGTATCTTATCTACTACAGGTTTCAGATGGGGGAAGTGCCGAGCTACTTCCGGTGTGGGGATCTCATCTCTGTCGTCTGGAATCATTTCACACTCGATGAGTGTCGGCAGTTTGAGCTTGGTCTTCCCATCGTAGGATTCCACAACAAAGTTTGCTGCTCTTCTCCCTGAAGTTTCCATGACACCCGAGCAGGTTTTCAACGTGTAAGGCGATGTTTTTTCATGGAGGCCGAAATGACTGAAGAACTCAGGGCGTGCAAGTGAACGATTGCTCTGGTCGTCTAACACCGCATAAGTTTGAATCACCTTTCCTGGCTGATCTTCAGGGTAGACTTTCACCAGACATATTTTGCAGCAAGATTTTGCGTTGGTGTTTTCTCCACAAACCTCTGTGCATTTGGATGTAATGGCAGGAAGAGTTGCAGGAGGAGTCTCACACTTCTCCATCTCCTCGCCTTGCTCTGTTGGAACTTCTGAGACCCAAGGTGCTGGACCAGGGTGTAAAGCTGATGTATGTGTCTTGCTGCCACATTCTCTGCATATTATTTCTTTATCGCAGTCTTTTGCTCTGTGTTTGGTCGAACCACAGCACCTGAAGCAGATGTTCTTTTCTTTGAGGTACATTCTGCGTTCTTCGACAGGTTTGTTGCGGAAAGTGCGGCACTTTCTGAGTGCATGAGGTTTGTTATGCAGGGGGCACTGTCGGTCTGGCTCTATAGCTCCCTTTTCGACAGAGGCTGGAGGAGTTGTCGTAGTTTCAGAAAACACTTCAGTCTTCCGCACAGACACTGGCGTCCTGTTGTTGTATTTTGTGGCTCTCTCGACTTTGTTGGGGCTTGAGTAGTCACCTTGGGATATTCTGAAGCTAGGATCGTTTCGGGTTTTGGCTTCAGAACGAATGAACTGTGAGAAGAAAGCAAAGGGTGGGAAAGGGACACAGTTCTGTTCTTTGTACTTTGAACCCTGGGAGATCCACTTTTCTTGAAGACTGAAGGGGAGCTTCTCCAATATGGGGTTCACCCCTCGTGAAGTATCGAGATATGCTAATCCAGGAAGGTACCCACCTGCTTTTGCATACTCGAGTTCAAGCAGCAGGTCTCCAAGTTCTCTTAATTTCACATTGTCTTTGTTTGTGATCCTGGGAAAGTCTTCAATTCTCTTCAGGAGAGAGTGTTCGACTGCTTCTGGGGTTCCATAGGTTTCCTCCAGTCTTTGCCAAACCATGTTTAGCCCTGCAGTTGAGTTTTGGCTGTGGATGGCTCGGATTCTTTTAGCCTGTTCTTTAGACGTTGGTCCAAGCCATTTGGTCAAGAGGTCTAACTCTTCTCTTGGATTCAAGTTGAGTTCTTCGATGATGCCTCGAAAAGAACTTTTCCAAGCCCAGTAATTCTCTGGATGGTCATCAAACTCCATTAATCCAGATGTGATCAACTCTCTTCGCATTAGATATTTTGCAACATCTGGAGTGGCTGCTGTCTGTTTTGATGAACTGGTAGGATCCCAGTTTCTCCAGATCCCCATTTGTGGTGCAGGCGGGCTCAGGTAAGTTGAATTTGGATGTAAATCTGGGTATCCCTTGTTTCTGGGAGTACGTTGTGTGGCATTCTCTGATGGTTGTGTGTTCTCGGTTTTTAGGGATTGTTGTAGGTGAGTGTTTTGTTTCTCAATACTGAGGTTACTCACTTCTTGTTTGAGTTCTTCCATTGCAGGCTGAGAGAATGAGTACACAGATATGTGATCCAATGAGCCACTGCTGTGTTGCAAAACATAATCACTTGTCCGTTGAGCAGCATTGGATGGCAGAAGTGGTAAGTCGATGTCAGTCTGAGAATCCCTCTCAGCATTTTCCATGGCAGCCACGAACACTGCTTCTTCTGCTGTGGCTGTAGCTGCATCCTTTTCTTTCTTTAGAATGTGCATTTTTGCTTTTAATGCAGCCTTTTCAACCATCATCTCTGCTTCTTTCTTAGCAAATGATGCTTGCGTGCGGGCTGCTTCAGCTTTGGCACGAGCTCTAAGTGCTGCGGAGCTCGCTGTTGAAGATTTGCTACTTGTGCGTCCAGATGTCTTGGAAGATTGGACCATGGATCTCGTCTCTAGAGATTGATCTGATGATTCTGTATTATGCTGTTTGTCCATCCTGGCTGCTCGGTGGCCGACTGATAGCGACGATGAAATCAGTGTATAAGTTGAACTGGTTCGTATTAACTTGATGTATTACTGTCTTCTTACTATTCTGCCCTCGCAACACGTTTCCTGCTTTGTGCAGCTAGACAGATAGTTAACATGGATGGAAGGACAAAAGCTCCAGAAGTTTTGTTGAGGAATGATGTTTCTTCTTTTTGACTCTTTTGTTCCTCAGTTTTATTTCTTTATACTTTTTCCTCCATTAAGATTTTTTGTAAGACTACAAAGGATGAAAATAAAACAACATTACAAAATATAATGTCTGTTGTCTTTGACATAATGAAAAAATATGACATTTACAGTCTTATTAATCACACCAACATTCTTAATATAATAAACAGATGCAAACACAGCCTGTCATCAAGCCAAAACGCGGTACTGAGGCCCTCTACTGGATACAAACAGCACTACACTAGTAAAACGAACCTCGTCACCCAAAACGTATCTCAGCAGTAAAAAAAACAACATGACGACGGACATGCAGAGAAGGACAACAAAGGTAACAAATACTCCAACATAATGTGAAATTACTTACAGACAAAGCTCTGACCAAGTGTTGAAAAGAAGCCAACTCGTGATGATTTTTCTCGTGCTGCTGCGTCAGTGCGTCAGTGAAACAGGTCCGACTCGGAACTGAAACTAAAGTTCCGCTGGGCGGTACAGGGGGTGTCGGGGTGGCGCTGTGCTTCAAACACAATATGGGCCGGGGCTTATCGCTGCGGTGCCGCCACCGAAGAGGAAGTTGCTTATATCATCTTTGTTTTTGCCGGAGCCCAGCTGCTTTCCCTCACGGGGACGACCGGCTATCTGCCGATGCCGGGGATCTTTGATGTGAGGCGCTCGGCGGAGAGGGGGGGGAAGCACTGTGGCACCAGTGACCCCGAGCCCTGCCTGACGGAGTTCAAGTTTAAACAAATGAGAAGATTGTTTTGTTCCCTCTTTGCTCTCCTCCGTGGCCGCGGGGCATCGACTCTCTGTTCTCCTGAGCCAGCGGAGACTCAGGAGGACGCCGCGGTGAGAGGTTTTTTTGCGGCTGACCACAAACTCCGGACACGAGCTACACTCCATCAAGTTGATGTCGCCGTGTATAATTCAGTTCAGTTACACAGCTACATTTCCTACATGTGTCAGTGTATTCCAAAACCATCTCTTCACAATCCCTTGCCTGTTCTCCTCCAAACAGGATTTAGAAATCCATCAAATCCAACATAAAAACTCTGTTCAAACAAAACTTGCCGGACAGCTGGGATGAATGAACAAACACTTGTTTTCAGAGATTTCACCACAGATTATGTCATTTGTTCTTGCCTGGAGGTGATCCTGCCTGCACGTTGCTTTTATGACTAATGGGCCACTAATCCTCCACAGATGAAGCATCTCTGTTGTTCCAGGTCTTCTTTGTTTGCCAGAAACTGCAAACACTGTGCAGAAACTGAAGAGAAACATATTGCTCTGCACTCTGATTGTTGTTATTAGCGTACGTGTCGAACATCAACTTCACAGATTCAACACCTGTGTTCAGCTGTTGTGGAAAATGGGTCTTTTCTCATCTTTATGTCCACGATTTTTCATTTTCATGTTTACTTAAACATGCCTGGATGAGTTTTCTCTAAGTATTTAAGATTCATTCCACAATAGGAAGACAAGCTTATTGATGCCTGTGAATTGATCACATTAGCTTCGGAAACCTAAGTTAAAAAGAAAAAACTAACCTGTGGCTTAGACTATCTGTGGATAGTTCACACGCTCGCTGAAGTTAAGTGCTCTTTTTGCATAGTCAGAGGATTGTGGGTAGGAATCGAGGCAGGGCTTCTATGTGTGGAGTTTGCATGTTCTCCCTGTGCATATACGGGTTTTCTGTATAGTCTGGTATTCATTAGTCTGGTTTCCATAGACCACAGTGCAAAAAAATACAAGCATTCAAAAGCTCCCCCTGCAATTGTTATAATACCGCCAGTGTGAGGGTGTGTGGCGGTCTGTCTATCTGGCTTTGTGCTGATGGCCTGGTAACAGTTCCAGGACGTATGCTGCCTCCCCCTCTAGTAGAACGCATTCAGCCCCAGTGCCTTGTGACCTAAACTGGATTAAGCGGCATAGAAAAAGGTTGGTGGACGGACGGACAGATGAACGGATGAACAGATGGACAGATAACCTGCAGGGCTACACAGCAGGGCATTAGTTTACATTTCACTTCAAAAGAGCTACATATACTTTAAGAGTTTGAATCCTGGTTGGGCCTCTTTGTGTTCGGTTTGCAAGTTTTTCCTCTGAACTATCGGGCCTGTTCACACCTGCTATTGACATGTGTTTTGGGTGACCAGACCACAAGCGACAAGCCCAAAAGACAAGTGTGAACAGGTACCAGAACACTTTTCTTAGATCATTTCGTACATCAGACCACATGCTTTGCAGTGTGACCAGTCATTTCTCGCGAATGCATCTCCGGGCAGCGGCAAAGCAGTAAAATACATAACATGCAAATATCATCAGTGTGCAGTGTCCAGCTAAAAGAATGCGTTGGTCTTTCCAAAGAACTTTCCCAAAAAAAAAAAAACTATGGAAAAGAACATCCAGCCCGGAACGCTTGATACGGACCTTCGTAAACAGTCTACATCAGGGTCACTTGTGATCTGATTGAACGGGACCACAGTTTCCTCGCTCAGCCCCCAAAAAATCCATTTGAGGCTATTTGGCAACTTGAAAATCTCCATTTGGTCTGAAAATGAGTCTGTGTGGTTCTCCGTCTCTCTAATGGAGTGGCGGCCCGTCCAATGCCCTGCTCTCGCCCATCAGTTTATCTTCTACTTCTTCAACCCTAAGTTTGGATAAAAAGGTGCAGAAGACAGATGGACGTATAATTACCTGCTCGCAATTTGATGTTGTCTGGTCGAGGAATTGTTTTTCCCAAAACAGTAGCACTCTCAGTACTCCAGAAAAATTCGGGCCGAGTGTGGAAACCTGTGATTAACGCTTCTTTATCTACTTAAGTGAGTCTGTTCAACAAGCTAAAACATGGTGTGCAACAAGCTAGCAGGACATACAGACAGAGCGGGGCGTAAATCACTGCATGGCTGGAGGTGAGAAATAGCAGCCTGACGAGACTGAGCGCTGTGAAAAATGGATCATTTCTACACGCTCAGTCCCAAAAGAAGATGGAGTTGGTTTTATTTATTGCGCAGTCTGGGTCAGCTGCTTTTTAAGGCTCGATGCTTAAAAGTTATTGAAGGAAAACCATTAAAAATGCTGCGGTGCTTCTGTAAGGGCTACAGTTTATACAGTAATGTTTTGAATCTGGAAACATGATATCATTCGCTGGATCTTTTATAAGCGACGGGTGCCAGCTCTTAAAAGGGAAAGCAAATTAAAAGTCAAAGTAATTTGGTCATGCTCAAGTTTATACAGTACAAATCTTTTAGTTTCATCTATCCAGTCATGTCATTGCTGGCATGACAGTGAAGATTTTCCTCTTTCCTACAAGGGCGCCAGATTTCTTTCTGTTCTTTCAGCTTCCCTTTTCATGCCAAGCTTACTGGTCACATTGAGCTGAATTAATTGTTAAATTCCTAATAAGAGTCAGTATTAAGTCACACCTGGTGGCCTGCGTTCAAGAGCCTGTGCACCAGTAGGAGAAGACTTCATAAAGGCCCACATTCTGCTGCTGGTTTTTGGAAAAGAGTGGGAAAGTTTTGGACTATTTTTTGTCTAGATGACCTAGTCGTGTCCTTTTTTTGCCCTTTCTCTTCAAACAAATCTGTGTTTGGTATCCCAGAAAGCTCAAAATGTAAAATAAGTGTGGCAAAGTTGCAATATAGTTGCTCTGATCATGCAGGTGTAGATGGACAATAACAACAATGGCGGCCTACGGAGTGGCATGACTTCGAGTCCTTATCCTCCTGGGACTCGGTTATTTTATAGTTTAGAGTCACCTGTAATACCAATCCAATTTGATCATCATCAAAACACACACACAACAACACTGCGGCTTCCGTAGCTCTCGTCACACTACCGCCTAGACATATAGACATAGATATCTAGATGTAGGTGTCTAAATACGGATGGACGCCAAGTAGTACATTCAAATCGAACATATATCTGCATATATGACATATCTCACGACACCGGGCTGTCATGGAGGAGTGGCGTGAGTGGACCATGATGAAATATTGGTGAAACTAATGAGTTTTTTGACGATTAAAGCCGTTTTGCTAGCAGCGCTATACATGCCCCATCTGCTAACAGTATAGGGATGTGCGCCGCTCGATTTTGGATCTAACTTTCTCCTGAAGCACTGTTCAGATCAGAAAAGCCTTCTGGGTGAGTATATTGTTCTACTTCATTTCATAAACAACGTGAAAACTGTTTAAACTGAACTTATCCTTTAAATATCATTGAAACAGATTTGTTAAAATAAATGCTAATGAGCTTTTATACAATAAGATCAAAACTATTCTACTGCCTAAGTCATTATGGAAATAAAGAGGATACACCTTGCAGGAAGCATGTTGAGTTCTGCTTCAGTTTAATATAATTAATCTGCAACACTGGGGTTGCAGTGGAAAGGCAGACACATTCAGGCACATGACTGTCCGATACATAAATCAGCAGTCAGAGATAGTTCAGCTTTCAGACATATGTGATCTGTATGTGAATTGAAACATTTACTCTCTCTTCATATTTGAAGATCAAAAAGAAAAATGTTGAGTGTAATATATCACTGAGACAGCTTTTTTTTAAACAGTTTTCTAAGGAATTCTGAATTCAGTGCTGAAGCATCAGTATTTATGTTCAGGGGTTTGTCAGTTTGGTTGCATCTGTATGTCGGGCCGTCCATCAGTCTTTGCTCCTCTTTCTTTCCTCCACCTGGCTTGAATTAACTCTCATGAGGACAGAATGTCATGTGTTCCACCTTCGCTGAATGGCCTGAAACCTTTTGATGTGGTGGAAATGTGAGAAAAGATCAAAATCCTTCTCGCATCCCGGAGATAGAGCTGTCGGTCATGTCTGTCAGTTGAATCCGATAGCGCAGCAGTGAAGCCGTGTTCTTGGCTCAGGTGATAAGATTGTCGGGATTCCAACATGTGAGATGGGACAGCTGGGCCCGAGGGATGCCTGGGTGTGGTCTCCGACCATCAAATCCTCAAACAGTTATTTACACACACGGAATTCCTCAGAAAAAGGGGATAAGCAAAAAGGAAACCAGTAATTCTGACAGAAATTGCCCCCCTCCTCCTTCAACCCCGCCCAAATCTTTTGAAGTCTTTGGCCAGTATCAAATCATCAATGTGAGAATGACAAGGACGGGCTGTTTCAAGGGCGAACCTTCAGATTCAGTCTTAATCTGGACAGACATCCCGGCCTTCTCATGTTTTTCAGAAGAGGCTTTGTGGAAGGTTCATGAGACTGGATAATAATAATTTCCTTTTTTCAAATCTAGTAGAAATGAAACAGTGCATGTGTATTTAGCTTCTATCAACATTCTGCCTTATCTTTAAGTTTGAAGACACTGAAAATGTAGAAAATCCAAATTGCTTTGAAAATAAAAGGTTTCCAGGAATCATATCAAGGATTTCCAGACTGTTGAATATCAAAGCTGAGGTTTTGCAACATCTAAGTCAAAAGAGAGTTTCTTCCTGCAAAAATGTAAATCATGAGCATTACATGCAACTGAATTATATCTCTTATTTTCATTTAATGGAACAAATTCCTCATCATCCAACCAGCATGAAGGCGACACCTTCAAAAGACTGCCTTATCTTTTCCCAGCAGAGATTCATTTTACACAGTATTGAACTTTCAGATAATTTTTCTGAGAGATCCATTGAGCTGGTAGAAGAGGTCAGGCGTTTCTCTCCTGCTGTGACGCTTTCATGTGGGTCAGACAGCGAACCGTCCCATGGCGTGTTTGCCTGCCCTTTGCGGTGTGGACTTCCTATCTGTGCACCCAGAGTAGAAACAGAGAGGGGGGTTGGATTTAAGGTTCTGTCTTTTATACATAATCCCTGTGCTCCATAAGTCGTGGGTTTAAATCACACAACAGAATTAACATTTTCAAGCATTTTTTGAACCCTGAAGCTTCAGGAACCTGAAGGAAGCAATCGCCTTCATCAATGGCTTGAAAGTCAATATTTTGTCAGTCATCAGATAAACAGGACAAATAATGATACTGACAGCAGGTTTTCCAATTGTATCCAACTGTTCAATCTGCTCGAGCAGAAGGAAAATATCAAGGTGGGACAGGCCATCTGACGGAGCGCCATGTTTCTACGACATCAGGAGTGTTTATGTGTCTATGACGAAGAGCTTTCTTTTACTGTCTGCACCACTTCTTTTTCTTTTATTGACTGTGTTTCGCACTTTGGTATGTTCCACGTGTAGTTTTTTTTGCCTCTTTGAGTGCAACTGAAGCCCCTTTCTATGATCACACATGATGCTACAGAACAAAATAATATAGCAGTGAAATCCCAGTTTGGCCATTAATGTCCTTAAGCACCTTTGGTCACATGTGATACACTCATGGAACAGAACACACTGAGGCTGTATTGTAGCATGCTAAGAGGAGTATGATGGGAGAATTTCATCCATGTATTTGTCTTCTATACCAACACTGCACAGAGCTTGAACCAATACTTACAATGGGACTGAAATGTCCAGTCGGCTGCAATTTGCAACCTCACCACTAGGTGCTACCAAATCGTTCACACTGTGCATTCTTAAACAACTAGAAAAATTAACTCATGGCATGAAAATGCTGGATAAATCAAAACTGCATCTAGACTTTGTGTTAGTGCGTTTCACAAACAAAGAAAAAAAATGAGTGCAAATGTGCACACCAGACGTTTACTCCCATATTCCTGCATTGCGTTATGCCAGAGGGAGTAGCGGTAAATAGGATAATTTCCAAGTTGGTTGCAGCTACAAATCACAGAGATAGTGGGCGCACTTGTAAATCTTGTCCTCAGACGGGGGAAAAATGCGTCTCCGTCTGCACTGCGGTGGAATGCAGCATTGTTTCTGATAAGAGGCAGCAATCGCTGCAAAGTCTGAACATGCCATGAGGGCAGAGACCTTGGAGTCATTGCTGATCTAATGATACGCTACACTTTTACTTTGCGTGTATGCCAGAAGAGATAAGTGGGAGGCGAAGTGTGAAAAGCGAAACCCCCTATTCAGAAAAGCTCTACTTAGAAACATTGACACAGGCAACTTTCGAGCCAAGTATGAACTGTGTGCAGTCGGCAGAATTGTTTTACTGTTGCAGACGGTTCCCAGAAGGTCATTTATTTTGCAGGAGATTCTGGTCACACCAGTACTGCCCTGAATCTCAGATAAAATGGGAAATTCAACAGCCATTTATGGTCAGGACAAATAAATTGCAGAAAGGAATCAAATCCATGTCTAGTCTAGAAAAATAAATAAATTAAAAAAAAAAAAAAAAAAAAAGGCCAGCGTTGTGTGTCATCTGACCTGATGTCAGTGTCAGTCCTGCCAAGTGTAGCTTACCATCCGCAGGTAAAACAGAGTTCAAAGATAATCTGGGGATAACGAAGGTCTAAGAAACACTCAGCGTGCTGTGTTTGTGATAACGCTCGCAAAAGCCTTGTCAAAATATCGCCCACGGTTCCAAAATCAGCCTTGAGCGATTGAAAGTAAATTGGTGTTTTTCTTTGGGCTGCGTAAAAGACCACAGCTCTCAGCATACTGAAAATGCAATCATATTTGGCATGTTTGTATAAGCTTACGACCCACTGCCAGATACTATGCTGAACATTAATGCCTCTCTTCTGATCGTTACTCAAGGTCTTTCTGTCCTGGAGAGTCTGCAGGCAGGCTGTGGCTGGATGGCGGTGGGAAGTGACACTTTGCTTACACAGCGTTCAGACGCATTGATGAAAAAATGATGTACTTTCAAATTTCTCAAGTCTTCCATTTCGGTAATGTTATCTTTTAGTTTGACGCGGACTCTGTGGCTACAAATTTTAGGTCACTGGAGAAGTAAAAAGGTTTTGAAGTACGTAATCCACTGAAATTGTACCATTTCCTTCGTCAAGCTCAGCATTTGTTTCCAGTCATTCACACTGCGCTGTCAAACATCTTTAAAAAAAACTAAACAGAGAAATAAATTAAAAGTGTGACTTTGTTTCACGAAAAAATTTAAAATGATGCATTTCTCACACACGTCTATACATAACGTTCCTTTCCCATGTTGGTTCCACTTTCAGTAAATTTCACTTACAGATATGTTATGTTATTTTCTGTGGTGCTGATTATTTTTGCTTGGAGCCACTGAAAAAGCATCTTTTTGAAAATGCTTCATGTAGACGACAGAAAACGCATCTTTTCTGAAACACTGTTACTGCACATGTGCTCCACAGCTATAGTAGATAGTTCTTCATATGGGATAGTAGATGTACAGTAATAACATCCGTTTTTGGGCTAATTGCAGTATGTGAATGAGCCAAAAAAAAATGTTTTATATCATTGATAAGACATAACAACCACTGCAAGATGTTGTGTCATGTAGTTGCTGATGACCCACTGTCTTCAGACGCTTCTCTCTTTACCACCAGTTTTGTCAAATTGTGAGCCTTTGTGGCTCCTGTGGGAGACCCGGGCAGAAACCGAGCTTTTATTTACATTTTTCCCGCCGGTCATCACTTAGTCTATGTGAGCTTAACCAAAACACTGCGGCTTTTTCACTGCTGATTTGTTTCCGGTTGATTTGCACAATAAGCGCTCGGGATGGGGATCAGTGGTGCTTGGCCAGCTGAAAGCAATAACTCCAGAGCGAGTGGAAAACATTGTTAGGACTGAATAATTTTGCGGTGTAGTCGAACCCAGAGGGAGTGCTGTTGATTATGACAATGCTGCTTATTCATTCACAAACACTGCTGAGTTGAAATTCTGATGGGCGACTCAAAGATTTATGAGAGCTTTAGATGTTACGCAGCCTTTTTTTTTTTCATCAGAATAAGCAAACCCTGTAAGTTGGATGATTAGAAGAAAGAACTGGCACTTGGAATCTGCACAGCTGGTGGCAGTTTAAGACACTTTGCTCTGAATTATTCTAAAGACACATACAAATAGCAGAGTTCCCCAAAGTCCTGACCCTCTTAAATTACACTGAAAATGGATGGAACAGTGACTTGACCCTCAGCACTCTCCAACGCCACCAGGCTGTAAACAGAAGCTTAGCCCTGTTTTCAGGTACATTGACCCATCTCTGACCTTACTTTTAAAACTCAAGAGGGCAAAAGGACCGGGAGGGTCAAAGGTCTTTCTGATTCCAGGATCTACACAGGCTTGGAGATGAGACATCCAGAGAGTATACGTTTCAAGCACTTTGATTCTTCTTCTTTAAAGGCTTCTAATGATTAAAGAATGGTCTGCGACCTTTGGGAAGGTCAGAGCAGTTGGTAATCTTTCTTTAGAAGATGAACCAAACATCACTTTCATGGAGAGCAGTAAACAGATCGTCTGTTAATACGCTTAGAACCCCAGTTTCAAAAAGATTGTGACAGCCTCTATTTCAATAGCAAAGTTATCGATCTCCATCTCATCCTGCCTGTGGATTTGACGTCCATATGCTGAAGTCTCCTTTAAAGACGCTCAACCAACTGCTCACAGCGGGTTTCCGGTTCCTGCACATAAAGATGAGAATTAGAAGATAAACAACAGGCGAATTGTAACAGGAAAGCAACAGATGAAAGAAAAATATACACACATTTACAATGCTGCCACAATAAATAAACAAAAAGTTGAACACAGGGTCAAATATTCATCCATCCATTCATCGTTCAGCCGTTCTATCCAGGCTTGGATCAGAGACATGGAGGACAGGTTGTTAGTCTGACAAGCAGAAAACCCGGCACACTCGCTTTTACGGTAATGAGCCATTTGCAATCGTTAGCAGGATTACCAAGTCTGATTATTATAAATGACTTTGAGCTTGTCTATGAAGTCACTTGTAAATATCAGCTGCATGTTGTGTGTATTTGGGCTTCCTTGTAAAATGTGCTTGCTTTGTTTTCATCTCCAAATGACCAAACAGATGTATTTGTGAATTCTGCACAAGAACAAAGCAGCAATGGGTTTAACAATCTGCACCCTGTTTCCGATTGGTTCTGGCTTTGAGGACAGCCAGTGACAGTCAGTCAGTTGCAGAGTAAACCAATGTTTTGGTTTTTCCGCTGGTTGATTCAAATAGACATGAGAATGACAAGGAGCTTTTTGTTACATTGGAACAAGAAGTGTGAGTCAAACTGGCTCTAATACTTAAATTTCTGCAAGCAAGGAAGCCTGGTTTCTTGTTTCCCTTGCAAGATCTGGCAACACACTTGTCACCAGTTTATCAGAAAATGCTTTGGGCATGTAAAGGGAGAGCATGGAGCGTGCGCACAAATAGACCTCTTCACTATGTGTTGAGTGTGAACCACTACATCATAATACAGCCCCACACTGAACAACTGCAAAAAACAATCCATAGTACACAATATCTTCAAACCAGAGGTAAAACAGAAGACTCTGTGCCAAGGTACGAGGATGCTGGTCTATATTTGGAGGTAGTGATTTTTGGACTCACAGGGTGGATGATTATTCTGCACTGGAAACCAAGAACATAAGACAATGAAAGAAGAAGGAGATAAATGTTTTTGAAAAACTCAACCAGAAATCCGTTCTTGACATGTTACACTGCCTGTGATTTCAGATAGAAATCTGAATTTACAACAGAGACTTTGTAGCCTCTTTAAACTTTATTAAACTGAGCTCATAGCTTTAAAAAATCTCCACAGACCCAACTCCGTTTAGAAGAGTACGACTGTAAATGTGGCAGGTTTTTTTTTCCCCCTTGAAGTTAAATAAGAGTGGAAAAAAAATCCTTCTTGGTTTTCAGGAGAATCTGCAGAAATTCGTAACACCAGTGAATGTATAATAAACACTACGAAACCAATGAATGCTGCGGGTCAATCCGTTGCCTCATGGCTCAATCAGCCCAAGAAGAAAATCAAGGCAAGCGCAGGAGAACGATAGCATCACACTTGAACCACATCTGAGCGGCTCTCCATGGATCTAACCACCCAGGGGCTCACAGCCGCCCACTCTGGCCCACCCTGGACACTTCCTGTTGAGCCACTCCTCTCGCCTTTGACTGCAGAGACGGCCGGATCGGGCTCCGGCGGAGCCGTGCTTAGCTCGGACCTTGGAAGAGGAGATTTAGGTCTGATGTTATCAAAGGTCCTGATAGGTCGCGGTTATTTTGGGTGGGGGGGGGGGGGTGGATGTCTGGAACGTGGGCAGCAGCTCTTACTCTAATGACCCACAGCCGGCTGGTAATTGTTGCCTTGGCTTACGCTCAAACCATTGTGCATTCCAGGAGCCGGCAGTCATGATCAAAGTTGTTCTTAACCTAGCAATACCTTAATCCTCCCCGTAATAAACAAGGCTCGATGACAGAGGCCGCTTGGTTTCACTGTGGATTAAAGCCACCCTCTAAAGCTCTGGCTTCTCTTACTGATATCGTGCTTTGTGCCTTCAGGCCGGCAGAGAGTTGGAATAGAGGATTAACTTGCCTGCCTGGATCAGCGGTCGAATCTCACCTGGATCAGAGCCATGCTGGCACCACGCACTTGCCACTCACGTCCTAATGACTAGTGATTGATATTTTGGTCGGCAGAAGGACTTCTCAGCTTTACAGAGGATCCTTCTCATTGATAAGATGAATGGATCCATTCTTTATATCACCCGGAGGACGGATGGACTCATCCTCTGAGTGGGATTACAGGTAGATCAAGACAATCTTATAATGATGTTAGCGAGCCACTTAGTCATTCCACAGATTCCACCGATACCTGAAGGGGTGCGGTATGGAAATATAAAACAAAGGTACAGTATATAGAAAAAGAGTGGGCTACGATGTGCTTTGGGACAGAAACTGTTTTAAAAATGGTTTGATTCATAATTGATGTATTCTTTATGACTATTGCTACAGAGTTTTCTTTAAAAATATTGTTGAATTACCTAAAGCAACTTCAAGGATGTATCATAATGCATTTCTGTAACTTCAGCTGCAAAGTCAGCACTATATGAGTCACTGAGACTGTTATGAATAAATTCAGATGAAACTATGTGATTTATTTGGACGTCATGGTGCAAACACTGCTTGTTTGAGTTTATCAGTCAATATTAAGCCATTTTTCACTTAAAATACTCCATTGATCATGCTCCAGTGAAGGAAATGCACCATGAGTAAAGGACTGCTAGGCAACTTTACCAATCCTATTATCTTATAACAGGACAAAACTTTTAAAACAAATGGTGGAAGTATTGCCATTTTTCATTTCAAATGGATGCTTTCGGTTGCTTTGTTTGTACCAGTTATGGGTGTGTTTTTTTTCCCGGTCTTCTTTGTGCCAGGTTTTGGCACCCTTTACATTTTGGACCAAATATGTTGTTTTATGCAAAAAAAAAAAGGTACTTTATTGTTGTTTTATTTCTACAGGAGACAGTCTAGGCCTAAATAAAATGTAATATTTACTTTAAGCAGCTTAAGATTCATGACCATTCGAACCATGAGCCAATTATGCATTTCCAGAAAGACCAGAAAACATATTTGGGCCAAAGATGAGTGACAACAATACAATGCAGTCTTTTCAAGATGCATACCACAGTTGTATTTGAATAACTTTGATAATAGAATAAAAAAAAAAAACAAACTAAGATATTAACTGCTTCTTCTGCTTTTAACCTATATATTCTGTATTGTATGTCATGATTCATCTGGTACGGTCTCTGGTTCATCTTCAGCAGAGTCACACACTGGACATCATGGGTAGGTTGGGACGTATCAATCAGCCTCTGTGTGGAAATGTGAGAGACCAAGAAGTGCTGACACAGCGTTGACCCAAACCTTTCTGTTTGTGAATGAAGCATACAATATCCTCCCTATCACTATCACCAATATCCTCTGTGTCCCTGAAGACTGAAGTCTGTGCTTTGGAAGGAACCGGCTGGATTTTCCATTTGCCATTATAAACAGGCTATTACGGCAGACATTGCTTCGGCAAACACAAGCTCGCTTCGCTGTGGCAATCTGACGTGATCGACAGCAGTGGTGTGAGCAAAGGCAACAATTTACATCCCTGAGTGTCACACAAATACGCCGCAATATTCTCAGAGTTGCTCCAGAGTCCCTCTGTGGAATATATAGTCTGCTTTTGAGCTGTAAACTAAAATTCGAGTATTGCTTGGCTATTGTAGACATAATTTTTGATACCTCCCCAGATAGCGAGCGCACTACTGCTAAAGGTTTTCACACATGTTCAAAACCTTTGTTTTTATATGGATTATGTGAGCAATAAGCAAAAGTACACAGAGGGAATGTTACAGATGGGTACTGGAGATATGAGAAGAACACCATATGTTTCAGTACAGACACATTGCAGGGTGTGTGTCTTCAATGCAGCCACAGCGCCGGACACCTGTTTTCACTTACACAACATACCAGTATTCGCTTGCTTAAGCCAATAAACAGTTTGAGTGAATTATTGTACTGTAAAAAAGTAAAAGTAGGGGCAGCCGGCACGCAATTTTCCCTCTAGTGTCTGAGAGCGTTAATAATTTTCCACTTCTGTGATTAGAGCTTTTGAGTCAATCTCTGTAAGATCTTTGAGACAACTGTTGGCATATGAGGGGAAAAAATGCCTTCATTTTCTGCAGACGATGTAGCGCTGGAAACTTTCTCGTTAATGTAAAGGTTTTAGGGGACTGTGTTTCATACTGCATGAAATTCTTGTTCCGATATTGTTTATTGGTGAATAGTCTTAAACGTCTTCCTGCCGCCACCCCTCCTGGCACACCTGGCACTCTGACACCCGCCGTTTAAGAGCCGGTGGATCGTTTTCAAGACGTCACAGTTCCCAGTTTACAGTCGCCACTTCACTGCGCAGCGAGTGGTGTTATTCTCTCGTTCTGCCCGCCTCGGCCTTGACAGTCCACGCAGGGCTCCACATTCCTGGTGGGTTTAGTCGCCCGTCTCCGGAGTCCCACTGTCACAACAGTCATTGCTCCGGAACAAAAGCCATAAACAACACGGCTCTTTGCTGTATTTCTGTGTTTCAGCTCCTGTGATTTATTATCCAGCTGCCCTCAAATATGTTCCGACTTGGCAGCGACTTCTGTGCAGGATTAGCAGCAGCCGTGGCTAACAGGCAATTGAATATTTATATACTTCTGAGCTGCAGCAAACAAAACCCCTTCTGAGGGTCAGCAGAGCGAGCTGTGAAATCGCTTTATTTATGCCCTTGTTTACATGACAAACTATTATTTCATTGCAAATTAATGCAAATTCCATCTCAATCATGACCTAGCTTAGGGGTTAAGTGGTGACAAAGTGCATATTCAGAAAGGGCAGAGGAACAAGTCACACGAGCCTTTCTCCTTGCATAAAAGGCTTTGAAATTAGGGTGGTCACCCTCTTGGTTACAGGCGACCTCTGCGGAGGAGGCCGCATCTCGTTTGCAACCGGCGGACAGGCGGTGCGGCCGCAGAGCAGGGATCATGCTCTGGTCCCGAACCTGAAGGTGTGCGCATTAAACTTTGTCTGGCTAATCCTTATTCCATAGAGAACAGAGGCGGATTAAGACTTTAACCCCTTCAGAGAGCCGGAGCAGAGAGGGCCCTCTCGGCCAGCGGGTCTCTGCTGGGTCTCCTCTCGGACTCATTGTCCCGTCACGGAGGCCAGCTGTCAGTGTCCTCGGGATGATGAGATGAATGAGGAGCCCTTGAGCAGCGCGTCTGCTCCCTGGGTTTACCGAGGGGCCTCTCGCTGTGTAACTCATGGCTCCAGGGCAGAACAGGGCTTTACGATGCTTTAGAACAACAAATGACATTCTCATCAATGACTGAGTTTAACGCTTAGCTGTAATAATTATTTGGTTATCCATTAGCTCTTCCCAAACCTCAGCCTCGCCCACACTGTCTCCAATTCACTATATAAATGTATTATGATGCCACTAACACGTTTTTTAAGCAGCAGAAGGCTCAGAATCAACACTGTAGCAACACAACGACAATGAACCAGCAGCAGCTCTACGGGGAGCAGTTTGCTCGAGGGGATCAGGGCAGCATATGAACCCTCTGGTTGGCCTAAATGACTTACTTCTATCAAAGGAGGGATAAAATTTTTCACAGTTATTAAAGCCGGATAATTGAGTTGAAATAATTGTGATATATTGTGTTTCTCATAAAGCTGACAAACTAGGAGTTACACACACAGACGAGGTCGGTCGTTACATCAGTGACGGGTGATCACTCATCAACTTCATCAACGTTTTTATTAGTTTATTTAACTAGTTTATCAGTTATTGTGGGATGGCAGCACAGTGAGTTGCAGTAATGAAAAACATTATAAAGAGAATGATTTTGTTGGTTCCTGATGTTGTAGACAAGCTCACTTTTTTCCTATAGCCTCTAAAATCAGCCTCACAGCTGATCCAATGTTTTTTTTAATCAATTATGAACAATAAATCATTAATATGGTATTACAGTTATATGCTGGACAAACACATTTTATCCATTTATAATCCATCTTGTAAGCAGCTTGATTCTGTCAACTGCTGCTTAGGATTGTCATTTTAAAAGAAATATGTAAATATGGTAAAAAAAGACACACATCAGAGCGTTATAAAGGTCAGATTCACATGACCCTGACATGTCGCTGACTGTTATGCGGTGGCACACCTGCATTGTTTATGAGGGACGGGGAAGGGAATGTTAACAGTGTGTACTCAGCTTGGACCGTAGGTGGTCCGGTCCGCACACCTGCCAGCCATGCAGCTGCGGCGCAGCTCTGTCACTCACTTAACACCACGTCTTCACATCCTTTCTGTGTCATAGACGCTCACCTCCCTGGGCTCACGTGACGTGGAGCCCTCACTGAGCGATCGGAGACGACAACACACCGATATGAGTGTTGAACCACGAAGCCGAGTTCCAGACCACTCCGTGTTCATGTGAAGCTTCATTAGTTTAGTAGTTATCTCTCCTTCCCACTGATTTTCCGTGACCCCTCCCTTGCTGTTTCACATCCATCCAGCCACCTGAAACCCCGCGTGAGCCTGCATTATCGCTCCTCAAACCGTCACGCTGCCGAGTTCAGTGCACGGTCAAGAAAATACCCCCAGCCGAGACGCCTCACTCAACTGTCCCGAGAAAGACTCACACTCACCCCGCAATCATCTCCGACCGTCACACACTGATAGCGTAACCTTGAGACAGCCGCAAGTTGTCTGGAGTTGTGGTTGGTGGTGAGGGGAGTGTCCGTTTCATGTCGTTGAGTCAGCTTTAACTTGGTGGGTTGAGTGACGGAGGAAGGGAGGATGGGCGGTGAGAGGGGGGAACAGGACCAGCTGTTTTCTTGCCGGTTAGCACAAAGGTCTGCACCCTGTGGATGATCCTCACCCGTCGTGACCTGGAAGTCAGTTCTGCTGTCAGCAGCTCCTGGGAGTCAAACGTGTTCGTCTCTTTCATGTTTGAATCTCAGGAACAGCGTCCCTGCAGCTTTATGGCTTCAGTCAATCAGCGGCTTCCGCCTGCAGGGCAAAGCCGTCCTTTAAGTTTTCATTAAACTTTCTTTTCCCATTAAGAGTGTCAAAGATGACTTCATACATTAAAAACAAAAAAATGAAGTTTCTTCCAGATGCAGTCACTCCTACAGGCCAAAGAAATGTCAGCGATATCTACAGGATGGTTAACCATGAGCGCTCCCCTCCCCCAGACCGCCTCGCTGCCCACTGTTTCCAGTGCAAGTGCTCTCCATTTGTCTCCGTGGATCAAATGTCCCAGCGTCTGCTCTGTTGATCACCAGGCCTCCTTATAAGGTCTGGGCAAAGAGAGCAAAGCCTTGAGAGAGCCCTACCAGCCCTTTCACTTTATTTACACAGACTCTTAGAGCACACAAGCATGGAAAATCCACCCTATCTGACTTTCTTCACGAGCTCCAGGAATATCTTTATCACCAAACACTCCTGATGTGGCACAACCAATCACAGCAATCCAGTTTAATTCTTTGCGTGCACCGGGATGGATAGCGTTTCACAAAAGTTACATCAAACCATTAAACACGCTGTATTTGAAAAGTCTTTACTGCCATCCCATTAGAAATGGTTGTAAATGCACGTGTGTGGCTCAGTAATTCAGATTTATACACATTAAACGGTAAATGTCTGACATGTTGCCAAATGCCGCAGAAAGTCAAGACCGGTTTGATTTTTATACCCCTTCAATTTATGGATGAAATTCAGAAGGCTTTACAGCGCAGATCGAAATTCATTATGCGACCGACGCAGACGACAGTGTCCCTTACAGCACGTGAAACAGGAATTTCCTGGGCTGGAGGGCCGTTAACCTGAATCCTGGGGTTAATCTGTGTGGAAAACGCTAATATGACTTTTTTTTTTCTGCTTAGATTTGGACATGTGACTTGTTGAGTAAACACGGAGTCAGAGAGAGCCTTGTGTGAACAGTACCTGCATTGAGCCCTGCAGCCTCCCCGAGGATCTTTAAACCACTTGCCACAATGCAGCATAACACGGTCTTGAATCAAATTTATTTTAAGCTGCTCTAAGCTGATTTTTAAGTGTTGGACTTGCAAAACTGTAGCTTGATTTTCCCATTTTTCTAACACAACTGGTATTGATTTGTTCCTCTTTTTTTTTTTTCGCTTTCTTCAGTCATTCAACTTTCCAGGTAGTCAACAGACTCAGACTCACACACACATACTCGCAGACTTTATAGTTCAACCACCAGTGAAACCTCGGGTACAGGACGGCGGAGCGTTTCCCGCCGCAGCAGCTCATTTGGTACGGCTTCGCATTTTAATTATCACAAGTTCCAGTCTGGCGTGAAGCAATTAAAAGTGATGTATGGTTTTGTGTTGAGACGAGCGCCGGCCTTCAGGAAACTGACATGGGTCAAGCTAACAGCACGTTTATTCAGCATTTAGACCGACTGATCTGACTGGATGAAAGGGCTGTAATGCTGAGACAACTTCAGTTAGAAGGAAAAATATGTGTTGGATGGATGGCTTTAATTCAGAAGCCTCTTATCAGCACTTGTTTATGTTGTAAGTCACCATTTTGTTACACTACTTGACATTAAACACACTTTAGCATATCAATATGACGCTAATCCATTAGCTTTCATTGTGATTTTTAATGTTCGTTACAAAATGTAAAACTTTGACAATAAGCTTATACAAAATGAAGGATTGGATCTCAGTGTCAGGTCATTGTTTGACGACGCGGACTCAAAAGCTGCCGTCATCTTTAGCGAATCAGACTAACGTCCTAAAATGAATTATCCCAGACCGGGCCTGACGGCTGAGTCAAAGGTCGTAGACATGCAGTTATACAGATAATGAGCGAGTGGAGCCAGACAGTGAAACATCAGTGTGTGACTGTGTGTGTGTGTGTGTGTGTGTTTATGTGCAAAATAGTAGAAGCAGTGTCTCCGTCCAGCATTAAGGCCGGCAGACTGGGACTGACAGTAGCTTTCAACAGTCAACGCCATTTTATAAGTAAGTGTCAAGCGGCCCAGAGGCTTCAGCCGTTAATGCTGTAATACTGAAGCTGATACATCTTTAAAAAGAAGAAAAAAAAAAGTCACGAGGTGGGCTAGCTGGCTGGAAAAAGTTGTACATGTCTGTTAACAGTCCAATCCTTTGAGAAACCGACCTTCTAGTTTGGGTCAAAGCTGATTTTACAGCACTTCAAAATCATTAATGTGGGATAAACCTCATCAGGAAAACGCCTGTGTGTTCCTGTGTGTGTCTGCTAGCCAGTAAATTCAGCCGGCCAGCCAAGCTGTTAGCGAGGCCCTGAGGCAGTCTGGGTAATTACTGGCGAGCCATGAAGGCCAAACGTAATGTTTACTCTACCTCGGGGTTCGCAGCGTTATGAGAGCAGTCTCCAAAAGCGCCTGACAGGATTCAGATGAAGCCAGAATGTTGATGCCATCCCTTCTTTTCAAGAAAATTACATTGTTATCGTGACAGTTTTTTAAAGTTGTTTACACACCATATACAGAATGGAAACAATGGCTGAGTTTCACCAAGCCTCCCATCCCTGCAGTTCACCGCTGTGTGTGTTGTAGTTTGAAGAAAATAGGCTGTAAATCATGTTTCAGGAGCAGGATACAGGTAAACACTCGGGCCATAAACAGCTTTGTTTGACAATTGCACACATGTTCTATGTAAACCTCACAAATCAGCTCGCTGAGTATGATCTTTAAGCATAACTGTCAGCCGCCGAGGCTTCGGCCTGGCCCCGGGCTCTTGCCCTCCGACCTCAAGGAGTTCACGGAGTGGTGAACCCTGTGGCTCTGAGGGCAACAACCCCGCCGCGACTGGCCAGGAAGCAGGCAGGCGGCTCAGGGGCCAGCGTCCAGACGTGAGAACTGAGATCCTGATTCCACTTCTGGAGTAAAGAGAGTCCATGTAAATAAGCAGCCACATGGGAGGCCACTGATCAAATGATGCCAAAGAGGAACTGATAGAAGAGATGTGATGGCGAGGAGGTCAACTGTGGGGAAGATTGTCCAGAATTTGATAAACAAGACATATGTTTCTGTAAGTGGCTTCACTGTGATGCTTTTAGCAAATGAGACATCAGAGAATAATGTTAGGGAGTTTGGAGGACCTCAGGAAAGCAGATACATGTTTATAAAATGTATCCATGAATCAGCACAGGCAGAGTTTTTACACTTTTGTGTTATCGACTCCCTCTGAGGCTCTACAGAGCCCAGAGTCTCAAGCATTTTTCACTTTCAACATCCCTTTAATCTTTAAATTAATAAAAAGAATCTTTTCAATAGTTTCTATGCAACTGCTCTTACTTGATTAAAGCTGATCAGCTGTTAAGTTACTGACAAAAAAAAAAAAAAATCACATTTTATGGGATGATACCCAGTGGGAGCTGAAGCACACACCTCCTTTACAGCAAAAGATCTGCTGTGTTCTTTTCAGTGTACATCTTTATTAAAAAAAAAAAAAAAAGTTTGCTCCTAATTAAACATGGCCGGCAGAATAGCTTGTTGGTGAAGAAGCCGGGAACTCGCTCAGAGTGTCAGAATGATCCCGCTTCCTCTGCGAAGTTGCTGTTCTTGGCAGTAAACAACACATCTAACACGTCCAAGCCAAAGTCTGTGCTTCAGTAATCATTTTCCACTTTCATTGGGAGCTGGCGCTCGAGCGTCCAGCCTGTTTTCAGCAGTTTGTCCACATGGCGCTGCCAAGTGAGTGGTTAGGATGTATTTTTGTCTTCTTGTTTGTTTGATTTTTTTTTCTCTCTCTCTTTGTTTGGCCAAAAAGTTAAAGACATGTTGTGATTCTCAGAGCATTAATCCTTATGTGTGGGAAAGTTTTTACCTTTTGGGTTTTTGCACCCGCTCTCTCTCTCTCTCTCTCTCTCTCTCTCTTTCTCTGCTATCTGTTCTCTATCAGCACATGATGTAATTATATGACTCACTGTTGTCTCTTCAAACCGCCGAACTGGTGAAATTGAATAAATAGAGGTTAAGTTACCCCTACGACGGGGAGCGATAGGATCGGTTTCCTCCCTGCGAGGTATAGGGGAAGCGGAATGCTACAGTAGCAGCCACTTCAGGGGATTTAGAGTGAAAGCCCCTCTTGTTGGCTTTCCTCCTGTTCAAAATCGATGCGACAGATCTCTGTTGGAACAGCGGCGCAGCTTCCCACCACAACAAAGCCGTCCGGGGGCCTCCTGCTTAGAGCTCGGAGCTTCGGCTAAGGCTACGGGAGCTCATATCTGCCGGAAGCGGAGCTGTGAATTATGTCGAGATCCTGTCAGGAGGAAAATTTTCCATCTCTCGCACGAGGCATCTCCGCGTCCTGTCTGTGAAAGAGCCGTGTGATATTATGGGCTGTCGGCGTCATGGCCCGGGGTGACCTGCCCACGCCCCCCCTCCGGGTACAGTGGAGACTTGTTCAGCTCATCCCCAAATCACACCATCAGCGAGAGGAAACGGAACAGGCGGCGTTGTTTTGAGAGGCTGCTCAGGGCTGTCTGTGTGGTGCGAGAATCTCAGCCGCTCGTCAGTACAGCGCATCTCTCTGGTATGAGCCGGGCTGCATACGGGTGACTGCCCTGCACCGTCGTCCGTGGTTTTCTTTGATTATATGATGGAAAATGATCAGAAAACGTCTGAATTTATAGATCTCAGAGCAACTTTCGACTTCGTTTTGAATAATTAAATTAAAACATAAAATCTTCATCTGGAGACTTGAAACTTTGTTGGTGCCTCTTCGAATCATTTGATTCCTTTCTTTAGTTAAATGGATCATGATTTAAAATCTAGATGCAATCCAGCAAAATCGTGCATCACATCTGTGTGTAGCAATGCAGATATGGTTGATGAGAATTGAAAGTGACGACAGAGAGAAGCGGAGGCAGGTCTCACAAAACCGCGCTGAGCTGATTTTCAGTGTGTGCAGGGAGGCACGGGCTTCTGGGGGCAGGAGGTGTTCCGTCAAGTCTGATTCCGGTAAAAGGAACTGTGAGATGACACAACACATTCCGCTAAGTATCTGCAGCGCTGCTGGCCACACTCAGAATACGCCACAGCATGCCAACTGCTTCCTGTCGGCTGCCCAGTTCCAGAGAGTCAGAGAGTCTCCTCTGGATCAAAGCAGATGACTCATTAGCATCGAAATGCAACGAGAACGTTCGACCGGGCTCAATGAAACCTCTGTGTGTGTGTGTGTGTGTGTGTGTGTGTGAAAGCAGAGGTGTAATTCCTGACCTTGGGCTTTCTCCTCTGGAGCAGAAAATGGAAAATTGTTTTTTGGAAAGCCAGTGAGGCTTTATTTGGAAAGGGATCAAACTGAGCGTGAGCTGACTAATGAAAAGCTAATAAATGAATGTTTCCCGGAGGAAGTCTTGTGTATCTTCATCCAGGCTGAGCTCTGATCAGGAATGCTCCCTCACTTCCTTACCTTCTGTATCTGACTGTAATTACAGGCCTTGATATTTCCTGCTACACGGCGCTAACAGAGCGATCGCGCCCGTCTCTGCAGGAAAGAAGGAAAAATCCTGCTTATAGAACTATTTTTGGTCTCACACTTTGACACTTTGACTAATGGCTCAGATAAATGCAGATTTTCCTGATAAATGGAAGGTTAGGAAACATGTTTAATAAAGCTTCACCCACCGTTTATTTTCTTGTCTTGAGTGCCAGAGCAATTTACAGCAATGGGAGAAATGGTTCATATTTTCACGGTCGAGCAGCATAATTGAAAAATGTTGGTCATCAAACGAAAAGTCACAATCCAGGTGTGTGTAAGCATAAAATGCTCACACTTTTTTTTTTTTTTTGCAGGAATGTGGCGACTTGAGAAAACATTTTCTGTGCACCTAGCAAAGGTGGGGGAATGAAAACAACGTGGAATGAATGCAGGGCCTCAGAGTGCCGCGTCCGGCATGTGCTGACGAGAGCCAGAGACCAGACCTAATCCACACCGCCGGCTCCAGCCAACACTCGCTCCAGGAAAACGCCTGCTCGTGCACACACAACGCAGAAAACTGCTAATGTGGCTAAAAAACAAGCCAGGTGGTATGCTGGTGGTGTTCAGCGACCAAACAAGGTTTTTACTCCTGAAATATTGGGATTTATGCCACAACGGTTTTGAAAAAGTGGAGAATGATGAGGGGCAATTACACATGAACTCTTCCGATTATCTGTCTCACGTTCCAAGTGATTAACCTTTAACCACTCAGCAAAATACATGTGAATTCAGCAGTTCATTCCTTCAGTGCAGAAATGGTGCAAAACATGCATATGCACAGGTTGTGTGCTGCTGACTGTCCATAGCCTTAAATAATCAACATCAGACTCATTTTACAACTTCTAACCTCAAACATTAGACCAGATCACATACAGTATATTATACCTTGTCTATTATTTCATATTGGCCGAAAAATTGGTCAGTCAGTCACACTCATTCCGTTTTCATCATAAACTCCTTTACTCCTCGTGATTTAATGTCAAAATCTTCACTCAGGTTCTCTCAACAAAACAAAGGGTAACGCATGAAGCTCAGTGTTTAGTGTTGTTAAGTAACCACAGACTTTCTCATTTTTATCCATTTAAATTAAAAATGTAGGAAGAAACAGGAGAAATCGGAGAAGTTACCAGATATAATCACGGAACCATCAGACTGAAGAGAACACATTTAAAAAATGGATTTCAGATCCATGTAAATCAGAGGAAATGGATGAAAGTGACACTAAAGGATCACACCCAGTCGTACTATTTCACGCTGAGTGGCAGCATTTGATTGATATTAGACATACTTAGAAATTTCACATGAAAACATTACTTTTTTTTTAGATGTAAAAGAAGCAGAGACATGCTGGTTGTTGAGGTCTTCTCTATGAAAATGGGAGTCAGATGGATGTATCTATAGACTACAGGCCAGAGATCGTTCCTTTTCCGATCCCTGGTTCTGAGCTGTACTTCTTTATATTATCTCCATATACTTTAATCTTTACATTGAATCAGTAGTTAAATATCAGTGACACATAAACTGAACTTGGGTTGTGAATGTCTAATCCACCTCCTGTGGGCCAAACCCGGCCTGCCATTCAGTTTTATGTGACCTATGGGAGCTTGAAATGAATATAAGGGTTAGACTAACCCCAACCTTGACAGAAGGTAGGACTGCTGTGTGTCAAAATTTAAAAATAAACCTAGAATTACAGAAATCTACTGATGTATTTTTAACATACCGTATGAAATAGTTGCCTCTTCATTATATGGACTCCTCCCATTTGGTACATTTGTTCTTCCGCCTGAATACAGGTTTTCTGTACAGGACTGTATATTTCACTTCAGCACTCTTTCCTTTCCTGTCTGAATCCAACCTGGTGAACATTTTGCATTGAAAGTCGGGATTACGGGTTCGTGAGACAGTTAAACGATGAGTTTCAGTGTGCTTCCAGCATGGCGAACATCTGCTGATAGTTTGGCGGTTTGGAAAGCATTCCAGCAAGGTGATGCTCGGACGATGACACAGACAGCGAGCTGGACGATCCTTCATGTCTGCTAAATGAAGTCATTCATGACTCCCTGTTCTTTCCCCCTTATGTTTTACAGTCTGAGGACAAGACACATGTTTCTATGGCAGGTTACAGTCAGATGCCCAGACCGGAGAAACAGACGGGTTTTTACATTTGATTCTGTTTGCTCTCAGTTTGTTTCTCTTTGATAATGACGGTCTGACTTTCTAGGATTAGTGCTGCGTCCTCTTTGTTCATTGCAGAGGGCTGCTATGAACCAGAGCTCAAACTACAAGCATGCTAGCTCGCCTTGACTCATGTAACCTCCTCCCTCCACTTCCACATGTGCATTTTTTTTTTTGCACAGATGAAAAACCATTTGGTTTCCAACATATGAGTGAGGACGGTGTTGTTAATTTTTCTTTCCTCTGACATGTGAGTGTTTGTGCATCTGAATCACATCTTTCCTCTCCCTCTCAATAATATTGTCGAATATCTGAACAGAAGGGTTGAAAAGGTTCCCTCTGTTTCTGTTTATCAAAATGCACTCAGCTATGTTGCTCTTGCCTCCAAAATGAAACCGTAACAGTCCAGCAAATGCAAAAGTAAGCAGACTTGGCCCATTTCAATCGTGGAGCAGTTCATTAAAAACCCTCCCTCACATGGACGAACAGGGAATTCCTCTGCTCTGAGTGCTGTTGTGACCTAAATAGAAGACCACACCTACGAAAATGGAAACATGAGCTTTAGCGAGTGCATGTAGGAAAGTATATTCCTCAAAGTGAAACCATATGACTCAATCTCTGGCTGTTTTTTAGCCGCGGCGCTGCCGCTCGGGTGGAGGGAAAGGTGCTGGCGAACACAGAACCGCTCTCAGCACGCAGTCAAGTGAAAGTTTATTATGATCTTCGCACGTCGAGGCGGGCCGAGCGTGCTCGCTTGGCCTCCTCGCAGTTCAAATACAGTTCTCCGTGCGAGGAGAGATCAGATTCAGACAACATTTCGCCCAGCCGCAGGTTGCTGTGTTTACATAGTTTACAAAGGCACTGAAAGATCCCTGTCAAAGGCTGGCGAGGGGCAGAGCCACCATGTACGTTCAGCTATTACACAAGCACAGCCAGTATGCACCGCATGGGCCTCTGGCGAATCAAAATATCTGCCCATAGTCTGCAGGCTCGTCTGGATTTAGCTGTTTGGGAACAGGATTGTGTAGTAAAAAAAATAGTCTAAAACAAATAATTTAAAAGCTACAAACCCCATTTTGCCCCCTTTGTGCAAGAAGCAGCAGAGGGAAAAGTGCATGCAGTATTTTAGGAGCATCTCCTCTCCGTCGTTGTGCACATGCATCGGTGCATTTTGGAAAGCGAGTTCATAGTTTACTGTGTCAATTCCCCCTTCTGCAAATCTCCTGCCATTACTCATCGCTGGCATTCAATTTGTCAACGTCGGACTCGCCGTCGTCCGTTAATGTCTGCAGATGTGGCTCAGTCCTCCTGAGCAGCGACTGACTGTTCCCCCTGCCCACAGGAGACTCGATCCTCCATCACGGCTCGTTCAGTCGCGATGGGGATCCGTCCTAAACCGTCCTGCTGCTTCATGGCCTCTCTGCTGTGAGTTCTTGTAGCTTTCACAAAATTGTGTGTAAATAATGTATAAAATGCATAAAACTTTATTAAAATTTTTGAAAAAAAAGAAGCAATTGACGACATTCTTCATACAAGTTTATAATCTGTGAAATCTTCATTATGAGAGATGTATGTCTTATACCTTCAGATAGAATTATTGAGTGGACAAAGGCATCTCTGCTGATAAAGCGTAACGACTCCTGGGCTGGATTTAAAGTCTTTGTAATCTCATCCTTTTGTTTGCAAAATATCTAAATACAATTTGGGGGTGAAATAATGAAATTCGGTACACACATGCAGTCCCACTAAAGAATGCAAACTGATCGGAAAGTCATACACTGTAAACGAAAACAAGGCCCCATTAAGGTCTTTAGCGAATGCCTCCATGTGTTCACGTCTACTCAAGAAGGAAATAATTACATGGGGTGGTCGAATATCGAGGTCAGTGTGAGCTCACAACACACACACTGTGGCTCAAGTCAGGAATTTGTACGCTAATTATAACACAATTTCACACCGATCTTAAGAGGAGTTAACCGAGATGGCTTGGATTTTGTCAAAAAGCTGTCTCTCATTCCTTCACACTCCTCCGTAACAATGGAAACTAACAGAAACCAGTTCTCTGGAAATGATTCTCTGAAGACATTATAGAAACGGAGATGCCTTCCTCTGGGCCAGAATACACACCTAATACCTTCTGTCACATTCTTTAACAGGCCTCAGTGCATTTGTTATACAAGTGTCAAAAAGATTGATGGGAGCTACGTCTTCGCCGGTTGTAATATTAATAATCATAGTTTGTCATAAGAACACAAACCTGCTCTAATGCGTCTTGGTGTCAGTTTAAACAGTTCATTTCCACCAGAGGGCTACAAGGTGCTCGTCTTCGCAAACATGTTCGACTACAAGACTCACTGACAAGACATTTCTATGAATGTGGAGGGTGCGGGGAGAGTGCGATTATTATTTTAAAGCGGTGAGCCCACGCCGAATCTGTCTACCTTCCAGTGTGTGTCGGAGCAGCTGAGCTGTCAGGGGGAGGATGGATGGGATCCGGGCCTCCACATGTCAAAAGCAGAAATTACTGTAGCGTGGAGAGAGACAGGGAGACACAGGAGGAGAGGGGAGAAGGGGCTTGTGGTCCACCCTCAGCTGACCCTCACCCCTCCTTTCTTCCCGTCCTCCCACCGCCACCGCCACCAGCAGCAGCAGCAGCACCTCCAGCCGGAGCTCGGAGACGCCAGCGGCGGGTGTGGGTTGTTTGGACACAGCTGGTGGACAGGCCGCGGGTTCTGACAACGATCGGATTCAATCAAGCAGCCTGGCTTCATTCCCCGAGCCCCGCCTCCTCCCCCCACCCCTCCCCAACACGAAGATAGCAGGATAATATATTAGCCCGCTTGATTATGGTGACTTCCTGCTCATGATAACTCCATCCTGCTGCCTTCTTCCCTTGTTCTTCCTCCATTAGCGGGAAGAAGGATCCATATTCTCCACGCTGCTGTGTTTGAAGTGGTTCCGCCGGCCGGAGGGGTTCTGGACCACTTGGAGTTGTTTCAGCTGTGGTTTGCGCTCCGGCTAAAGGGTGTAAATCCTCAGAGTGGGAACCCAACATAAATCTGCGCACACTGTCAGACCTTGTTATGTTTCCAATTTGGCTTTATGACACTGGACACTTGATATGTTTTGTACTTCATTAGGAACAACCCGAAGTAGTTTGAAGGTAATATAAGATAAATAAAAGAAAGGTAATATTAGATCACCCATAAAGCAGTGAAATGACTTCTTTCCAAAAGGTTCACATGCATCTGCCCCATCTTTGGTGATTTAGTCAGATACTTTCCCTGTGTATGATCTTTCTCTCTATATATTTCTGTCTCGCTTACAGTTATTTTTAAATGGACCATCCATCTGAAGGTTTTCACAGATGACAGTACACATTCTGCTCACAATCACCTCTATTGTGTTTTCCAGCGGCTGTCTGCCTTATTGTCTTTTGTTCAGACTTCCTGCACACACACACTCCTTTATTCCTCCAGCCCATAATAACGTAGCCTGCAGCTCCTGCCGGGGAAACCAAGCCTCTCGCATGAAAACAGCCGAGTCTGCAGGGTGACTCAGGTCTCTTCACCGTGTCATTTATGACACAGATCCTCTCACTCACAGTGACATCTGTCTGGCATTGTGCTGCGGCATCGCCGTAATGACAGACCGGCGCAGGCCGCTTCTCTGTGCGATGCCCGGCCGAAACGAAAAACCCAGCAGCCCCGAGGCCAGCAGGCAGGACGGAGCCTTAATAGTCACCTTTTGTCAACGGTTTGGCAGCAGTAACTGTATCACTGCTGAGCTTTCAGTCAGCTCTTTATTCATCCTGACGGGTTATTGTCAATATCACAGCTTAACCTGAGCTGGATGAATTCCAAGCGTTTGGCTCAATTCGTACCGAGAACTCGTTTTCTGCCAAGCTACTTTCCAAGAAAAACATTAACTTTTTTTTGAGAGATAGTAAAATAATTTGTCGTAATTTTAAAGAACTTGCAGAGCATAGACCAGGAGCGAGTTTAATCATTCAGCTGAATGTTCATGTACATTGCGTGTAGGAGTGCAGCTGTATAAATTGATGACTTTAAAGGTGCATTAAGGAGTTTTACAACCTTAAAAATACTTATTTTCCACCATAAATATGTTACACATTTTTAATGATGTGTACAATGTGCCCTGACATATTCATTACAAGTACCTCTAACAGCGCTAAATTGTCACTTGAAAGTTGCAGTGCCGGTTCGGCACCAGAATTTTTTTGGGGAGAATTTGAAAGGAATGACGTAATGCGTGCCATTACTCCGCCAGATGCTCAGTAAGCAACAACTGAGCAGGATCTTCCAGAAAGTAAGAAAAGACTGGCTTCTCGCACTGCCACAGCTCCACACAGACTCCACCAGGTAAAAGAAACTTAAATCTTACTTGAGCGCTACTAAACGAGCGAAGACGGAGTTCCCCTCGTCCGTGCACGCGAGCCACAGGGACGAGTTTTTCACTAAGCTGCATTACGCCCAAGGCCTGCAGGGGGCGCTGTTTCGCATAAAATGTGCAAACTCCTCAATGCACCTTTAACATTTCATCATCAGAAATAGTAAAGAAAAATCAGTTTTCTCCAGCATCGGGACTTTAGAGCTTTAAAACGGATCTTTAATAATGCTGCATCATTTTGTTTCTTCATATTTCACGGGACACATTTGTAGTGGCATGTAGTCTAAAAATAGCTCCATTCAAGCAAGCATAGAAGTCCATTGCCTTTTTTCTAATGCGTGCTTAAAATAAATAAGATGTTTTTTACAGTTGGATATTTTTGCAACATTTTCCTCTTTTCACCTGGAATAAACTATTGCCTAATATAACCCACAGCAATATGCATGCTTGAACAATGAATTATTCTTCTCGTTTACGCTCTGTTTGTTACTTCATGCTGGACCGATCAGCCCCATCGTCCAACTCAATCGCTGTTTTAGAGCCGGCTGAAAGAGGATCGTTTGTCTTGATAAAAAACTGCTTGCAGAGAACACTCCATCCATCCATGCTGAAGAGCCCTCACCGGCATTATTTCAAATCCCGTCCCATTACTACGGTGACGGACTATATGTGCGGTGACGGGACATAGCTCCTGCGCTCCAAATGTCACCTCTTTGACCTGAGAGTGTGTAGCGGCGGCGCTGCATGTGTGTGTGTGAGTGCATGATCCACGACCGAGTGTCTGAAATGCCTGAAGCCTGAAGTAAGAAAGAGGAGGGCGATGACACCCCGTGTTGCTCCGGGCTGCCGGTCGGCTGAGTGCTCGGATCACGCCTCTCTCCTCGCCGATTGTCCGCCAGACAGTGAAGGAGTGCCGGGTTAAAGTGATGGATCAGCACTTGAGCGGCAGAAAGGGGGCAGCTGACAGAGATGTATGCACAGACGTTATGCTACACCACCTGAGTGAAACGCCTTTTGTTGGCCTGACAGCTCCTCAAACTTTCCTCCAACTGATCTGAAGTGAGTGCTCACTCTGTTACACAACAACTGCTGATATGTCGAGTGTCGTGAAGATTTCACGCTCATATTCTGCTCGCGGCACAACAGTGAAAACTGACTTTGAAAACAGAGAGAGATGAGGTATTATGGAACAATAGGAACTGCATTAGGAATGATGAGGTGTGTAATTTACGTATATGTGTAGGGGACTGGTGGGTCGTGACCTAAAAGTGGGTCTATGGTGCATTAAAAAAAGAAATAAATAAACAGATAAAAATCTATGTGACATCTTCTTGTCAAACACCTTCACAGTAGGTAATAATGGCTTTTAATGAGGTTTATATACTGACATTGCTCACCTTTTAGAGATCGTTTTGTTAAGATTGTCTTATTTTAGAACTGTTGTTTTTATGCTAATTAAATTTTGAGGAGCGCGCCATGCGAATAAAAACTCATTTAAAATATCAGGAGAATTCTGACACCTAATCTGAAGCTTTCTGTCAAGGTTCAGCTGCTTTGTGAAAGTATTTCCCACTAATTCAGCTACATAACAGCTGTTATCGACTTGCCTGATAAGAATGAAGAAACGAAATGGCGTCATTGAACACATCATGCATTCTTCGCCTGGAACCGCAGTTGGAAATCTTCCATGTGGGGAACTAGAAGCAGATCTGGACTGATTCTTCTCATCAGGCAGCCGCGATCCATCAGCGTTTCCTGAGCCACAGCCGCCCACGTGTCACTTCTCCAAAAAAAAACATTTATCAAATTTTCACACACCCGGCAGCTCCTGAAAATGAGTCATAAATATTCTGATGGTGTTTGTGTCTGCGAACGTCACACAGGACCGGCTGTTACCGGGCCGGCCGTGACCCCCCTGACCCCGCCTGTGTCTGGGTGTGTTTCACCGTGTAGCCACCTGCAGCTCCACCAAACTTTCCCTTTGCACCTTGAAACGAAACGCGCCCACGGGGATTGAAGAACCCAAACAAAGATAATGATCACTTCTCTGGATGTCGGAGTCAAATAAATCCTCGCTTGGCACAGGTGTGAGACTGTTTTGCAAAAACCAAGAGGTCAAGCATTTGTGTTTTTAAGAGACTGATCTCAAAGGAGCGTCCCTCTTTTTGGCTAATTAAAGGAATTAAGCTCCTCTAAATCTCCTCTGTTGTATTTTATATCTGGCTTAAGGAGTAAAATCTCCCTGGTGGCAGTTTTAATAAGCACAGCTTACAGCAGAAATCAGACAGAAACAACGGTAATGGTGCGGTTTGACCGGGGTAATATCTTGATCGTTAGGAGCGGCGCACATGCTCCGGCTTTCCTTCATTGTCCCTCATCTCATTAAAACTGAGAGGGCGTTCGTCTGAACGTGACGACCCGAGCTAACCAGATGACATGCTGCAGATACGGAGCATCTCATTAGAAGTGTTGATTGACAGACAAACGGTCTTTTGTGGGGAAGCGGTTTGTGCCACCTTGTGTGAGCCTGTATGTGTGAATGCGTCTGAAACCAGAACCAAGCCGAGCTCTGAATGATGGCACAGCGGGACATGTCACTGTCCCAGTCTTCAGATCAGGCATCTGGCTGTCAGCTTCTGGTTCGCAAAAGAACACCGAGATCGCCGCGATCAAATATAAAAAGGACACTCAAGGTCTCTTGGAAAGATTCTTTGTGATTCTAATATGAATCTAATGTCGATGAGTGTACACACTAAAATTGAAAGCATCAGTGCCTGAAGCTCTCATAAATATAATAAAAACCCTTAAAATAACACTTTGCAAATATGCTTTATTTGGAAACAAGATGTTATTTGACATGCAGTAAAGAGTTCAGCATTTGCTTTGGATTTAATATTGGGACAACCATGAATGAACAACTTGTGTTGTAAACTAAACTCCCTTTGCCATAATTGTCTCAAAACAGGCCTAAATGTCCCCATTCTGCAGTGTGATGTTAAAACACTTTTATTTTTATAATCAGTAAAACACATAGGGTCATTTTGAAGGACAAACACTTGTCTGTAAGAACAAAAGAAAAAAATTGTGAGAACTTTTCTACATTTATGTCAATCAAGAAACTGAATATGATAAATATGAAGGAATATTATTGAATGTAGAGGAAGCCATGCTGTAGTAGTATGGACATTTAGAGTGTGATTAGGCTTTCGAGTCTTTCTATCATGAGTTTGCATGTTCTTCCCTTGCCTAAAAAAATCACGTGTCTGCTCAGTGAGCGACTGGGTTTATTCTGCCTTCATCCAAAACTGCCTGGAATCAGCTCCTAAAGATCCGACAAGAAAGGAAGTAGAACAGAATATGGGTTACCTGATTCCATCTCATTTTGATCCAACTCCTATTATGAGCTTTTCGGTAATCAGATCTCTTCTTCAGATTTCCAATGAGACTCACACAGTAATTCTCATCTCATGGTTAAACTGACTTGATTTTCATGTTTTATTCCTTACTTGTGCGTTCACACACATTTTCTGTGCAGTTACAGAACGCTACTGGGACTTGCTGCTGCAGAATCGGTGGTTTCTGTAGGTTTGCAGATTGATGTTGTTTTCCACAGAGCGGCTGACTGTGGTCCATTTGGATCCTGTAGGTTGTTTGTGGGAAAAAAAAAGACTTGTAAATAAAAGAGCTGCCCAATTATTTCAGGCGAGATAAAAGGAGGAATAAATGAAATGAGGCGCACTTGGCCTCAGATATGGTGTGATGTAGCTGCTGCCAGCAGGGAGAGGGAGAGAGAGCTGAGATGGATTAACACTTTGTTCTCACCGTCCTCTCCGGCCTTCGGAGGGCTGGGTGGGCTGGGTGGGCCCGGCCTGCTCTCTGGGTGCTGCTGCGTCGTCTCATGTGGGATGAATGAATAGATTCATCCAGTGTGTTTGCCCCCAGTGCAGGAGGATGAAAGGCGACACCTCCGGCCCACACTCTTTCGTTTTACACTCGGCTCGGCATACTTTCCATTCCCCATCACTTTATCATCAGACCGGGGACAAACGGCACTTCTGTCTCCTTTATGTCCTCCGTAGCTTACTATTCTTCTTTGTAATGCCTGTTTTTAACTTTGATCTGTCTCTCAGGCTCTCTTGTCGGCATATTTTCGAAACCCTGCTTCTTTCGCCTCCTCTGTGCTCGTCTGAGGGTTGTTTTGACGTTCCCCCTGTTTATGCCGTCCACAGGCACAACCATCTGCGGCTGACCCTGACCGCACGGCGTTGTCCCCCAGGCACGGACCCATGTTATTATCATCCACAGCAACATTTGGAAAAGGATTGTCGGGACCACAACTACACCAGTTTCACATTAGGGCGGCAGGGCTGCAGAGAAAAGTGCACACACAAATCCCTCATCCTGGCTCAGCACTGGGCCGGTTAAGTAAAACAAAAGCCCACAAACAGCGAGCCCGAGCAGGGATGGGTCTGCTGATAAAGATCTGCTAATGGCACGTTTCCATGGGACAGAAGGCTGAAAGGAGGGAGGAAGAGGGGTGAAGGAGCAGAAGAAGAAGAGTTGGAGCGGATCATTTATGGGGATATAGAGCAGAGGCCAAGGTTTTCCTAAAGAAAAACTCCAAATCTCCAAAAGAAACATGTTCCTGTGAGGCAGGTTGCACAGGGAGGAATTCACGGAATGGGGCAGATTCCTCTGAGAGGCTTTTACCTTCAGACTACCTTTGCGCGACCGCCCCCTCTCCTCCTCCTCCACCCCAAAAAAAACATTCCCCCCTCGGCCCGTTCTGCAGAGGTGCAGAAAGAGTTGCACTGGCACCGCCCCAGGTTGATGATCTTCACAATACTGTTCTGCAAGAACATGGAAAAAAGGCACTTTTTACTAGAAAATAAAAAAAAAAAATTATAAAATTCTGGACCACAGAGCGACAAGCAGGGTGGAAATACAGAAACCTCTGCCTGCAAGTGCAGATAGTACATGCACGGCAGTTAATCTGGTTATGAGGCTTTTTTCAGGCTTTAAGGAGTCTGTGTACAGTAAGGTATTCAGAGTAAAGTGTCACCCAGAAGTGCGGCTGACCTCGTTTTTGTTAATGTGTTTTTTTTGCGGCGGAACAAAGCTGTTGATGGTATTTTAGTGAGGGAATATAACTGGACGGCGAATTCCACAGGCGCACATTAAATTACAGCCTAGCGCCGTCGAAAAGCTGCAGAGGGCTGCAGTTGAAGATGTGCAGCCCCTGTTATGAGGGAAACAGACTCCAGCCACTGGCTTCACAGAGGGTCCCCGCTGCCAAGTAGAGACAGGATAATGCTGAAAAACGATTATGCATGGCAGGCTCGGAATTCATACGTATAGCTTCCATCTGATGTCTATCGACCGTTACAAATCTTAGGCTTGTTTAGAGAATACAGGAACGGGGATGCATGCACAGATGCAGAAACTGCCAAGCTTATGTTCAAGATCTTTCAACAGAAGCATCCATGTTGGGTGAATCTGCTCTGGGAAGCTTTGTGTGACACAGAAGCTCAACTCAACAGCTTGAACTGGTTCTTCTGATTGGACAAGGTCTAAGAAGTCCAACCAGGCGTGTGATGGAGCCACTCCAGTACAGCTGAAGTCTTCAGTGAAGACTTGGGAGACGAGGAAGGAAGGGAAACATTATGTAGGCTAATGTGGAGGAAGAGAGAAAGCAGAGGTCCTCTTCTGTCCCTTATCTGGCGAACATAAGGAATCCTAATCGCAGTGCAGGTCGTGTGCTCTGCGCTGTCTCACTCGCGACAGAAGAGCGGCCCGGAGCACCGCAGCATGCCGAGAGCAGCTCCACTGGGGAATTAATAGCAGGAGCGTAGCAATGCCTGGGATAAGAATGAAAGACTTGAGGAGAATCCTGCGATGGGAAACAAAACAGAGTGACGGAAACATCAGGGCCTGATCCTCTGACAATTTACATCTGAAGCATAACATTTTGAGGGGCGTTAAAGATTCAGCAGGGAAGCTCACGCACACGAACAAAGATGCACAGTTCATCAGTCAGACCGTGTTAGGAAAGGGGAGATAATGCTGGAACTCGAGCCGCTTTGTTGGCACGTCTCATTTGAAGCCTCTGTGTTTGTCTTGCACCCAGCTCCCTGGTTTTCCTGTCCAAAACCCTAAAGCCCACCCCCAATCTATGCTTCTTGGAGTCCTTCAGGCTTCCTTCTATACGAGCACACTGCCTGCTGAATTGATCCAACCTAAAGCCCCGCAATTTGGTCAAAGAAAATGAGATGCTTTGCAGAGATAACGCCGTATCTGCTCAGGCTTTCAGAAAGTTTGGATGGTATAGCAATCGAGGACGCCAAGGTTTGTATTAAAATCCAGCACTGGAATACTACTGCTTTTTTTCTCATCATAAACCTTACTTGATGTTTTTCTACTTAATAATCTATTCAGAGAGCAGGATTAGGTGAACTTTCTGTGGGATACACCTGAATCAAAGATTTAAAAGGCAACCTTTAGGGAAAAAAATTACAGTTCATAAGAAAAGTTGATATAAAAGTAATTCCAGATGGTTCGTATTAGACTTGAGTTTTGATAACTGCAGAGAGCAGAGGCTCGTGTATGCAAGGCTATTACAATTTTATATTTGATTCTTCTGTAGCCCTGATAGCCGGAGCAGAGCTGAGAGGGGAAATACTCTCTTCACATGAGACTGTTTCAGTTTTGGATTTACAATGTCAAACCACCACTAGACCCTGTAAGCTTAGCGCAGAAGTACAATGACAGGCTAAAGCTGTTTATCATGAGCAAGAAGTGGAAGAGTCAGGAAACACTCAGCTGCTTTATATTTTCCCATTTCGCTGGGTATTGATCACTTCGGCTCAGTTTACCTGACTTTTCAGTGAAAACACAGATTTGCATTTACATGGCAACATACCGAAAACCATGTCTGTTTACACAGCAATGGTTGGAAATGGTGTAGTTTTCATGTTGGGCCACTAGCGGGTGCTGTTGGCTGTTTTTGTAATGAAACCACACATGACAATACATTGCTAATAAAGATGAGCAAGGGCGAGGACATTCGTCGTTGTTGTTATTGTCATATCTATTTGTGCATGCTCAGAGGAACTTTAATTTTTGCGTTTTCCCCCGTGTAAACTGAGATGAAACATCTTCGAAAAGTTCCACTTTGAGGGCACTCAGACACCCAAAATGCAATTCAAGCTTTCTGCTTCCACTTGAAAACGTTCTCCTGTGAGTGGAGCCTTAGACTGACGTCACTCCCATGGAAAAGTGGGGTCACAGCGTTCAGAGTGTAGAACGCAGGTGTCCAGGAAAGCTGTTGTTGTTGTGATACACCCCGGACAGGTCGCCAGGGTGTATCAAGACAAACACAGAGAGACAGATAACCACACACACTCACACACTCACTCCCAGGGGCAATTTAGGGTCAGCAATTAACCTCACATGCTTGTTTTTAGATTGCACCCAGTTTAACGGACTAATACACATGTATGTGGGAGAGTCTTTCCTCATTTCTGCTTCGCAACTCCGGGAAAGGTTTTGAATTTACGAGCTCTGAATCAACGGGAAAGCAGCGTAGCTAACAGAAGTCACATGTCTGATCATTTCTTGGCTAGATTTTCTGGTTCCTACAGAATCCACTCCTTTAGCGATGCTAAGACAACTTGCTGCTGGCAGCAGCGGTCTGCAAGAAACCCAACACGCACATTTGCAAAAATTATTAAGCTGTTACTTTCAAGAATCCTTCTGAGGTGATGAGATTCTTTTTTTTTTTTTCCGAGGTAGGTTAAAAAAAGAAAGAAGGCATTTGCTGGTCTTATATGCTTCACATGAAAGCAAACGCAAAGTAGTTAAAGGATTCCCTTTTACTCCCACACACTCAGCCCGTGGATCATGAGCAAACAATGATAAGCCTCAATAGAGATGCAGGGATGGAGGCCAGCAGATATCATGACACCACTATTGGCAGTTTACTTCTTTTTCTACTCTGTCACAATTCCATAATTAGCATGCTCTCTGCCAACCAGCTTTTTCTCCTTTCAGAGGCTGTTTATAGTTATTTCGGGGTAGCTTGAGCAAGAGCCAATTAGAGACTACAGAGGCTGAAGTGTAGCATGTCAATTATAATGGTCTAGTGTTCACCAAATGCGATCAATGAGCCAAAAAGAATAGCAGTAGCCTATTGTTACTGTAACAGCTCTTGTGGCAGTTGAAAGCTACTACTGTGGGCTTTTTGTGGGATGTTGGAGGACGATCAGGATCTGATTGACTGCCGGGACACAGCCTCATTTATTAAGGCATAATCCCATTGGTTACTGTGTGATAAACTGCCCGGGTCACTGAAGGTGGGGCGTTTGAGGGCCGCGGAGCGGTCGCCGGCGTCTTCAGTGTGGAAAACGGGCCGTCCCGTTGAGTGATCCCGCCTTTGCCTTCAGCCACCAGCTCGCGTCCCCGACTGTCACTTGTTTGTTTGTCTTCCTGCCTTTGTTTGGAAAGGAGACTTCCTCTGTAAACTCAAAGAAACCAGATCCCTTTAAACAAAACAATCCCCTCCCAGGCCGCTTGAATGCATCTCAATGCAGATTTGTTTGTTTCTCTCTGTGGCTGTGATGCAGCATTAACAAGCAATTATCAGGAATCTCTTTCTGGATCTCCTTATCTCATACACTTCAATTTGCAAAACATCTCATGCATAATGTAAAAAAAGAAAAAAAGGAAGAGGAAAAATTATGTCAGCAAAATGTATTTACACATGCTGCAGCTTCATGCTGAGCCCAAGTAAACACACACTCACACCAAAAAGTAGAGCAAACATGAAAAGCAGAGCGAGCCGCTTGATTAAGACCTCACTAACTCACTAACACTCCAGCAAATATCCCCATCCGACCTGGCAACCAGAGTTACAACTGCGTCAGTGCCTGGAGACTAAACGGCGGCTTGTTTCTGATGGACGGCCAGATTGCTGTAATTTCATCCCAAACATCAAACAACACCGTGGCTGGAAGTTGTGTTGTTGAATCTAAATCAGTGTTTACTCCTGAGATACGTTTACGCTTCCTGAGGATGAAATATACATGCAGCTGGAAGTAAACGCAGCCAGATACAAAATTCCCTCAAGGTTGCAGAAGTGGGTCTCGAAGTCAGCGGACTGGCTTAGAGAAGAGCGGCAGACACACAGGTCTGCACAGGCACGTCTCTCCAGATATATCCATAATTCATAAACACAGCTCCCGTTGTGTTCACAAAATCCTCTTGATTTTAACGCGCATCACATTTTTTCATGTTTTAAAAGCGCTTCACGGCATTTACATCAGAAGTGTATCGCTGAAAATTACTTCTTTAAAATTAGTTCATTTGGTGTGTGAGAGTGTGTGTGAATGGGTGAAAGTGGCGATTCATGTAAAGCAACAAAAGCTCTGAACTGCACTATAAGAATATTTAAGGAGCATTTTTACCGCTTCGCCACCATGCAGCCTCTGTATCTCCAATTAAAGCATATTTTCCAGTCAGAGGGATAACAGGCTTTAGCTGTATAATCTCATTAAAGGAATTAAGCATTTGACTCACACATTTAGTGCTACTCACACAAAACTGTGACCAAAGGAGAGAGAAAAAAAAAACTGCTGACTGATTGTTGCCCTTCAAACTTGACAGTTTGATATTCAGCAATCAAGTTCTGTTATTAAAGTCAACATGCATACTGCTTGTCGTGATACGAGCTGGAGAATATTACGGGTGTCTTTTATGGTCTAAAGTCATGTAGGACATGCTACTCAGAGGTTGTCGTTTTCTTTTTTACAACACCGCCATAAATATCCCATTAGATAAGCCGGAGATAAACCCTGAAGAGAGACAAGATAAGTGATGGAGAGGGAGGCTCCGCCTGGTCAGGCTTTCTCGCCGAAGGCATGAGGGCTCCTCGGAATAATCACTGGTCTGAAATAACATATCATCATCAGCACTGTGTTATGATATCCTGACTTTATATACTAAGTTTGTTCATATCTGTCCTCTTCCTCTTCCTCTTCCTCTTCTCACACATTGAGGACAGTGTAGAAACAAAATGGGTCAAATATCTCTAAATATATCTGCAGCTTTTAAAATTAGCTCGGAGGCTAAAATGGGACACATCACAAATGAAGACAAGACAGTGAGGCATTTTGATCTGTGTGATACAGTTGTTGTGACTAATTACCTGCGGATTCCTCATATTATTGATCCCGATAAGAAGACGGTGATGGGCTGGAACATAGTTTGACATGAAGAGTATCAATCTGCTCCGTTTGAGACTGATTCAGAGTCGTATCTCACTGCTTAATGCCAATCCGAGTAGACAATACCTGACCTCTTTGAGCCGACTAAACCTGTTCTCACTTAGGCTCCGTTCTCACAGACAGACCCACTCGATGCTCTCTGGGTCGTAACCCGGGTCAGCCAGCGACGTGGAGGCCACCGCGCCGCGACAGAAAGCTAAAGATCAAAGGGCGCGCTATTGAATTCATGCATTTTGTCACATTTGTCTTTCATGTTTCAGAGATGTGGAGTGGCACTTTGATTTACAATAACACACTTAACATCTTGATCTGACCTGATCCGGACGCATGGCGATGTGTTTGGGAGCGCCGTGTCACACCGATGTCACGGAGCAGCTTTATCTGCCGGGGCAGCAGGTCGGAGCTTTTCTTCAAGGTCCTCCAGGACAAAACACACATCGAAGGTTAATTTGTACCACCGATGCATCGACCTGCAGACACACACTCCAACAAAATTACCAGAAACATCACAATGAGTCTGTGGACCTGAACAGCACGAGCTAAAAGCCTGTATCATGTTCGCACAGTGATTTCTGGGTGGAGGCTGCTCCTGCTCACTTCTGTGATCGCCTCAGAATATTCTGTCTGACTTTGTCTGAGTCTTTTCAGTGTGTGCATCTAGACTTACCTTTCATGCCCCGCCGCAAATAGGAGTAGAGTTACACAGTCTGTGTGCAAGAACATAAAAGACATTGTGAAACATTTGTATTGGAAGCAAGAGGGACAAATAGGTTTGTCAAAAAAGGATCATGTTTCAACAGCTGGTGGACAAATGTACTGTATGCTCAGATCTGTTCTAGTTAAGGTTGTTGAACTGATGCGAGAGAATAAAAAGTGGTTATTATTTATAACATTAAAATGTAAAAGTCACAAAAATATGTCAGTAGTTTTCAGTAATGTTGGAAAAGTTGTTGAATGTGGTGAGTTAGTGAGAAAAGTATGAGGGCTATAAGGAAAGACTGACTATGTTACTTTTGTTTTCTTTGACACACCACCAGTGAGGATTCATTTAATGAATGACTTACAGATATAGTTTAGCTGATTTTAGCTGGCCTGTTTGTTGTTGTTAATATTTTCAACTGCACCATGCACTCCTGCAAGTTATGTACAATTTTCAGCAATGTACAATTTGGTGCAGAATACAGCACAACCAGCTTATGTTAAATAAATCCATTCAGCACAGGACAGAGAGACAACAGCTCTGGTTCAGCTGATTCAACTGCATTTCATAGAAGTAATCAATTAAAAGCGTGGCTCTTCCAAAGGCAGTGGCATTACAGTCACTGGTGGATTCCTTTCCAAAACGCTGATCCTCAGGCGTTTGATGTAAACTCTCTGGAGCGTTTGTCCACAGCGTGTCCTCGGGATTGGTTAGGCTCTTTGTTTAAGCCAATCGGCGGGTGGAGCGCGGAGAGGAGCGCCATAGCGCACCGTGCGCCGCGCAGATGACTGAGATGTGGTGACAGTGCATGAAGGCGGACCGGGCTCTTTCTCTTTCTCTCCCCCCTCCGCGCTCGACTCCCATGCAGCCAGCAGTACCGGGGGTTTAACGCTTATCGCCGCGCACAGAGCTCAGTCCAGCACTGCAGGCACAGCGGTGCGCCCTCTCTGGACTTTTGCATCTAAATGCCAATGAGACGCAGCGTGCATCGCTTCTCCAACTTCAGGAATATTGGATCTGGATACTCGGTTTACAGCGCCTGAACTGGTTTGAGGTGAGTGAACCAAACAGCTCAATCACTCAGAAGTAGTTTATGACTCATAATAAAAGTTATTTATCTGTTAAGTTAATTATATTTGTATTTTCGAGTTTTGCGCAAAGAAACAAAAGAAAAGCAAAAACTAAAGAAATTCTGACTTCATTATTGTGGCTTTAAAAAATAAAAGGTACCACCACAAAGAGCAAAGTGGTTTTCATGTCTTCCACTGTCAATACTTTGCGCTTTTACGCAGCGACTTCTCCAAAGAGACCAGTGCGCGCGGAGCACAGCCCGTCACCACGGCGCTGAAAAAAAGAAAAAAAAGAAAAACTTGGTCACAGATCGGACGTGTGGAAGTGTGGAGTCCCCGGGGGCCTCCAGATGTATGGACTCAGCTGTCGCCTGTCACTTCGGTGACAACTGGTGTGCGCTCCGTGACCGCTGCCTGTCCGCCACCGCAGGCGCTGGAGCTGTCAGGAGCGCTGAGGAGTTGATCTGGAAAGAGAGCCTGATCAGGGATATACACTGTGTGAAGTTTCTCTCACTCTCTCCAGTTCTGTCCACGATGGTTAGAAGTGGAAACGACTTGAGAAGTGGTGCAGCTGCAACTTTTTTCTTTCTTTTTTTAGTGTTTATACTTTAAAATCCAACCCCCTCAGTCTGAAACCAAAGTGTGCGCTTCCTAAAGTCTGGGTTAGAATCTCTTCCAGGCTGAACGGGTGAATTCATTACTCTGGACTCTCACTGAAGCTAAGCATCTCATAAAGAATTCCCTTAATGCAATGACACATCTTAAACTTTCAAACGTTCCCGTCCTCAGCTGTGATATAAAGAACCAGATCTACAAGGCACGTGAGAGCTGTTACTGCTTTACCTGAGACTATCTATAACAAACATTTGTTCTCACTGGACTGCGGCAAAGATCACCGGGAGCCATTAAATCCTGTGCGTGCCTTCTCCAGGGCTGACAGAATGAAAAACCCAGAGCTGCTCTGAAATATGTCAGCAGGAGCACAGCTGATGAAAACAGAGCAGTGCTGATCCCAGGACACTTCAACATCAGGAGGGTTAAAAAAAAAAAAAAAAAGAGGACATGGTGTGGTCTTTATTTAAACACATTTATCCATAGTGGAAGTTATTTGAGGCGATGCAGTCCAAGTGAGAGTGTGTTTAAATAGACTGTGTTATACTTTGGAGCTCACTGACAGTACAAAGGAGGAAGATTAAGAGCAGGTTCTGCACAGTGTCAACAATGCCACTTCAAAGTTAGAGCTCCCCAGGTCAACATCTCAGTATATTTGGACCAGGCGCTCCTCTAAACCATGGTCACTCCCTTCCACTGTTACCATGCTTTAAAGAATTCTTTTTTCTTTTGTTTCTCTCTTGGGACAAAGACCAGAGAAGGAAAAACAGTCCTGCAAAGAAGCAGTTTGAGTGCGTGAGCTGTGGACAGAGACACAAGCAGAAGGCAGAACCAAGGTGGTGGTGTCCCCTAGTGGCCAGATCACAGGCTGACAGCTGAACTGCACTGGACACAAATCCAGTTCAGTTAAAATACCACCTGGAGGTTTAACTAGATCAAGTCAGCCATCTTTACAAAATGTAATAGTGGGTGTAATAGTGCATGTTTGATTTTATAAGTTGTATACATTCAGCTGTAAATGTGTTTCAATACACAATGTGTAACGTGTAGCCACTGAAATGTGGGTCTCACAGCTGCAGGCATCAGTGTTTAGATGATCTCGCCATGAAGGCATGTGTTGTGGGTGAGAAACTTTCAATGAGCTGCCGCAGGTGAGAATTCTCTGAGAATATTAGGTTATTTATAGACGGGGGGTGTTTGTGGAGCAGCTTCACGTGCCACACGGCGTCTGTTCACAACTTATTCCCAAAGCCTTGAGGTGAATCCAGATACCGACGATAGAATCCAAAGATGGTTTCGTTCAGGATTGTGTGTGTCGACGCAAGATGGAAATATGTTTATGAGTCCTGTGGATTATGTTGATGGTTTCAGTTTCCAAAAGTGTGTATTTAAAACACGGGTGCAGAGACTGGGCGGCGGAGCGGCCTGCATTGTGTTGGAACACACAGACTGTGGACAGACAGACTGTAGCAGCAGTAAAAATGCATCAGAGAAATGAAAGCAGCCCGAGACATAAACAGTGTGGCATGTCTGGGTGTGTGTCTCAGATGGACAAAGTGTTCACATATGTGTCCCCGATGGTCGGCGTTCGCTGGAGGGCCCGAGTGTGTGCCGCAGACACCCAGCTGAGTGTGAATGAACAGAATGTAAGTCAAAATGTGTATACGTTCTCGTGTGTGTTGATTTAAAAGCCGAGTACCGGCGAAATGTACACAGAGGCCTGTTTGTGCGAAGCCAGAATGAATCACCCCTGCGTCCGTGTAAATCGCCTGCAAGCCAAACACTCTGGCAGCCTTTTATCCACCAGACGTGGTCCAGCTCACCGCAGCCGGGCTAAAAGCGGAGCGGCACAGGGCCGTGTGTTGTGAGGAGCTGTCAGGCCGGGCCGGTCTTCCGCGGCTCTGCTATGGGGAGATGTGGCAACCGGGTTCGAGTTGCCATAGACAAACTCCAGAGAGCAGAGTCCGTCGACTGTAAACTGTTTGTGGGAGGCTGGCAGGAGACGGGATGAAATACGGCTTGTTTTAATGCCGGTGGTCCCTGGATCTGCGGCCACTCGGTCTGGCGGAGTGGACCAGGGCTCGGTCGGTCAGATTCAGGCCACTGTTACAGTCGTGGTTGAAGGGATTCGGATAGCCGTGCCCGCCGCCGTGCTAAAGTTTCCCCCGCTGCGGTGTTCAAACGGCGTCACGTATGAGTCGGCGCGATGCGCCCGGAGCTGTGGCACACATTGGATCCACATGCTAAGCATTATTCTAAAGTGATTAAAGGTAGTTAGTGATTTAGCGCTTCCAGACACAGCTCTTGTTTATTAGGAGCTGCAGGATGATGCTGGAGGGAAACGGGTTTGGCTCGCAGACTGGGGTTTAATGCCCCGGCAGATCTTTGGTAACCACACGGCGTAATTATGGGACCGACCGTCAGACCACCGCGATGATGAAAGTCATGCTTGACACACATGTTTCATTAGTGGCATCATGTACAGGCATGATGCTCAGCGAACGCATGCCGCACCGTAATAACGCTGCCGAGCTACCAAGCTGGTTATTATCAGCATGTGGGTCTTTCGCAGACTTGAGTGACAGATATGAAGATAGCACATCAGCGACCTTGCTAATGGGGATTTGGAAAGTTCTTTTCACCCATCCTGATACCTGCAGGAGGCCGTGTTTTCCCTACAGCCGCCGCTCCGATAGGGATCCGTCCAGGCAATCGCAGCATCACAGGGCTCAGAAGCAAAAGAAAACATATTACATTGAGATAGTCATTAAAAAGCCCGGCTCATTTCCCCAGCGCACAACAGGGGATTCAGTTAAAGCTTTCCGGACCCCCGGCTGGAAATATGCAAAGCACACTCTCTCCCCGCTCCCCTTCCTGTGGCTCTTGTTCCCCCTGTTGGCATTGTCACGTGGGCGGAGTCAGTCTGCATGGACGATATGGAAAAGGTCAGCGGGGTTTAGAAATGGACCCTGCAGGGCAGGCGAGTTTTTTGGGACTGACAACAAAGGTATTTCCTGAGATTTTACTAAAAGGTTACAGTTGCAGACTGGAGGGACAGTATCTGGACCACTGCCAGGTTATCCCTCCCCAAACATCTCCTCATTAAAACCCCTGTCATATTTCACTCTGCCATTAATCTGGTTTTGGGAACAAATGTAAGCGCAGGGTTCCACCATATTCCCCAATCACACACTACCAAGTTTGGCTCTGAGAATGAGTCATCCTGAGTATTTCCTGGGATATATTGTTGGAAGATTAAGAGAAATACCAAGTGATAAATCCACACTTTATCTCCTTCCGGCTCTCTCTGAGAAAGATTTAAAGAGATGTTTCTTCTCTTTATTTTGTAGTGGACAGGTTTTTCTTCTGAACTTGTTCAAAAGGACGTCTTTGACCGGATCTTCCTCTCAAGACTAATGTGTTCTTCATCGACCGCCAGACGTGCTCTTTGGCACATGCTTCACATTTCTAATAAAAACACACCAGAGACCTTTTCGCTTCATATGAGACACACATTAGTTTTGCTGCGGTGATCTTGCGAGGCGACATTACTTTTACATTTACTGTGATAAACTGCAAGTCTGGAAACACGTTATGACAAAATGTCTCATTATTTGTTCTTCATTTATTCTATTCATCACTTTTTTATAGCTGCTATCAAATCGTGTATATTAGTTTCAGTGCAGTGGATCTGAAGTCTGTATGGTGGTGTAGTGGTTCACACTTTCACTTCACAGCAAGAATATTACCGGTTCACGTCTGGTCTTGGGGGCATTTTTGGTGTCTGCATGTTCTCTGCGAACTCCAACGTTCTCCCTCACGTGCCTTTGAGGCTAATTAGTAAAATGGCCTATATGTGTGAATCTGATTTTCTGTCTCTTCCAAAGAGTTAAATCCTTCTCGTTGAAAACAGTAGGCTATGTCACATGGTTTGCTCGGTGAGTGTTGCTGCTCTGCATCAGTAAACTTCTTGTATTTCTTTGAATGTTTCACCCACTAATGGTGCATCAAGCTGTAATATTTCAACACTGAAAAGATGAGTAAATGAGCATTTATCATACATTAATTCTCTTTTAAACCATATTTCTAAGTAGTGCCAAAGGTTGGTCAATATTTATGTCTAGAATTGAATAACCCCCCCCAAAAAAATTAGGGATCAGGTTTACAAACGCCTCAAATTTGGTTTACAAGCGTTACTTTCATGCCATATTTAGATTCTTAGTTTCATCTAGCAGACCTGTAAAGTTTCCCCCTCTACACCTACTGAGAGTTTTATCGTGACTTTGACAGCTCCTATAAATCATTGGACTTATATACTTTTACCCTACATTCTCCTCCAATCTGTTCACACTGATGAAACGTGTTATTATCAGATGGGAATAGTGCTACATTACAGCCAAGCTAGATATTTTCTGGATAGCATACGGATGGGTTCAGGTCGACAAAGGCCAGCTGAGGACGAGTGACATGAGGCCCGATGTGGGCTCACCGAGCTCGCAGAAAAAAAATGTCCGTTTGGCCAAAACAACCCGACATCAGCTCCTGCTGAGAGACCGGTTCAAAGAGTCGAGTTTTTGTTTGCTGTGCTCGCAGTGTCTTCCTGTTAGAGGCTGAGCTCCCAAAGAAAACAAGACCAGTGGCTCAACAGATGTGTGCATCTATATAGGTCCTATCCACAGGCAAAAACACACTCTCTCCATTCAGGGGATCATATTTGGGGATTTTGAAAAGAAATAATAGTGAAGCAGGTCAAATTGAAAAGAGAAGATGACTTTGTTTCAAGATCCAGCAGAGCGTATCCCGCCCTGTCACATGTTCCATGTCTGTAAATGGTTTGGTGTCATTAGTGACCGAAGTATTAGCAGCTCCAGAAATAACACTCTCATGCTGGCAGAAACAGACGTATTACATGCGAGGTTTCTAAGAATAGGCTTTGCCCCCGAGGACTGCTGTCCGCAATTTGGAGGGTGATAAAGCAGCCAGTTGTGGTACTTTTTCCATTCCACACACGCGTTGTGCCAACAGACACATGCACTGTATTCACTCTGCATCAGACGTTTATTCATACTGTATGTATTCTGATATGTGTGAAACACCAGTCTGTCTTCTAAACTGCTTTATCCAAGTCATGGATGCACAATGATCCCAGCTCAGAACAAAGGTCTTGTTTCTAAAACTACTTTAGGTTTTAGGAAGTTTGAACTGCATTCAATCGAAACGTCTTTAGCAGGGACTCATTTTAATACCTGTATGAAACACTGAAGTTCAAAGTTTCTCAGCTGAGCAATAAACCATATAAATATGCAATTTCTTATTTAAACACATTCAGATATAAAGCAACGATTTCTGTTAAATAATAAACTTTATTAGCTGCAATAAAGTAGATCTCAAGCTTTGAATATTGTATTTGTTGATGTGCTTAGTGCCAATTTGCAATAACAGCTGAATTATCTTTTGTAGCCTAATCTGATTCAAACTTACTTCATGTGACGCTAAATCTGAGGTTTAAACTGTTAGCGGACAAAGAATAATTGTAAATAACCATTTAAAGGATTGGAGCGTTAAGTAGCATTAGAGATTTCTTGCTTTCAATGGGTCATTAGGAAGGGCCGTGGACAGTAATCCCTCCCCTGATGTTACCTCCTGCCCCTGCAGACAACACAGCACCAGCTTGATGGGGGACTAAAAGACGTCTGGACCGAAAACGAAGGTTTAAGCATGACAGTTAATTTAGTTTATTGTTGTATCCTAATGGCTTGACAGGTTGATGTCCCACAATGCAGTAGCCCGTAACATCAGGGTTTATAGTTTAACACTTTTAAATAACTTGCCTGTAAACATGTTTTTTGAGATAAAGTAAGACTCATTTTGCGTTTCAATTCTTCCATCAGCTTCATTTAAAATATTTCTAGATTAAGAATATGTTTATTCATAGTGTTCAACAGGCATATGCTGTGCCTTTATATGTCTATTTTTTCAGGTAAAGAAGATCTACCGAGTGGTGAAGGGACGCTATGAAAAAGGTTGCAGAGTTCATTTGAGGATCTCATGACCACAGCCACACCCTACTGTACATATTCTTACAAAAGACCCTTACTTTGAAAAGGATTATGTTGTAAACGACAACACAAAAAAGAAAAAAGGATTTAACAGAGAATTTCTTTCTGAAAAGTGGCTCATATGTCAGGATATGATTGAACTTGTTTGAACGGCGTCATATCGGATGTGTTCATCATACATGCGTGGCTTTCATAAGATTGGACTAAAATGGAGCGGGACACTTTTTTTTCCCCCTGTTTGTTTCATTTTGAGTCGCATAAGGAGGTTAAAGGGTCAACAACATCAGAGCCACAGGGAGTCTTCCAGGGCCGATCATTGGGCCTCTCCTCTGCTCTTACTGCTGTTTTACTACCACCTTAATGACTTAAATTGTATCCAATTAAGCAGCACTGGAAAGAAGCATCCCCACTTGCAGTTGTCAGAGTTCCCTCTGTGCTGCGGCACTGGAGCATGTGTTTAATTAGAACGCTCTAAAAAGACTGTAACAGAGCGTTTCTTCAGGAATGTTAATCATTAGTGGGATCCTGACTGAGCGGCTCTTAACCATTTCAGAGTATTGTTGGATTCCACAGTTTGTCTTTTGAAGCCAAGCAGCTCAGGAAAATGTTTCCACGTGTGGGAATTGTCAACCTTAGTCTTTTTTTCTTTTTTTTTTTTTAACTGCATCGTCTTTTTCTTCAGCAGCCAGCGCGTAGCACTCATGACCAAGAACTGCTTGTTTTGGTATGGCGGTTTCATTCATGTGTCCACTTGAGCCCGAGGCTGGAAACACACAGGAAATAGTTTGGGTCGCCATATGGGGGGGGGGGGGGGGGGGGGGGGGGGGGGGGGGGGGGGGGGGATACTGTTGAACTCGGAGGACGGCCGAGGAGAAAAGCCCAGATGTGTGAGGTGTGAGGTTTACGCCGTGCGTGAGCCGGTTTCTGAGAAAGTATGAGGTCATGTGCTGAAAATTTCGCAGCGTCTCAAAGGTCATAAACATTGAACCTGGACATCGACGGGGCGCTGTTTCAACAGGGGTGATCAAACCGGCTTTCATAGGCACAGGGAAATCATTAAAGGCTCACCGCAGAAATTAAATGATGGTAAAACGCCGGACCTGTTGCTTGCAGTCACTGCTCGGGGACTGTTTTGTTATTTAATGTCTATATCTGAGACCACACATGACAGGCCTTGCCCCTTCGCTGATCCACTGCTTTTGTTGGCGCAAGTGTGTAGTGTAAGAGCAGCCCATTCATCCTCAGCCCCGCTCTGTGTGCAGACAGCCACAGGCATTTGTTGAGTTATAGCGTCCTCAAATAAAGGGGCTTCCTCCCTTTAACAGCCCCGGGAGCTCTTTCGCTCCACTTCCCATTGTTTCCCAATGAGGTCCGACTTTTACAACTAGGTGAGAGGGTGTCAGATCGAGGCTGAAATATGACCCGTCCAGATCATACGTGTCTGCGACGTTTGGCAAAAGCGGTCGTACAGTAGTGTACGTGTTGTAAAGGGAAGAAAACAACCAGTTTCCTGACACCAGGCTTTGTCTCCAGACATGTTACTCAATGGAAATGGGGCATTCGAGTCTTATTAAATGGGCAGATATGCAGTGTGTCAATAAACTGCTTCCAATAAACCAGGCCCTTTCAAACTTACATCATCCACTTCAGAACTATATTATTGGTTTGATACAACTGCTATAATCTAATAATAAAACCCAGATAATCTGGTTAAAGATTTAAACTGCTGGTATTTTGTGTTTGTGTTCAGAATAGAAGAAAATTAGATTATCATTTGATACATGCGTTTCACACTTGAGTATATTGCATTACCGCTTTAGTCAAATAAATCTTGACCGATATTCCTCTTCTGTTTGAGCTCTTGAGAAACACGTGATCTTCAGGGTCAAGTGTCAATTGACTAGATATTTCCCTTTAATTTTTACAAACGTCTCGGGTCAGAAACAGGTTAGATTCAAGCGTTGTCCCTCAGCTGCCTCCAGTGTGTCAGAGGGAAAGGTAAAAAAAAAAAAAACGGGGTTACGAGAGGGTTATAGGGCTGACAAGCCCACAGTCTGACCTGAGTTTGTCAGCACCAATCTAGCTAAGTCAATATCAATGCACTGGCTGCTCCACCAGTTGACCTTTTCCTCCCTCTTTCAAGGCGTAAAAAGGATTGTTGTTACAGTAGGGTGATAGGCTTTTATTGGCCTTTATAACCGAGGCTTTTGTTGCGCCTGTATCCTGCTAATACCCGTCGGCAGGTCATTTAAACCTTGAGAATGCCTACTTTTTATAAGGTAGCTCACACACCAGTGAGAGCTGCTCTCAACAATGGTCACCAACGACGGCGGCTTAAGGGACTGACCTTCCCTTCGCCCCCTCCGGCAGCCTCCTTTATGACGGGCGCCGAGACCAAAACTTGACTCATTCAGGCAGATGACGACTCTGGGCCGGTGTCACCGGGAGGATCCCCAGCTCGCTGCGATGATGGAGCGTCCGGCTTTGACGAGGAGCCTGCCTGCTTTTATGGGTCCCCCTCCTCGGGGACGTGTTTAGACCGGAGAAGAATGCGGCTTTATCGTCGAGCGGCCGTTTTGATGGTGATCACCCGTCCTGTCATTGTCAGGGCTTGCTGGTCACAGGCCGCCTCGCCGCCAGCGCGGGGCGTATTCCTGCTCCTTCTTCTTCTTCTTTTATAGCGTCAAGAAGATGCAGACCAGGTGTGAGATGCTCTTCAGGTCGTTGCAGCTATGACAGGGGAATGGGCTGTAAAGCCCCCCGGGACACAGATTTATGGGTCATCTGGTGCTCTCTGAGGTCGAAGGTCAGGGATGCGTGACTTGTCCAACTTTATATTATTCAACTATCTGAGGTGAACCTTGAACTGTGAGGCAGGGTACGTCTAACTTTAGCCTGGTGCGATCGGAGGGGTGTGAGCTCTGATACCAAGCGGAGGTCACGGCCAAAGCCCTCATATTTTAAACCTTTTGTGCAACTTTGAAACACTTGATGAGATCTTACAGCAGTAAAGTTCCTCTTTTTCAACATAAATTAGGAGTTTGGCTCCCTGGCTGGTGTTGTTGTTGCTCTGTACCTTTTGTCCACGTCAGCCCGGCTTTGCATTTCATGAATCTGGCCTTCTGGGAGGAGCCGCATTGTGTCGCCCCTTCCCTCAAAGACTTGCTAATGGAGCAGGGCGCTGTGTCTTTGGGACCACCACAAAGGACCTGAAGTTTGCTGTGAAAGGGTGCCTCTCCTCCCTGGACTTGGCTGCTACAATGGCTTTGTCCACACCAGTATACAGTCCATGTACCACTCAAGTGTAAATGCACCGCTTCACCCCGGTTTTTTTTTTTTTTTTTTTTTTTAATCACTCCGACTCACTCAGACATAATTTCACTTGCTTTCTAAAGAGAATATGTGCATAAGTATTCAAATGATGGTCGCCACTCACCTCCCACGCTGTGATATTTCAGCACATATACAGCGTCAATGTATGTAGGAGTGAGATGGACACGAAAACTGCCACTCAAACTCTGTCAATCATGCGCTGAATATGAGCTCCTGGCCTTCACCAAGCTGGGATCTGAATAAAACTGATCGTGTCCTAAATTCAAAAAGTTGTCCTGAATTACTCATGTAGATTCATAACTTGTGTTTTTTTTTTCTAAAGTCCATTGCTCACACTGATTCACAGAATTAGGTTTTCACGTCACATCCACAAAAACAAACAGCTGCTCAAGTGTTTATAAAGCAAGCAGTTCTAGCTGTTTTATAGATTATCCTCTTTTTAATCAAATGTTTTACAGCGTTAAAACATGCTGACATTCTCCAGCAAAAATATCAAGAAAAGAGAGAACCAATAAGCCCTCTCTGGAGATAATGATCTTCTCCTTTGCTAAATGAACCTTGTCCGATGAAAAATTACACTCTGACACTGTAAACAACCACCGACAGATGAAAACGGGGCAGCCCTCCATTATTTGACCTGAGCAGCTCACTTTTGTTTTCTGAGGCAACAGGAAGAGAAACAGGCGGTGACTCTCCTGCAGAGGTGAAGGAGAGGCAGAGGTCAACGGCGTCCTCCCCGCCGGCGGGTTTCACTGCATGGGCGGATTTGTACATTTAGGTTTTATAGAACTCGCCTAAAATTTAGGGTCCTGTCTCCCAAATGCGTCCTGTTACAGATCCTCTCTGATATGACGACACATTGAAAGCTGACTGATTACTTGTTTTGCTGTTTATCAGCAGTTAGAAGCTACATTTTGCACCCAATTAATTATATCATAGAAAGGGATATAAAATAAGGCCATAATAGTGGTGAGTAAACATTACATTGTGTTGATCAACTGATCTAGTTTGCTGATGGTGTAAACGCCTCCATACTAGACATTACTGGAAACATCCAGCTAGTTTAGAGATTCAAAATTTCAATTTCTATCAGGTATGGAAAGGAAAAACATTGTATTCATTAAAAAAAAAAAAAAATCCCACGAACCTGTATAATCTCGACAGGTGGTTAAAAGCAGACAGATGTAAAGAAAAAATAGAAGTACATGTAAAAAGTAATCCAAATATCTGGTAACTGTTGCCGTTATGCTCATCCATTTGGATTTACACAGGGATTTTTTTGTGAGTTATACTTTCATATATTTTGTATTTGTAACACATAAACAGGATTATTTCAAACTTTTTTTGTTTGATTCAATTTATAAATCTGTAATTTGCAAAAATCAATTTGTACTTCTACTTCATTATTTTTGTAAAATGAATTATTTTCCAACTTTTTGTTTTTAGCAGGGGCAATTCTTTTGTACAATTATTTTAAAATATGTGAACCCTCATAGTTGATACATTGAAATAACTGACAGGACAATAACTTCATAATTCTTTGAAATGTGTCCTTCACCTCTAAAATAAAGTACTCTGGTAAAATTTTATGTGATCCAGTGAGTCTACGCTGTAACTGTATTCTCAACCCGACAGCTGCCCCTCAGGCGTTTCGCATGGTTTCACAGAGTTGAGATAAATATTGTTAGACATTGCATCTCTGATTCAGATGTTATAGAATGACAGTAACAGCTCTGTGGCTGATAAAACTGTCTGCGGAGTTTTTCCCATGTCAAACATATGATGACACTAACCTTGTGGGAAAAGTTATATATGATGCTGATCTAAGATGTTGTAGGTTTACGAAAAAAGCATCCTTTGTTTATTTGCTCTGACAAGCTCTGTAATCATAAAGCTGCAGTTCGCAAACAACTCTCTCTAACTCAGTGACATTTCGGATTTGAGTGCAGAAGAAAACAAAGGAGAAATCACCAGACAAACCAAATCCAGACTCTTTAACCTCGACCACTTTCCCCGCAGCTTCAAGCCGCTGATAGAAACGGAGGAAGAAGAACGTCATGTGAACGCTTTAGTGGATATGAGGCGGTTAGTGTGGTAAAATCAGCTCTGCCATCACTGATGTGCTGCTTGGAGGCGCGGTTCCTGTGAGCTCGACTGGTGGTTCTCATTTGGGAGCGCATGGCTGGGGTGCGAGGGGAGGGTCGGGGAGGGAGAAGCGCCTGCCCGGCTCTGCCTCACCCCGCCGTGACTGGCTGCTCTGAGGTTAAGGGGCCGGGCTGAGGTGAAGAGGGCTGGAAGGAGGAGGAGGAGGAGGAGGAGGAGTGGGAGACAAGGCTGGGATGATCATCTGGTTGGGCTCCTTCATGTGCACGCACATGAACACACACCTCTCTCAAACACTCTCTCCCGTGTGCTCAGACATCTCCCTGCCTCGGATATGGGCCGCTCCTGTGCTGACGGCTCTGACAGAGAAGTCTGACTGCTCCTGTCCCGTCCTGGAACTAAGGCTCAAAGGATCTCGTGTAGATATGAAGCCCAGAGGCTTGAGAAGAATCTAAGTCTGGATATAGCTGTGATTAGATCTTTGGTTTTCCGCTCGCCTCAGGACAGTTGACCCACACTGAGGTAAGACGGTGCTGAAGATGTGTGAGAATGAGTGAGTGCATGCAAATCCGCTCTGCGACATCGGTACCTGTGTTGCTGATCCAGTTTGCCCAGCACATGCAGGTGGTCTCACCCGTGGAGAGCTCTGTTCCGTGGGGATGTCACTCCCACCCATTTGGTCTGGAAAAACACTCCCCCGGCCACGAAAGTGGGCCTCCAAACTCTCCACCCGTAGCACCTCGGCCCTGCGTCGTTTGCCAGGAGCATTTTCACACTGACTGCAGTCGGTGTGAAAACAGTTATTCATGGTTCATACATGTTTGGTATCGCTTTTCATTTTCGAGCAGCCGTTCTCTCAGCTTCACGCATGATGATGTACCGCTCCAGTGAGTCGGATATCGCCTGCAGTTACATATTTCATAAGAGACGCATCTTGTTAAAAACCAAAAATTGACAGGCTGTCATTTGAAGATACACGCAGGGAGAGAAATTACACACTGCATATTTTCCCATCTTGTCTGTCATAAAGGTGAAAAAAAATAAATAAATCAAATAAGAAAACTGGTTTGTATGAGCTCCAGCTCAAGTAAGCAGGAACTCTGAATTTCTTGTTTTTCTCTCCAATTTGAGCCATTCCTGCACTGCTGAGCCAGCGCCAGCCAAGTTAAACATGTTGGGTCGGTCCAGACTGACAGAGAGCACTGTGTTTGGTTGTGTGTGCGTCCATCATTCACTTCCTAGAGGCATATAGACAGTAATTCAGACCAGAAGCTGCTTATTTTCCCCGCACACTCGCTCTAAGGTTATTAATCCAAGGCTCCACTGTCTGGAGTTTGGGGGATACTCTGGTTAAAATGTTGCTGAATGCTCTTTAAAAATGTCCCTCTTGGCTTTATTTATTGTCCAGTCAGTGTATAAGGTCTCGTGAGAGGTAATAAATAAGATTATGCTTGAGTTCACCCATGAGGTGGTGTTGGACAGTCTTTGCTTTAGAGTGAGGACAAACAAGTCGCTTCTTACGGAGTTTGACTCGTACACACACACTCACTCATTCAGCTTTTGTTGTAAGCTCATAAGAAAATAAGTGCCACCTTCAGCAGCACCTTTTCATTCTTGTTGAATGAGTTGAGGGATGTTTTCCAATACAGAAAAACCTTTTGAGACAATGATGCGTTTGAGCTCCCCTCGTTCACCTGTCACGACTTAGATTTCCTCTCTTTTGTCGACCGAGACATTAACATTTTCATACATGTCAGTCACCCTGTGTTGGCCTCAGCCTGATTGCACCCCCACCGCCCTCCAGCTCTCTGTGGGCAGATCAGTCAGATATGCAGGACCAACAGCTCCCAAAGCCATGTTAACAAGCACCTTTACAAAAGAGTGAGAGGCTGTTAAACATTCAGGACTGCAGGGGTCTGGCTAGTGTGGGAGGAGGACAGGGCAAAGGGGGGCGGGGGGTGATAGCGGGGAGTTCACAAAGTAATCTTTCAATCCATGCATCCCTGTTGAGAGAAATGTGTTGAAACCCAGGAGAAGCGATGAGTCTGTCGGTGAGTCAGCGCGCGCAGGGTTAAGTTAGCCGGCTCGCTGCGTCTGTCGTTCCAACGGTTGAGGAAATTCAGAGGAAATGAACTGCAAAGCATGTAAAGGGAAAAATTAGCATGCAAGCACATGTGGTCGTGTGAGCGCAGGGACTTTGGCGGACCCTGAGCCATGCACATCCTGTGTACTCTGTCCGTCCGAAAGGACCGGTGAAAGTTCAAGCCTGACATTCCAGTAAGTCAGGTTTGGCTCTGGGAGACATCCCTGCAGACACTCAGCCATAAAAGCAAACATCTTTCCAACAATGGTAACTGACTCTGTTCCTGATACTGGATTTAAAAAAAAAAAAGGGTGAAACTGTGAAGTCGGGATTCTCGACGCTCCTGACTGAACCTGCCTATAGTTAGCCATCTCCCCGTGAAACCCAAGCCGCTCTCAAACAAGGCCACATTTTTGCAGGTTATTTTGGTCTCATTTGCAAGTCAATAGATGCAACTAGAACAAGAGGGTGTCTTATTTCTCACCCTGCTCTCTCATCTGAAGGCAGGTCGTACATGGGGAGATAACGTACCACATGTTCAGAAGGAAAAAAAAAAAAAAAAGATTTGAGACTAAATAAACATCTGTTGTTAGATGGATTCTTTCACAAACATATCATTGTTGGTGACAACGGAGACACGCCATGAGTCAATCCACCTGCCCTGACAGTTTGTGGTACAAATGCCTCAAAAAGAATCCAATAATCCACTGTAAATACTGTCTGTCATGTAATTCTGGTAAGCTTGTCTTTGGGCAAGCCAGTCATTAGTAATGGGGAGTCCAAAGTGACCGGCTTCCTCTTGGCTTAGTATGAGAAACCAGGAGCTGTCTGGAAGTTTTGGCGAACAGTTAATCATCCACAGTCGGGTCCATATCTCAGAGTGTGTTGATAATACTTTATGTGTCTGTGGGGACCAGCTTAGTCCATAGTAGCTTGTTTCTCTAAGGCTCCACGCCTGCACGCCTCCATGTGTGCATTCCCTCTTTAAGTTTAGGACCTGCACACTCCCAGAAGCAGCCAGGCACATATATCATTCTGGGAGAGAGAGAGCGCAGATTTTCAGGCCCCCTTTGCCCGTCGTGTCTGTGTTCAAAGGCTGCATTCGAGTGTGTCTGGTTTTCCCAGCTGTCTCTCTGTGGCCCTTTGTGCCCATACCGGCCATGGGGGGGCTAAGGCCTGAGACGTGGGGGGGTGAGGGCCAGGTCTGCTGGATGCTGGCTGCTCTCCCATTTGATCTCAGCTAGAGCCCTCGGCTCGTGAGAAATGACCACAACTGGACACACATTCATCATCTATATGTTTGTGTGGTCCTAAACAGCTTACATCAGCTCAAGGAATGGAGTGACGGTCTTTTAGGAGTGATTGAGGAGGAAAAGATTAAGCAAAACTGAACAGATGAGGCATTTGGATAAAGAAGGATGATGAGAGAAACGAGACTGTAGTACAATCCATAACATTACTCAGTACTACTTTCAGTCTTGATCATTTACATGCAATCTTACTTAATTAAATAAACTGAAAGATTTTCCAGCGACAGTTTGATGACTATTCTAAACTCGGTGTTTAATTGTATAATTCTTGCAGGCTATAAAAGGATAAGGATCTGTCTACTCTGCCCAGATCCCCGTTGTTTCATTTTGCCAGTCTTGTCTCTTCAGTGGTACAGTCATGTCTGCTAAAGCGAGGCCGTGTAGAAAAACATTTGTGGCAACACTCACACAGTCCAGGTCTTTGATCTCCACACTTTATTTTGTTGCCTGTTGTCCCACTGTCAGTATCTGTCACTCATCCATGCTAACCTCCATCTATCCAGCTCCTCCACCTGTCTGGCCGTAGCTCCGTCCAGCTGAAAGATGAAACAATGATCAAACAGTCACTGCAGCAGGTTGGAAAACAAACAGTCCAAAGAAAAAGGGGAGATAAAGGGAGAGAGCAGGCTTGTGGACATTCCCCATATGGTGGCCCTGTGTTAAGGCCAGCCCTGTGTTTATACAGACCTCAGGCTCAATTGCTCAAGCTAGCATCTCATGTGGAGGTCCCTTTTGGGACCACGCATGACGTAGTATCAGATGATGTCATACATCGCTAGCAGCATTTAACACTGTTACAGTGTTATTTCTTTAGAGGTGTTGGCTTCATAGGAATATACGTTCTGTGTAACATCGCCCAGGAGTGTGAGTCCATAGAAGAAACTTCAAATTTATGAATAGCACATTGCTTGTTATTGCCGCCGTAATGAGAACGGGCGTCATGTCATGAAGCTTTGGGAATTTCCTAATGGTCTCTGCATCCTCAAAAGCCACATGAGGAGGGCATGTTTAACTGCCACCACAGTGGCGGTGAAAGGGTATAGTTCTCGTCATTGGTGTCTTTATGTAGAGTCATCACCAGAGATGTGCCAAGAAAAGCGTGCTTAGATACCATAATGGGCTTTTGAGGGGGCTGTGAGCCTCATGAAAGGCGCCAAGATGGCGTGATTCAGCCGGCGGTTAACATCCAGCCCGATGGCACTGAAATGAGAGAGTGCAACTCGCAACTCGGTGGAGCAAGGGTAGCATCATTCAGGAACTGACGTCATGACCTGACAACTAATATTTTGTTGTCTTGTCTTTTGTCCCTCCCGCTTCTTCCCATCCACATTTCCGAACTCTGACCACAACCATCCATCTTCCTGCTCGGCCTGTCTAGTTAAAGGAGAGTCTCATGAGCCTGGCGAGTGCAGCGGGGCCCGTGGCCAGCTTCCAGGGTGGAGCGCGCCAGCGAGACTTCGTGATGGAGCAGAAAGTCAGCAAGTTAACCTCTGGCTTCCAACGCAGCTCCACGTCCGACGACGACTCAGGCTGTGCGCTGGAGGAGTATGCCTGGGTACCACCTGGCCTCAGACCTGAACAGGTAATTGCTCACACTCAAGAACACATGCGCTTTTAAGCTGATCTCAATGAAGGTTGACCTGCTAACATGACTTTGTTCTTTTTAGTTGTGGACTGTTTCATTAGATCACATGTAATTTCTTCCTTTAATCACCACAATGAATAACTATGTATCCTCCTGACAGGAAATAAAAACACCATTGACCTAATTTTAACTCCTTTATAGCCCGTTTACCTGTCTCAGACAAAGCACCTCCAGCATGTTACTGACATAAGTGGCACATAAGGGACAGAAAACGCATTTCATAAACGTGGTCCGCGGTTTGCTCGGGGCTGACTTGTCGGGCTCAAACCAAGCAGCCACTTACCGGCAGGATGTGTGTACTTTTATTTACAAACTGTGGTATGGTAAAGTCTGTTTGTGATTATCAGGGATCTGCTAGGAGCAGAGCTTGGTGGGTCTCGTCTACCGCTGCTGGCAAGATCAGAAATCAAGGGGCCGTCTTTTAACAAGCCTTCCCCTCCATAAACACAGCCAGGGCTGTTAGTTGTGTCCGCAGGGCAGCCAGTGTGATGTGGCACTTTTCCCAAAATCTGCAGCGTTTTCCCTCTTTTTTTTTTTCTCCTTCTCGTTGCCTTGTTCCTCTCTTGATGTTCCTCTCTTCTCTCTCATTCTCTTGCCACCACACATGGAAATAATGAGCGGGTGATGGGCATGAAAAGATGAGTTTGCAGCAGCAGAGAACCCCAAAGCCTTAACATGCGTGGCCTTTTGTTTCAGGAAATGCACAGGTCAGCTGTCATGCCTTTACTGCAGCCGTTTCCCTAAACGGGCTGTGCATTAAGGGTCATCATTACAGTGTAGAAACACACAGGTCCCTGGGTGATAACTGACTGCTCCTCGGCCCTTAGGGAGCTGGATGAGGGGTAATAGCAGCATGAAGATGTGCATAATTTATGGTGGTGGTTTGGTGTCGGGGGGTGTTGAGTTGATTGTCAGGGTAAATTGCCGTTACCCCCCCCTCTAGACAGCTAAAGCTGCAGGAAGTCCTCTAACACACAAGACAAGCACAGCCCACCTTTTTATCTGGCTGACTGTAATAGCCCCTCCCTCATAAAGTTTAGTTTTCTGTGGTCAGCCTCAAGGGTCAGGGTTTCATCACGGCAGGCCGCTTTGTCCTGTCTCTACAGAGACAAACATATGACTGGAAAAACACAACTGTGAAACTGATTTGACCTGTTGACCTGTTTTGGCTTGTTCAGTACCGATTTATGAGGAAAATAATTGTTGCGCTGCCACCATCAAAGTGCTAAGAAAACGGGCATTCCACAAAGTCAGTCTTCCATACGTTCTACTCAGAGTCATCCAGGAATATGTCTTGTCACAAATCATTGTGTTTGTGCTGTAGTTTCTAGGAAAGGATTATGTGTAAATAAAACTATTTCCCCAAGATGACAACCGCAATATTTTACTGCAATGAAATGGATGACTTTGGGGAATTTATGAATGGTTGGGAACCCAACACAAACCCATGATACATAAACGATTTTAATTGTGTAAGTTGAAATGGGTTTCAGATGTTTTTCGACGGGAATTCAGTGAGCCTTTCGGTTGAACCATGATATGCTTTTTGAAATGAGTTCATTTAAGAAATGCCACTAAATCTGGTTTAATACCTCCATGACATGATTTCCCCAGGTACAACTGTATTTCTCCTGTCTACCTGAGGATAAAGTCCCCTACGTCAACAGCCCCGGAGAGAAGTTCAGGATCAAGCAGCTCCTCTACCAACTGCCACCACATGATAATGAGGTGAGAATATTTTCAAGTATTTGTCTGCGGAGTGTCATTTAACATATCCCAGCAGGTCCTCTCATTTATGCAACAGCTGCTGGAAAGGTCCACTGTCCATTTTGTTTTACTAGCTGCATCACTTGCTGCCTTCCAATCTTGCAGTCTTAAAGTCTGCTATCTTCGTGCCATCCTGCTGATGCGAGGCCTTGGCATTCACGTTCACATCACACTAGGGGATTTTTGTTCCTCAATCTTGTAGACACGCAGTGTGGGTACAATGTCACTTTTGACTTGATGATTTTATGATGTTTGCTGGGAGCCCCCACCAGCAGGATTCCTGTCATAGCAGTGGTTTTTATGAGGAGTGCTCAGCGGGAGTCAGGGATGCTGGTTGAAAGAGGCTTTATGTGATGCCACCACCGCAGTGGCACCACAGTTCGACTTGGCCGTCTCTCTTCTTTTGTTGCCCATCCTCTTGATTCCACTCTAAACACAGGCCTTGTTTGTGTAAACGTCTGCTTTCCCTCTTGTTAAGGCTTTGGGAAACATCAAAAAGGACTGCTGTAAAGATGAGGTTCTCAATCAGGGGGCTGTGGGTGGAGATATGTTTAAGGGGGTGTAAGAAGGGCAAGCCGGGGTCAAAAGTTGCTTTTGTTCAGTGTGCTCTGGTATGCACACTGCCCTCACTCATACTTACCTAACTTTATAACCTTTTTGGGTGATTGATGACCCTGCATTGGGATCGTTCAGAGGACATGATAAGAAAAGGTCACTTTGACCTTTTGTATAAAATTCATACCTTGTAGCTTCTTTTTAACCATTACACAGAATAATCCCATGACCTTTTTCCCCAGATTCGGTATTGCCAGTCCCTCAGCGAAGAGGAGAAGAAGGAGTTGCATATGTTCAGTGTCCAAAGGAAGAAGGAAGCTCTGGGAAGGGGAACAATCAAACTCCTGCCCCGTAATCTTCTGAACAGTGTTTGCGAACATGTAGGTTCTCTGCGTTGCATGCACCATTTAAACATGGGAATGACTGGAAGTGGTTTGAGTGGTATGAAAGTAAACGACCTTCCCTTATATTTTCTTACAACACAAACAGTGTCTAACTAACGTGCTGAAACAGGAACAAATCACTGTCTTTCCTCTGTGCATCTATTCCCACTTTCTACATTCCAGAGTAGCACTGGTGGCCTATTATAGTTGCACATAAGTATCTGTTAGGACGGCTTAAAATCATCACTGAGCAGCCGTAAGGTCATCATGATCTTTGACAAAACATTTCTAATGTTGCATCGCACAAGACACGCCTTTTGTTTTCATAACTGTGTTTTTTTTTAACCATGGTCACAATTTGACAAAACATTTGCTCATAGAATGACTTCATTGGGGAAGGGAAAAAAAAGAGATAAATTGTCAAACAGAAATCGCAAGATATGAAAGTGCAGTGGACTGACATATTTAAAATCAGGAGCCCAGTAGTACTATCATGGGATATACCCATTATCTACATATGTGTGAAATGTTTGAGTGACTTCAGGGGAAATACTGACGTCAGCCATGTCTTTTTATGGCAGTGTGGAGAAAACTTCAATGGTGGGGAAATGGCGGTGTTTGCCTCAAGGGCGAGTCCTGGGCTCTGCTGGCACCCGACGTGTTTTGCCTGCTCCACATGCAGCGAGCTTCTGGTGGATTTGATCTATTTCTACCATGATGGAAAGATTCACTGCGGAAGACACCATGCTGAGCTCCTCAAACCACGCTGCTCTGCCTGCGATGAGGTAAAACCACAAGACTGGAATGCTACACAAAAACAAAGTTGAGAAGGAAGAAAATCTGAAGATTGCTACCTTCTGGAATAGCAGTATCTCCATTGCTTTGAACAAAAACATTGAAATTAAAATTTATGACAGGTCGCAGGACAGCTTGTCACTGTTTTGTCTCATCCTGTGTACATTTGTGTCTCCAGATAATCTTCGCCGATGAGTGCACTGAGGCAGAGGGGCGCCACTGGCACATGAAGCACTTTGCTTGTTTTGAATGTGAAACAATTCTGGGGGGCCAACGATACATCATGAAGGACGGCAGACCATACTGTTGTGGCTGTTTTGAATCTCTCTATGCAGAATACTGTGAGGCCTGTGGGGAACACATCGGTAAGACGATGCATTTGTGGAACGAAGTCACCCACCATGATTGTGTGTAGTCTTTCAAACAGCGAGGCATTGTCAGTTGCTCACTATGTCAACATTGTCCCCTTTTGCAGGAGTTGATCATGCTCAGATGACGTACGACGGGCTCCACTGGCATGCTACGGAAGCCTGTTTCAGTTGTGCTCATTGCAAGAGCTCTCTACTTGGTTGCCCCTTCCTGCCACATCAGGGTCATATCTACTGCTCTAAAGCCTGCAGTCTTGGAGAGGATGTGCATGCGTCAGACTCCTCCGACTCTGCGTTCCAGTCCGCGCGGTCGCGTGAATCCCGCCGTAGTGTGCGCATGGGCAAGAGCAGTCGCTCAGCGGACCAGTGCCGCCAGTCGCTCCTCTTCTCCCCTTCTGTCAACTACAAGTTCCCTGGCTTCAGTGGGAACCCCGATGACACTCTGACCAACAAGCTGACCCACATGAACTTAGCAGATGAGCACTTCTGGAGGGGAAGAGCCGAGGAGGCCGAGGCACCCGAAGAACCCGAGGAGGAGTGGGCTGAGCATGAAGACTACATGACTCAGCTGCTTTTAAAGTTTGGGGAACATGGGGTCTTCCAGCAAAGCAATGACTCTCGACCTACAGATTTATGGATTGCTGAAAAGGAAACCAAGTTAAAGCAGGAGACCTCAAAAAGTGGTAGTGGTGGTGGCAGTGGGAGGGGCAGCCTGGCCAGTAAGAAATACCAGGCTGACATGTACTGGGCACAATCGCAAGATGGACTTGGAGACTCTGCCTATGGGAGCCATCCTGGCCCAGCAAGTAGCAGAAAAATCCAGGACTTGGAGCTCGACCATGGGGCTGAAGGAGGTTTTCAGGGAGAGGAGCCACAGTGGTACACTGACTCTTTGGAGTGTATTACTGATGAATTGAAAAAGACCGATCACAGCGTTCGAGACTCCATGGACTCGCTTGCTCTCTCCAATATTACCGGTAAGTAGACACAGTCTGACCATGTTACATTCAATCTGAGAATATACTTTAATAATAGTTAGAACCTTACATTTTGTCATTTTTCTCTGTTCTCCAGGGGCTTCAGTAGATGGTGATGGCAAGGATAGATCTTTGACATATTCCTTGCAAGGCTATCATGACCTAGAGACAGAAGAATGTGAGAAAACCAGCAATATGGGAACCCTTAACTCATCAATGCTACACAGGAGTGCAAATTCCCTCAAGAGTCTTGCATCTGAACAAGAGGAGGAGGCCGAAGAGAATATCCCTGAGGAAGAGGAAGCACTCGAGGACAGACCCAAACCTCACGTTCCTGCTCTCAGGAGGACGCGCTCGCAGTCTAGACCCCAGCAGGTCAAGTTCTCCGACGACGTGGTGGACAACGGACATTATGGAGATCTCCCAGTGCGTCAGCCTCCTATGAGTGAACGAACTCGTCGGAGAGTGTACCACTTCGAGGAGCAAGGCCAGGAGCTTCAGTCAAGCCGCCATCATCATCATCACCATAGGAGACGCAGAAGCCGCAAGTCTCGTTCTGACAACGCTTTGAACCTTCTGCCCAAGGAGAGGGTTCAGATGTGTTACAAATTAGACCACAGAGGCCACGCCCCCGGTCCCAAGGGCCACAATGCCTTCCACGGTCACCCGCATCCTGCTACCTCGTCAGACTACAGGCTCCAGGGTCCACCAATGGGCCAGTTCTTGGGCATGTATGGTGATGATGATGACTGGTGTTCCACATGTTCTTCTTCATCCTCTGATTCTGAAGAGGAGGGCTTCTTCCTGGGCCAGCCCATCCCTCAGCCCAGGCCCCACAGACACTACTACACTGATGACCTGCCTAGTGCTGTTGCAGGCATGTCCTCAGCTCCGTACGGCCAATGGACCAAGTCCAAGAAGAAAAAAGGCCACAAGGGGAAAAACTGCATTATTTCATAGGCTTTACACTCCTGAGCTTTGGGTAATGCTCTGACTCTTACCTCGTTCTCCTACACTCAGTGTTTGCATTACAGTAATGGTCTACTTGCTATTAATTGTTTCCCAGCACTCAACTTATCAAGGTAGTTGTGTAAGACACAAGTCCGTATTCTCACAATTCATAATGTATGCTTCTGTAACATTACAAACTGCCGGTGAAGTATTTCAGGTTATTGCATATTTATGGAGCACAATTTAAAACGTGTTTATTTAACAGTGCATAATGTGTATATAATGTAAAGTTAAAGCAACCCCCCCCAAAAAAAAAAAATAAAAAACAAAAAACAAAGTGGCTATTTTTGTAATCTGAACATGCTTTGTACCTGAATGGCATTGACATGAAAATATTGACATCTGGTACGGAGCCACTTTTTCTACAAGTGTCAGAAATTTAATGACAAGCTTACTGTGACCCAAGCGCTTCAGGTGTGTTTTCATCCAGGTTTGTGCATAAGCAACATTAAAGCATTGTGTGTTGTAAATCGCCTGGTTGAAAGGTGTATTTATGGGTCATTGTCATGTAAACACATCATTGTAATCTGTAAAAAATGTACAAACTGGAATATAAGGCTAAGATAGACGATGACTGTAATAAAATTATCTATATATATTTGTGTTGTTTTTTCCCCCCTGAGACAATCACATGCCTTGTTACATTGTCATGCTGGAATCAAACAGCTCTGAACATTTTTAGACACAGGCAGCATGTGCTGAACTTGATGTTTCAGTTTAAACATCTGCAGTGTCCTCAGCCTATTCCTAACACAGATCTCCCACCCTGCCGGTTTCACACCGATTTAAAGCTTCTGATCGGCTCATAGATGACCTCCAGCATCAATACGTGACTTCTTATCTCCCTGTATGACTGCCTTGTGGTCACTCATCACACAATCTAAATATAAGATGACAATTTGAGGCTTTTCACTACATGTATGCCATGGCAGTGTGAAAGAAATAACTTTTTGTTTATTTGAATTTTCAAGTTGGCATTTCTAAGAAAAACCACAGCTGTAATGAGAAAAGTCAACAATACCGTTGAAAAACAATTAGTTGCACTTTCTGGTAGAACTGTTTTTGTTTCTTTTATTAATTTTATCTGGAACAATAACATTAATCACATATAATGGCAGAAGTTAGCAGCACAAAAGATAGTATTCAGCATCAACTCCTTTCAACTTCCAGTAACTAAAAAAAAAAAACCATCTTAAAAGCTGCACAGGTTAAAACATGAAATATAAAGTATTTGGGGCCTTCAATACTGATTGCAAGATAGTTGTGTTTACAGATATGTCTGCCATGTCTTGTATAAACTGCTACAAGAAATGCAGGTACTGAAACAGAGTTACAACACAAAGTGAGTATGAGGAAACAGAGAAAGGCATCACCACTTCAACACTGCTTTCTGGGAGCTGCTTCAGTAGAACTCAACCTGTTTGGATCCATAAAGCTTTAGTAACAATCATTAAACAGAATATCAATTAATTCATGGGTTTTGACAGAAAAACCTCTGAACAAACTAAACTTTCTTCAGTTCAAAGAGACCATTCTCAACATATTTTGCAGTGTGGTTCATGCTGAGGCCTCCGTCTGCTCTAAATCTTGTCCAAGTCGGCCACGAAGCTCCTGAGTGTGTCCAGGCAGCGCTGCTGGAGCTCCATCAGGTTCTCGTCTAGCGCGGTTTGCAGCAGATTATCCAGACTGGGCTCTTTGGCCACCAGCATCTTCACCACCGTGCGAAATGTCTCGCAGTCCTGCCTGTAATGCTGCACAGAAAACAATCCCATCAGAGATGTCGCGCTCATTATGAGCACTGAAAGGGGGCAGAGTAGCAGAAAGCAGGTCTAACAGATCAGGGCCTTTGAAGAAAAGTGATAAAATGTCATCTAAGCATGTTTGTTTGAGGAAAAAAAATATATAGCTTTTCAAACCATGCTAACCTAACCTAATTATGGACTTACAATGGCTGAGCGGCAAGCCAAACACAAAGAGAGAGACAATAACCATTCTCACGCACGGTGTTTCATATCGAGTGTTTTACCCAAATCTAAGGTTTAGCATGTGCAGCATATATGCTCTTTAAATGAAAAAATGAACATATTGTTGGTTATTTGTGTTGCACATGGCGGTAATGGACCATGATTTGGATCAGCTCATTATTAACCAGCATAATTTCTAACTGAGCTTAAACTTTGAGCAAAGAACCAGAAACAAGGAGCGGCCCAATACACTGCTCCCCTAACATTTAAGCACAAATACTACTAGTTTCAATGGTACACAACATATATGCATATCTACAACTTGAAACTTCTGCTTCTACTAAAACTGTCAGATTCTCCACAACAAGCAATATCAATCAGTCCACTGTCTTCAAATGAAGTAAACGGTCTACTTATGTACTTTATTTTTCACTTCTGCCACCAGCTGCTCGAGCTCTAATGACCCCCAACAGATTTAATGAATCCAGTTCTGGTAAAATGGTTTATCCCACCAAACAGGTGTGTGTTTCAATGTGTACACGTGGGCCTGTGTGATTGTGTGTCCGCCCATAACGAAGGGGACACGAGGTGTCAGAGTGTGTTAGTGGCGCTCAGGCATTCCTTCACACCGCTTTGTAACAAGCTTTCACATCCCTCTCCGATTTTACTGCCGACCCAAAACGGCTGTTAAGTTCTTTATTAGAGTCCCAGGTGCAAGCCCACAACATCTTTATCACCTGGAGAGGGAAGGCGAAATGTGAGGGCCCGCCACTAAAACCACCGAGAGGTTCCGCAGCTCCACGGCGGGTTTCCAGGGTTGAGCCCTGATCACCTTGGAACAACGCATTCAGGTGCGAAACAAACACTTCGGATGTCAAGTTGAATCAAAATGTCTGGAGATGTGCCCTGATTCTTCGTAATCAAACAGTCGCAGCCTCCTCAGAGGATCTACATATCTGTGTCATGAGCAGATCGCGCAGCCATTTTAGGAATGTAGGTTTCGTAGGCTGTGAAACTAAAATTAGTTGACAATAACTCATCGGCTATTGACTGTCTTTTAAGGGCAATAAAACTCGAGCCACTGGCTTCGGCAACTCTGAAAAGAAAAATGCTGCCTGTCAACTTAAATCAGAGTCCGTGCTCCAACAGAAATGTGAGGTTAACCGGTTAAACAGCCATATTCCAGCATTCTGTCAGTTATGGGGAAATTTCAAACCACAAGTTGCTGTTTCTCTGCCTAGATACATATTATGCAATGTGGGTCTGAGCTCAGTCTTGATTGTGCGTCCATAAATCTGTATGCCGAACACAGGAGCAATTTAAACTTCAGCGTCACATGAGTTAACCTTTCATGAAGGCTTTGAGAAAGACGAAGTGTTGGAAAATAAAGGGTGAAAGGTCGTCGCTGAATTAGAAGAGGAGACAAATCCCAGAGAAAGTCTACAATGTGTTTCAAGACAACATTAGCAGCAGTGAAAACGTAAGAGAAGCTTTACTGGGTGGGGCTTTAAACCCAGTCACAGAAAGAAAAACAATAATAAGGATGGGAGCAGCTCTCCATATGGGAACCATTCACTGCTTCCCATGTAAGAAGTTCATGTTGGGGGGGAAAAAAAGTAGGTACCTGTTGGGAGGAGAAACAAATCACAGGTGTTTAGTTGTGGGAGGTACACAGGGACCAAAGTAGGCTAAAGAAGTTGATGTGAGACAGTAAACCAAGCTTGGAGGGTGAAAATTAAGGGTCTTTATTTTATGTCCTACTTGATGATTACAACGATGCCTCCGGCTGCTATCCTCCCTTTATTTCATTCGTCTCTCTTCTTGATGAAAAATCCCAGCAGAGCTTGCTGCAACATGTTCAGATCGCCGATTCCCGCTCATCTATTCATTCCTGCATCCCTAAACAGCCTTTTTGTGCACACTCGACACAATGCACGCTCCTGCAGTAAGGAAAAGCTACGACTGAACGGTCCAACAATGCGCGTTGTTATCGCTATTTCACAATGTGCATTGTGTGCACGCAGCAGAGGAAGGCTGCGTTGGAGGACTCCGACAGAAATACACCAGACTGTGGGAGATGCTGGACTTTAACGTCTGTAGATCATGTCAAGCGAACTTGGAGCCCCACATAATGATAGTCCTCAGCTCGACCGCGTGAGAGAGACTCACGACACGTGTGGCCGGCTAAGCTCAGGGTCACCATCGTTCAACGCCGCAGGTCTCCGTCTTCTCTGCCCACGGAGCACAGAACCAGCCGGTTCCCTAGTCTGAGACATTTTTGAGTCGATAATCCTACGTCATTTATGAAGTAGAAATCATTTCTGCTTCTACCAAGACTTTTTAAGGATGAATTTAAAAGAAGAAAAAAATAATTCAGGTTTTAACATGCAGGAGGAAAGATGGGATTTTCGTTGACACAAACATGCGGTGTGTATGCGTTCCACTAACCAATGCCCACTCTAACCACTTTAGGGTTGATTATGTTTGTCATTTTTCAAAACACAACTTTTTCCTAAGTTTTTCCCCAAACTGCAGTCTTTGCTGACAGTGATTACATTTTCACTTCATTATATTCCAGAAACACTGGTTTTCACAATGGAAAGCCACAGCGTAAAGTCACTGGTCTCCGTCTCAAAACCCTCCTGAGGGCGAGCGAGGCTTCGCCTGCTCCGAGGTCGTCACAGAAAACCAGGGCAGGCCTGGGACGTTTCCCCTTGCTTTTATTTGGAGGGCTTCGGCCTTTGTGTCCTACTGACACTTCCTTTTCTTGGATTTTGGGTGTGAAAACACAACTTTTTGAAAATGGAAGGTAGAACTTTTAGAAAACGCTCCCAATTGTGTCAACAGAGGAAAAAACAACTTTTCAAGGTTGAGCACCATCGGAACAAGGAATCTAGCAAAGATCTTTGGACTGAAAACACTCCCTTTCTCATGGCTGGAGCAGAGAACATCTCCATCTGTCCTGCTCAAAATAAATTGCTACAGTCACAACAATTGTGGGGTGACTTAAAATAACCACATACTTCACTGTAAGAACGTGTCCCGCATTTATTGAGCAAACAGGAAGGGCTGCTTCTGACCTGAGCGTGCTTCTTATGCTGAGAGAAAAGGTTGCAGGGAGGTTCTGCCTGAGTTTCCTCCCAGCAGTGGGAGCCTTGAGCTGATCTTTAAGCCTGATACTAAAAGGCCACACATGAAGGACCGGAGCCCCAAGAGGAACTGCAACACTCGGGGCCTTAAAAATGAGCCTCAAAAAAGTGGGCCTTTGCCCAAATCGGATGTTTGCGGAGGTCCAAATTGTGAACATGCGGAGTGTGTGTTGGGAGTACCGAGGGGGGAAGTTAAAGGTTTGAGTGAGATTATACACATGGACGTGAGGTTCTGTTCAAACGAGCGCTGATGCAGGCAGGGGTCCCGCATAATAAGGGAAGCGGGGTAATCACTTGAGGGCTGGTACACATTAGGGGATATTAAAAGAGCCATTTTAATCACTCAAGCTGCAAAGCCGGACCTCTGGATGGAGAGGGTAATAGTTGAAATGGATATGTTTCATTTGCACCGATTGAAATGATGAATGGGCTCCTCTCAAAATGACTCCCAGCCACTTCACTACAATGTGACGCGAAAAATATGAATGTACTCTGCTTCTGTGTTGTTGTTGTTTTCACGTGTTTTTATCACATCGTCAGAGATCGGTGTCCATTAATCTAACCCACAGACCACCTCTTGCATCAGAAAAGGGGGAATGACATGTTGTGATGGAAGTCCGCGTGAAAAAAAATACAATTTCAAAAGATGTTATGACAAGTGGCGTCACAAGCACTGATGCTAACTGTCAGTGAAGTTGTTGGCGGGTTTGGATTTCATTCAAAACCTTGAAAAGCCCACAGATTGTATGCATTATGTTCGGCTCTTGGCTGTAAAACAATGAGCTGTGTTGGTGTAACAAATCCACTTGTGATTGAATTGAGCTGTGTGGTCAAAGGGACGTCCATGCAGCGTATTGGGACCATGCTGAAACAGCACATTAAGAGATGACGAAAGTTTAAAAAACAACACGGAGTGATTAAATTTCTGGACTGTGTGTGTGTGTGTGTGTGAGACAACGTTGCTTGACACAAATTAGATTGGACCAGTTCTATTAAAGGCGTCTGAGGAGTCTGTGGTCCGGCAGTGCCAGCCACCGGATCTCCTCAGCCTGGCAACCGGCGACGACGCATCGGCGCGTGTTCGAGTCCCCCCAGGGGTGCAGAGGTTCTCGCCACGTCTGGTGAGGCAGCTGAAAACGGCAGTGTCAGCGTATGTGTGCTTAATGCCAAGAGATGTACCACGCTGTGGGTGGGCCGCCGCCGCCGCCGCCTGCATCCTGCAGGGCAATTCCTGCCCCGCTTTAACGGGAACAGATAAGTGGCACTGTAGCGCAGCGGGATGAATAGAGGGGGGAAAGTGCAACTCCAAACAGCAGGCCGCAAGAGGCATCACGACCCGAGGACGTGTTCTGCTGACTCATCCTCCTTTTCAACGCAGAAAAATGTGTCTCGAATTAGGTGTTTCTCAAATATAATGCGGAGCAAGCCAAGGCGCATTTTAACATCTCTGACATCATTTGTTTGACTTTCAGCCACATTATAAAAAGTCAATTAAATGAGGCTGTTCAGATACATAAGCCACCCTGAAATCGGGGCAAAGTCCACACGTGATGTGGAGCCAGCGCACTGCGCACACACCCGGGAAGGAACTTTGCTGTTGCTGCTTAACAAAACACATTTCCACAGAAACAAAACCAAGAGGTCCAGCATGTTTACTGTGAAGGGGAAGGAGGGGTCCAGCCTGGATCAGGTCCATCTATCCAAACCTCTGCTGTATTATTTTGATGCTCGGGGTATAAACTGTCGCTCACAGGGACTAAAGTTACTTAATTTGCAGACTGGACAAAACATATCTGTATACCAGACATGCTCATTTAATTTTAAACTATTTCTATTCAGTACAGCAAAATATTTATTCCCACATTAGATTTTAAACTAACCCTATTTTTATTTTTCATGCATCATCAGAGGCAGTCATTTTAATATAATCAAGTCTTTCTATTCTCCATTCATGTATTTCTTTGTGCATTATCTGATAATGAAGAGGCAGGTTTGCTGTAAAGGGGCCCTTCATCGCTCCACTTTGAGTTAGAACACCAAAGCTTTAATAATTTAAAAAACACAAATGAGGTGAGAGACGGACTGAGGTTTCAGTTGCCGTCACACTACTTTCATCTGTCTTTGGGAGTGTTTTCAAATATGTGTGTGTCAGTATTCTGACTGAGACACTACACAATAATACAAACTCCTTTTTTATTTTATTTTTTTTTTTTTAAACGCACACCTGAAAGAAAGTACTGTTTTTCTGTGTTTTTCCAAAGACTTTCACAAATGCATTCAGCAGTCAGGTTGTAGTTGGTTATCTGGATGGCATTTTTCACAGTACATTAAATCTTCTTTGATAATAATGCACGTAGGCCGAGATTTAACCAATCTATGTAATGAATTGTCATGGTTAGGAGTTTGTTATATTACAGTATAAGAGGTTTAAGAGAGTCGTTTCATGGACCAGATCTTACTACCTTCTCGATTTCCAGGGCCTTAGCCCTAATGGCCTCCGACCGGCGAGCCTTGAAGTCTTCCTCTGGTGTCAGCTTTGGCTCCATGCTGGCAGTCGCCTCCTCCTCTGGCTCCGCTACAGATGCTGAAGGTTGCTCCTGGCAGGTCAAAGGTGAAGGGGTTAGCGTCGGGGCCACCGGGTTTAGAAACAGGCTCTGATTTCAAAGTGTTGCAAATGGAGACAACTCTGCTCTCTTACAGGTGCTGAGTACTTGTTTTGGTATGTGTCTCATTATGCATGCCGCACGTCAACAGTAAACACAAATGAGGTGTGATACACAGAGTCTGTCGTTCTAATTACAGAGCGGCGGCAGCCAGAGATCAAAGTGACGAGTCGGTGACACAAAACACAGCAGCTAGTTATGTTTGCAATGAGAGAAAGCATCAATTTGAACCAAATAACAGAATTTGTTGATTATATCGGCTGCAACACGGCGATGGTTCTCCATGCTTTACTGTCACTTTAACGTCTTAAAACAAACTGGATATTTTACATCGATGCTAAACAAGGAAGACATGCATTCACCTACTGATTCCATTATCAATGCGCTCATGTTTTTATTCACGTTATAATCATAAATGATTAATTATGATCCAAATGTTGGTGATGTATTATTACAGGCCAAAGCTCACTTCTGTCTTCATTTAAGTGGCAGACAACGAGCACAATACCTGCAAGACTGACATAAATGAAGTAAATGCAAAGTAATAAGAGATATTAAAAAGGAAATATAGCTGCTTTACATTACTGAAGTGTGTTTTTGAAATTGCATGAAATTTTGCAGTTGCTGCGCCTCTTAGTTTCACAGTAGATTCATATAAAGTCCAAACACAAGGAAAAGAGAGCAACTGGAAAGTCAACAATGCAACAACTGACAAGACAGGACACTTTTTCTAACTTTTGGTCTAATTGTGTTTTAAAAGTGTAATTTTTGTACCTGCGCTATGTAATGCTATGGTGCTATAATTTTGTTCTGAATCACTGTCTTTCGAGACAACTGTTAATATGTAAATGAACTTATGTTTAAACATTTAACAGTGTGATAAACAGTATCTGATCACAGCTAACCTGATCTGAACCTTCTGAATTTTACACACACCAACATGCTTCTTGTTTGATGACTTCAGGTTTATTTTCACCCAAAATGCTTCCTTTACCTTTGATGCCACTGAAGTTTGAGGAGATTCCTCCACAGAGCTGCTTGAGCTTTGCCTTGCCACGGCACTGGGCTTATCTGCAGGGGAAAAAAAAGAAAAAGAAAAACACCACAGTGCAGTAAGCAAACAAGCGGATAATCATTCAGAGATAATTATGTCAAATTAAAAAAAATGTGCTGACTTGGGTTTTACATCTGCAAACACAAAGGTGATCCAATTAATGCAAAACAGCAAGCAAAACAGTCAAATAATTTTTTTGTCAGTACTAAACTGAACCCTGGAGGAACATCGTGGTGGGTCAGTCTTGGACACGTGCCACCTTAAGCATCTCTTGTAAAAATCTCTCGGCAGCAATCTGTCTTTTAGTTTACGCTGTGTTTCCTCTCTATTGTCCTGTCCAGCAACGGTAAAACAATATATCCTCCAAAAAATATACCCTTGAGGAGTAACTGCTTTCTACTGTGAGACATCAAACAATTACTCACTTTTTATGGTAACCAATCAGGAAGTCATAGCTCAGAAGCAGCAGAAAAGCACAGATGACTGCTTCTTTTTCTTTTTTTAAATACTCCCTTGTTGGAGCCTCCCACACAATAGCCGACTTTGAGTTCAGCTGCGCCTAAATTGAAATATTGTTCTTTGTTGGCTCCACTGTGTCTAGAAATAACCACCAGGGCCGAGCTGTCTGAGGATATTTCTCAATGTGATTAGAGCGATCCAGAGCAGAGCTGATCCTGAATCCCAGAGCGAGACGATGGAGTCCCAGGATGACACTTTCACAGGCACCCCACAGAAACAGCGGACGGGTCGAACGCTGTGGTTCGGGGTATTAAAATGCCCAAGTTATAGTGTCATGTCTTGGAGCAGGCGCTGGAGGAGATGTGGTGGGAGCATGAAGCTGATCCTCTGCAAGTTGAGTTGGGGGACACACGGCCTGCAGCCATCCCGAAGGGTTTCATGCAATATTAGCTCAAATAGGAGTAAAAGCATGTTACAGCGCATGAGTAATGGACAAACTTTTCAACTATGGATTCACAGCAAACTGCTGCAGAGGGTGGATCTCTGGGATGAAGAGGACAGCAACTAGCACAGTTAACAGTGGCCATCTTTACAGACTTAATGTCGTACTGAAATGACCAGGTAGACATCCAATTCGAATTTCATGTTTATTCAGAAGTAAACTCCGAATAAACTGCTCAGTTTGTTTTAATTCTAATTCTTTTAATTCTGTGTAAATTCAGCATGTTCTGCCTTCATTCCGGTCGTTCTGCGCATGCTCGTTCCTGCCCAGGACGCACATGTTCCAAGATGGCGGCCGGGAGAAAGGGTGCGATTCAAGTCCACAATCGAGGCAGCTGTAGTTGTTGGTGGCATTTTGTGCGTGAATATCATTATATGGTACCGAACACGCCGTTATAGTGGTCCAAAATGTTTACCGTCAGCTGTGGCCTTACACTATGTGTAATCATTCTAAAAGAGCTAAGAGTCATACTGCTATCATAGGTCGCACTGCACTATAACTTGTTAGCCTCGTAAACCAGCCCACTCCTCATCCACATTTGGATTTTGGAGCTCCAAAACTTGTGGCATTTGTTTAGAAATTAATTTCACAAAATCCAAGACCAAAAAAGGCAAGTCAATCCACTACCCAACAGCACACACACACCAACAGGTTTAATAGGCGCCGCTGCGTTAGCTTCAGAGACACAACAGCATTAAAAACATTCGTGTGGGACTGAACAGGCGAATTTAGCATAACAAGGAAGTCCAAGCAGGCTCACCAAGCTCCCTGTCTCCTTCAAAATCACTGCATTCTTACGTGTCGCTTCTAAACAACTGAGGAGGAAGATGAAGCATCGGGACTCTTCTGTAGGATGAAGCACAGCTCGCTGACTGACTGAAGCTGACGGCTAAAGCTAACAAGCTAACAGCTGACCCAGCTCGTTAGCCACCTGCTAACTGGACGGGGCAATCTCAACTTTCGTGACGGTGGAAAAGAGATTAAAAGCAGTGTGCATACGCGCCACATGCTCAGTGTTACTTGCTGTCTTAAAATTAATAAGTTTCAGGTCTTTTTTTTAATTATTGCTAAGCAGCAATTCATAGTCGTCACAAGCCCAGAGCGCCCTCTTGTGGCTGTAGAAGGTAATGTTTACACGTTGGTTTACGCCAGTCAGTACAGGTTAAACTAGATACATTTTTGATCTGACAGTCACAGGACCAGCCAAACTCTGAGAAAACTTGCAACTTACAGTCCGGAAAATGTGCATGAGAGTGAGTGAGTGAGTGTGTGAGTGCTTTGGTAACTATAACTCTACTCTCATGTCCAAAACAACAAAATATTCAACAAATGTATCTTTGGTAGACTCATGGTCCAACATTCACAGAACTGATGAAAACTATCAAGTTGGGAGACTTGTGCAACATTTGAACTAGTAGTCCCTAGTGTTGAGGTGAGCAAATGCAAGTGTCAGTATTTGCACAAGACGCACAATGTAGGAGAGGCAGCAGAAAGAAGACAGAACAAGGACAACTCAGCTATAACAAGAGCTTGATTTCTGTCATGAGCTAACCTTGCAAGACCAAGGCTGCTTTCACTGAATCTAGAAAATGCAGACCAGGAGTCCAAAATGATGTTTGCTTTGCTGACAGACAGCATATCACTTTTAAACACAAGGAGAGGGAGTTTGTGGATGCCATTAATGTTATGGACTACAAACAGAAAAAGATGAAGCCAACAACTTAAAATGCAGTAACCATTCTAATAATAGTTATCAATAGCAGAGAAGACTTAAGAGTCTGTTGCAGTGTTGCATAAAAATCTGTCCAAAAATACAAGCATCTGTAAAAATGATCAAGTAACACGTTAAAAATATCAAGTTAAGTTACATTCAAAGTCAGTTTGATTGTCAGTTACTACTGGAAATGCAAGACACAGTACAACTGAAATACTGTGTCAACATATATTCATTACAAAAAATAAATAAAACAGATCAGACATGTAGCCCAATAAAATAATAAACAAATAACCACAAATAAGGATAAATCACCCAAAAAATATGCAATATAGAATCTCATACAGAGAGCCTCAGAATCTTATTGTCCTTGTATATGAAGGTGCAAAGACCTCACAGTTGTCAGATAATAGATACCTGATACCTGCAGGTATTGACAGCAGAGCCAGAAATGTGTTTTAGGATTTCTGATAAGAGTGATGCTCAAATACATCAAAATCAAGAGGCTAAAACTGGACCTCCCGACATTTAGTTTCTGTATGGAGAAAGTGTGGGAACTTTTCTAGGTGGAACAAAAAACATTCCAGAAAGTCATGAAAAAAGTAATAATCAAAAGCTGGAACCTGGCCATTCAAACTCTACCACTATCTCTTCATTTCAACATATTGCAAGTGTACACACGCACACACACACGCATACTTACAGCTAATCCATCAAAATGAGACTGTTCATTATTGCTGTTGTCTTTTATCTCATGCATTTGTTATTGAAGTGAAGACACCACATTGTTGCCACTATTTATGATAAATTGTGCAAGCTAATGTGTATGTTCTTAAAACTAAAGAATAAAAAAACCCAACTCACTGCGAGTCAGCATCGACAAGTCATTTTCAAGATACATTGAAATCTGTGTGCAATACATGGCCCGTCATCACAACCCCGTCACTGTGAACTACGCTCTGCTGTTCTAATTAGTATCCCAGATGGGAGTGGAGGTGGGAGCTACGACTGTTTTCTCGCTGTTTTATTGCATTTTCAAAGGGCGGTGCAACACGGAGCTATGCTTTCAACACTTCAACATGCTTCTTCATTTCACAAATCAAAGGACGACAAGGAATTATTGTTCACAGCTTTCCCCCCTAAATTAATGATCGTCTTGACGCCAGATCACTTTAAAACGAGCGTTTGTAATGAAAGTCGCAAAATATAAAAACGGACAAACCCAAATTCATTTGGAAGACGTCATTATTAACAACTCTCCCACTGGAGAAAATGTTGGGTTCTGAATGCAACGCCAAACCACTCCAATAAACCAAGAGTATCCTTTTCCCCAGCCACTCCACTGTGTGTGTGTGTGTGTGTGTGTGTGTGTGTGTGTGTCATCAACATCCTAACATGTCTGAGCACACCCTGACCCCTCACATTACACACCTCTTCTGAAAACAGATGCTTCACCTGGAATGGCTTAATTCCTTTCGCCACACTGGGGTCACATGTGTCTCTGTAGAGAGGGGTTAATGATTTCCTCTGTTGCCATTTCACACAAATTTTCTATTAGATGAGGGGGAATTCACAACTTTGCATGCCGAATCTAAAGACCTTAGATTCTTTTTTTTTCTTCTTTTCATTCTGTGGCGAATCGCAGAGTGTCAGGTAGTTCAGAGCGCTGCTCTCTTATTGGATGTCACGCTATCCACGGGGTCACCAGGTCAAATGGTCAAGTCCATTACTGCAACGTCTGGACAATACATTTAAAAATTAAAAGTGGAGTGAAAGTTTTTTCTCGACAGCACTGTTAATTTGCTTACAAGCTGATCACTGAACCTTCTAGAAATGACTGCACAAAACCTCTCGGAGAATTTTCTTCTACTCCTGTCATCAGGTAACGGCGAGTCTTAACAGTTTAGCTATCTGCAGAGGACTTGAGCCTTACGCTTCTGCTGCTTCTGCTGGTGGCTGTGTCCTTTCTCCCTCTCAGAGGAGGCGCTTCTGTTGGAGCTCGATGCCGAGCGGGAGGCTGCAGGTGCCGGGGCTTCCCTCTTCACAGGGGAGTGGCCGCGTTTGATTACCACGGACTGAGGGCTCCTGTAGTCGTCCCGGTCCTCTCTGTTAAAGTAGGAAGAATAATAATGACGCACGGCACACCTTCAGGAATTTAGCGTTAGCATTCAGCACAGTGGTAAATAATATGACGTTTTGCTGGAAAACCAGGACTGAACCAGAGATGATCGCAATGCGATAGACACACGATAACAGAATCACATGAATTTTTTAGTATTTACTTGGCATTTCTGTCGTGTGCTGGTCTGACAGGTGGGCCGGACCCTCGACCTCGGCCGCGGAAATAGTTTGGTCTACTTTTCCTGAAAGAAAAAGAAAAAGCATATTTTTAAATTTTCTTTTTTTCTAAATCTAAGGAAATGTAGTAGTCAGGAAATGCAAACGCGTAATGCAACATTTCTAAGAGCATGTCGAGTAGACGCTATTTTCATGGGTGACGCTGGAAGAAGAGAAAGTCCTGGATGTTCCGACTGGTAATGGAAACAGAAGAAATAAAGACGAAAACCCACAACGACTCAGTGGGACTCTGTGGCACACTGATCAATTTGTGGAGCAGATACAATCTTCCACTTTGGCACCAGCAACTGTCGGCTGACAGATGGACCAATTTTGTTCTCCGTTTTCTGTGATCTGTCTTCAGTTGTGAGTCCAGCAGGGAATCGGGCTAAAAATGGAGCCGAGGCTAGAAAGCACCCGATGTTATTTAACCGTGTAATGTGATTTCACAGCATTTTATTTGTTTTGACAGACCTCATACAGCTACTAAATGACAATAGTTTAATGCATTTTTTAAATATGAACCACATCCCTGAGGTCCGGACGGCGAGCCGGCTCAAAAAGCACCTGGCTGCCGTGACCTCTGGCTGAACTCGAGCCACGTCTGAAACAGAAAGCAGGTCTAACAAGGCCTCAAACTTTTATGGCTGGCGGTCCGTTTGAAGTGGCCAGGACTCGGCATGCCGTTTGCCAAACACCGACTTTCCATTCAGGCACCACAACCTAAGAGCAGGAGGACGTATAGGTGGAAAAGAAATCTTCATTTGCTGAGGTTAAATGACTCAGCAGAAACAAACAAAATGCATCTTTCTGGCTGGTTTCCACAATAAATCTGGCTGAACCATATACACATAATTGCTGAAATATGAGAAAGAAATGCAACAAATATTCATATTTTCTAATTTATTAACTGAAAACAGTTGACTTCAGTGCTCGTCATTAGTAGGAGCACTGAATAAGGCAACAGGAGTTGTTCAATGGTCAGTTTAGGCTGCTCTCTGAAGCATGTTCATCATAGTGGCAGAGTAAAATCAGACCTAATTGGTTTAGGTTAAGAGTTACTCGGGTATCACTGAACAGGTCAAACCTTTCCTGACCTATAATAAAAGGCGACCAACTTCTACGACCAACACGGTCCTGTACATGAAGCTTTTGGTTAATCATGGCTTTTAAACAGCGTGGTCCTATAAATTCTAAGGCATCAGCAGATATCGGAGTGAGTCACATCAAATGTGCCCGAAACGAACTTCTGTTGAGGACAGAATGCCGCCTTTGTTTGGTGGTGGGGGAGTGCAACACAAAGAGGGAGTCTAATTACAAAAAAAAAAAAAAGAAGAAGAATATATTAACTTAGCCTGTACCTCTGCACAATACTGAATTCAAGTTTCACTCCCAAACACCTGACTAATACCCAAAGCAGTGTTTTTCAGAGTGTGGAAGGGAGTTGGTCCTAGAGGGAGCACAGCAGGAGGGAATCAGAAGAAGAAATGTGGGGTTAGGAGGATGTCGTTTAGTGTAACAGATCAGTATCATTGTAGAGAAAAACATAAAAGACACTAAAAATAAAAAAAAAGTAACTGGCAAAAGTTATATTTTTAATGGCTAAAGAGCCACACAGCTGTCAACATTAAATTACATCAAAATTCTTATTCTCGCATTCATCAATTCTAAAACTGCATCAATGAGTCCAGATTTACAAGATATCTAGAAAAGATATGAAATATTTCTTTTCCATTTTGAATAATAAGTACAGACATAAAATCTGCTGCTCCGAGACTCTGAGACGTGTGTGTGGGTGTCTGAGGAGGGAGTGGTCCAGCTGTTTTTCCTCTCAGGGTGGGGTAAAAGGCGGGGGCGGGATTTTTTTTGGCTGAGTGAGTAGACACTGGTGCCCTTTGTCCCCTTCTTTAGCCTGGTATGACTCCTGGCGAGCAGTGGGGGGGCTCAGGCCTGGAAACTGGTGGTATGTCGGAGTGGCAAACGGAAGAGGAGCGCGTGTTGATGTAGTTGTAATCACTGCTGGACTTCAATGTTTGAGTGTTTGGTTCAGATTCAGTAATTCATTAAAGTACGAGAGTTGATATATTTTACTTACTCCACGTTTCTTTGATAATATTTGCAAAGGCATCAATTTTAATGGAAACATTATATTTGTTTCTATGTCAGAGTATGGAACTTAAAAATAAATGAAGTTCTGAGATGATCGATTTTTTTTTTTAAGATCAGAATGTGGTTTGGTTTTCACAGACAGAACTCTACCGACCTCTAGTGGTCATAATCAGGTGTTGCATACACAATTCAAAGACGCTGTGCAGACAACCCAAAGAGGTTGTGGTGAAAACTCTCACCCAAGCAGAAGAAAAACACTCATAAAAAAGTTTTTTCAATTACCTCGCGCTTAAATGATGCCTCAAGTCATCTCTGCTGTACGCCGGCTGTGGATACGGTCCCTCCTGAAAATAAAATACATAGAAACTGTATTCTCACGGCATTATCTCAAACCCCTCTGATACACACACTTGAGTCAAGGGTGTCCAAAGTCGGTCCTGGAGAGCTGCAGCCCTGCGTGTTTTTCATGTCTCCCAGCTTCAACACAGCTGATTGCAATGAGGCTCGTTATCTGGCTTTCTGCAGAACGTGGCCATGAGTCTTCATGAGATTCAGGTGTGTTGAAGCAGAGAGACATGGAAAACATGCAGAACCCACTTTGGACACCCCTGCTCGACACTGATGTATAAACTGCACGTTTTGTTCAGATTCTTCTTTCATCCGTTGTCAAACTGCAGAGATTTCACATGTCTCAGATCTCAGATCACTGATCCCGATCTTGTCTTACATTTCTCTGTGGGGGGGAATTTCTGCGAAAATTCCCAAAGCTTTGGTTTCCCTCGTAGTACTGGCGGTCACTGTGTGCGTAAGCGCCTTCGTCGTGATACTCTCTGGTGTCCTGGTAGTGCCGGGGCCCGCCGTACCACTGTTCGTCTTCATATCCTTCATCATATTCCTGTCCGGACCACGGCATGTGGCCCCTCTTATCTACGATGTTGACCACTCGATGAAGCGTCACCTCAAAAGAAAATAACACAAATTACATATTAAAGCAAAAACTTTTGAAAAAAGACCTGAATGAGGAAAAGATATTGAAAACTCGTCCCTTACCTCTCTTGAATTCGGTTGCTGAAAGTGTTCCTCGTATGCGTCTCTAATTGATTTTCTACCACGTCGGTAAGCCACTTAAAAATTTGGAGGGAAAAAAAAAAGCATTCATTAATATTCTCACAGTTATTTTTGCAGCTTAATTGTAACATCCTATATTTTCTCACACAGATTTGACTTGAACTGGAATGGGAGTGGACTGAAAACTGAGATTTGAGGGTCTCCAGACAGAGCTGCCGTCATCAAGCTGTATATTTGTTAAATGGGACTGAAAACATGAATTCAGCATAAACGCATGTGGCCATGAGCACAATACGTCACAACAAAAGTCAGTGGCAGCACCACCGCCATCATTGCGTCACACATTTTCACCAAATGGCTGAAATCTGACATGCTGGAGGCACTAAATTTAAATGCTGAATTTATGCTGAAGCATCTGCTACAAATGCTGTGGTTGCTCTGTGGACAGACTTCAAACCCAGACTGTCAAGTCAACTTCATGACATACTGGTGGCTCAGCAGGCCTGTACAGACAAGTTTCAGAACAGGCTCTCCGAGTAGCTGGAAAGCTTTTCCTTTATTCACTGTGTTTGTTCAGATGCTTCATCTCATTTCGAAATAATCCCAACATAATACAATCAAGGAAGTAACAACAGACATTGAAATGACAGAATTAGGATGACACAAAACAAAAACAACACATGACAAACACTGTAGCCAAAAATGACCAAAAACGGTTCTTTTGATGTCCTGCACTGAGTGAAATCACCAATAAATTATTAGAGACAGTTTAACAGACAGTTAAGGCAGTTTAAAGAAAGAGTGCTTCTGCCTCGTTACCAGAATAAACCTAAACTTACACTATCTGACAGTTCTGCAGTATGACTGTGTTTTTTGACAGTAAGAAGAAGCTCGTGTTACAAATACAGTATATTTTCTTAATATGAGGAAGTTTGAGAAAGAGCTGATCAGAGTGTGCAGAATGTAACAGGCACCAAAAACTGACGTAAAGATAGGCGAGACAGGTAAAAGTAAAGGCAATGAGTGTGTTGTGTTGTGTGCAAACATTGCCATGTAAACGCATCTTTCATTGCTCAGTGATATATCAAAGGAAACAATAGTTTGGCGTAAGTAGTGTTCAGTGGAACAACAGTTGATTTGGATGTACCACAGCAGCCAAAAAATAGTATTTGTTTTGGAGCTGCAGTTATAACTACAATTGTTTTTCAGTAAATATGGTGTGACTACAGGTTACGCTGTCAGTTATCTTTCCATCCGTTACTTGATCAACCCAAGACTTTCTGGGTATGTTCACTCATTAACTGCGTAGATTCTTGCAGGATGGTTCAGTTGATTCCTACAGTTTAAACACAGATGATTAATTTCATCTCTCTGGAAAGACATTCATCATGTATTTCATGCTTAATGCGTGAAACACTAAGAAATGGGTTATGCATGTGAGGAGAAATAATTACACCTCCAAGGCCACAGTGTTGCCATGCACACTACAGATATCTGAGACTACCCGCTAATGAGGCTCTGGTCACATCGAATCTCACAGACTATACTGAGTACGCTGAGAGAGTCAAGGGTGGCCTATGCTCATATGTCTGCTGTTGTGTTTGAGGTGGAGCTTCTGGCAGCAGTTTTACTCAGGATGATGGTTTGTAAGCAGACCAACACCTTCTCTAAGATGTTAAAGACCTTTTTTCACACTTCCTGGTTTTTCAGCCGGAAATACGCAATCACGGGGTAACTTTGCTTCCGGTACCAATGCCACAAGCTAAAAACAAACGATGCTGTGGCGTACCTGGTTGCTTTTCGTAAGGGCTGAAGCAGCCTTATCTTAACTGTTACTCGTTTCCAAAGAACGAAGAAGTCAGACAAAAGTGGGTTCAGGCGATTAGGCGGGAAGAGGGAGGGAGGGATAATACACAAAAACACCCTCAGCCAGAGATTTATCACTCCTGAATACAACACATTTTGTGACCATCAGATTTTCAGTGTCACTAACATTTTTTTTTACAAGGATGTGTATTAATATAAACAGGTGGGACAATCCTCTTTCACATGGAACACTCATGTCACAAATAACTATCCCCTGGGATTAGTGAGGTATTCTGATCTGCATTGCAAAGGAGAGATATCTTATCTTCAACCTCTTAACATCTGCTTCATTGTTTTCACACACTGATCCACAGAGACCCCCTGCCTAGTGTGTTTTCACATGTATTCATGCCATTCTTATTTATTAATGTGGAGCAAAGATACCTATGTAGCAAGCATTTTGCTGACTTTAAAGAAACATACAGTAGCAAGAAGTGAACCTCTGAAAATTGTCCCAGCATTGCAAAATTCCCACTTCCAACAACTGTTGAACTCCATTTAAAGACAAGCTAGACCTGGGGTGAAATCACTTTTCGAAAGATGATATGTTTTAACTTACAGTGCATTATAATCACGCAGATCGTTTCACTTACTTTGGAAGGAATGACTTTAAGTCGAGTGGCGATCTCAGCAGATAGATGGACACAACAGGGGAGAGTTAAATCTCCGCTGGTGCAAAAGCGAGGGATGGGGATGGAGACCTTTAATGGGGAAAGAAGAAATCTTTATTCGTATATAAAAAAAAGAGCGTCGTGGATTGTGAAAACATCCAAATCGCTCACTACTTTCACTCACATGTTAAAATATTGAGTTTATCTTGCAGACACGCGGCTGTTGTAATGTGGTAATAGCACAGCTGTTAGCAAACATGGCTAATGAGAGTGAAGGCATGTGAAGAGCTGTAAACACTCACCGAGTTGTAATTTAATGTCTCGTCACGCCAAACACGAGTGACATATTCCTCGCTTCACCACAGTGCACGTAATCGTGGTGTCCGGTTGCAAGAGAGTCGACCAGAATCGCCAGTACAATGGAAATAAATCAAAAACAAAGATAAATAAATTCTGTAAACAGCGCGGTTCTCTTCCACTCCTGCACACTCTTCCTCCCCTGATGTCTTCACTGCAGGACCCGTGGAGGGAGGTGTAATGCTGCCCCCTCCTGGAGAGGAGGCACTGTTTCACACTATAATGACAGTGAATGATAAATTCAAATACAGGACAACTTACTTTCAAAAATAAAAGAAAATACAATACATTTGCAAACTCCAGCTGTATGAAATATATTTCCTTAATATTACCTAACGTAGTAGAGTGGGTGTTCAAAGACAGGAACACCAGAGAGCGTCTGAGTGTCATATCATGAGGTCTTAGAGCATGATTTTTTTTTTCACATTTTTAATTCCAAGAAGATATTTTGGAGGAAAAAAACGGTAGGAATGAAGGAAAATTGGGGCAAATTGATTTTTAAAATAAACTTTGCTGTTAATTTTAAATGAGTCACATGAGTTGAACATGAAATATAAATAGGGAGATCTGTATTAAAATGATGGGGTGCCAAGATGCATAAGAATACTGTACTGAATGCTGCACTGGAATTATTGCAATTAATCATTTCCAAATATTAAGTATAAAACTCACAAGACTGGACTCATGCTTTTTAGTACCTAAGGATTGGATTTGAAAAAAGAGTTCTGATTAAAGAGATATCTTGGTTTATGCTTAAAACCTGTCGGAGCATTAGAGTACACAAGTTTAGAGGTTAATTCTTTTGTATAATTTGTGTTTTTAGACAGAATGACCCTCAGTAATTGTTGATATTGCATGTGGGATCATATGCTGCAGTTCCTGTCCTGTTTGTATTTGATGTGTACTTATCACAAGTAGGATCTACCCTGCTATAGGAGTAGTTTCAGTGATGTTTTCATAAATTCAAATTGAGGTGCACTTTTTGCATGTGGGATCTGTCACTTTTAAGAAGACTCCTCTTTAAACCCTGAAGTGGGAGCAGTTTCAACTGTGTTTTTATCTTTTGTGTACTCATTGCGTGTGGGATCTGTCTTCAGTTCCCTTTAAACCCTGCTGTGGCTGCAGCTTCAGCCCTGTTTTTCTCTCATGTCTTTGCTAAGATGAGCCCTATTTAAACACGAGCTGCAGTTTCTGCCCTGCATTTTCTTATGTGTTCTTAGTTATTTCAAGTGGGATCTCCCCTGCAGCAGGCAGGACATTCTCTGTCTTTACTAAAAAGAGCTCTCTTTCAGGAGCTGCAGTTTCAGTCCTGGTTCACACTGTGGCTGCGCTGTGACCGCTGTCACGCGCAGCGCTGTTGTGATTACATGGAAGTGATTGGGTGACGCCGCGTCACGTGACCATCCTTCGACAGGACTTTCCACGACAGCTGAGTAGCCGCTGAATAAATGCGCCTTTTCACCTGTAACGCGGCTCCTTTTCGCGTCCGCTTTGGCCGGGTGTTTTTGTTTTTTCAATAGTAAAAAAAAACAATTTTAAAAAAATATGGGAGACAAGAAGAGCCCGACGAGGTAAAATCTTTGCTGGCGGCTTTTGAGTGGAGACTTTAAACGGGTCACTGGTGAGCAGAGAGCTCGGTCAATGGATGAAGCTGTTTCCACCGGAGTGCTCATGGCGGCGGGCTGCTTGCTTCTAATGCGGGGCGACCGTGTGTGAGCGGAGGGGGCTCCCTTCGGCGCGACTCTGGAGCTCTTAATATTTAGTGTCCCGTTTTTTTCTTCCCCTCTCTACCGTCTTCTTGAACGCACTGGTAGTCTGTGGAGTGAGTATCGCCTTTGTAAACCCGCCGCTGTGCCTGTGTTGTTGTTTTGTTTTTGTCTGAAGGCCGAAGCGGCAGTCCAAGCCCTTCTCCGACGATGGGTACTGGGACTGCAGCGTCTGCACCTTCAGGAACAGCGCCGAGGCGTTCAAGTGCATGATGTGCGACGTCCGGAAGGGGACGTCCACACGGTAAGAACCACAAGTCCGCATGTTTCTGCTCGTAGGAGCTCCGGGGAGCTGCTGCTGCTGCAGCCCGCTGATTTCCTGTGACAGCCGTGCGTGACACGGATCTCCTCTTTGCTGGTGAACGCATTCAGATGTAGAGACGTTTTCAAGACATTTACGTCCTCAGTAATAATCACTCGTAGCAATGGCTGCTGCGACATTTTAGTTGAGAGGCCACATACATCTTCATCCCGAAATAGTGTTATAATAAGCTTTAAATGTTTATTCTGCAACGTTTCAAGGGGACATTCTTTGTTTTTGCGTTTTCGTTTCATTAAGGTTTCCTGTTTACACTGAATGTTTTTGAAAATGATCCAGTTCTCATGTGGGGGCGCCAGTGGGTGCTGTCTGTCATGAAACTGCATAAATACTCTAAACGTTATCAATGGCAAGTAGGCTACATGGACATTCTTATGGAGAGACACAGTGTTATTGTTGTTAGGAGTCTCAGGAGAACATGAACTTGAAGTCATGCCAGGCTGCATGCCGTTGTTGTTATGTTCCGTCTACTTGCATGTGAAGAAGAACCATTTACTCCAGCCGTAGTGCACATGCGCAGTTGCAGCATTTCAGAAAAGTTGCGTTTATCCCCTTTTATATGTAGACAGAGTCAGAGCGTTTACAGAAAGTTCCACCTTCTGAGCCAAATTCACAAAGTTGCACTTTCAGTGGCAGCAAGCACCAAAAATGCATTGAAAGTCGTCTGTTTCCACTTGAAAATGTTGTTGCAAACAAGGCTTTAGGTTAAATAGTGCCATAATAACATTTAAAATTACACTTTAAAGTGTTTCTTCTTAGTTGTGGCACAGCGTAAAATGATGAAAATGTCTATTTTCACAAAACCAAACAATTACTACTGAAATCTCAACATGAAACCAATTTTACTGATACTGTCTTGTGCAAAATACAGTGAAAACTCCTATACCTGCTGCAGCCATACAGTGAAGCAATAGTTGGAGGTTGTAGGTTCAAATACCAGCCACACCTTTCTGTGTGGAATTTGCTTGTTCTCCCCATGTGCACATGGGTTTTCTCAGGGTTCTGTAGTTTCCTCCTGCAATCCAGTAACAAGCATGTGAGGTTAATTGGTGACCCTGAATTGCTCCTAGGTGTGGCTGTCGGTGTTTTTCCTGTAACGGACCGATGACCTGTCCAGGCTGTAACCTGCTCTCATAGTCAGCTGAGATTGGCTCCATCGCCCTGCCACCCTGGACAGGATAAAATGTCATAGAAGATGGATGGATAGCTTAATGGGGCGGTTCTCAATGTATGGAAGGACTACCCTCCCTGACAGGGCTTAGATTGTGTCTTCCCTCAACAAGTAGTTGAACTCAACATGTATTGAAACCTGTTGTTATTAAAATGTTTTTTTTCTATAGTAATAAAATCATTTTTCACCACAATTCAATCCTTATTCCATATTTACAGTGAAAACTAAGGTAATATTTTGAAGTTTCAGTGCAGAGCAGTGGCTCTTCAGTCCCTTTCTTCATCAAGAATGCCTCTAAGAGAAGAGAAGGGCTATGTTAATGTTAATGCTAATGCGTATCCCTCTGATATCTGAACATTTGAGTCATGCCATTCTCACCAAAATTATGTTCAAAATCCCGACATTTAAAGACTGATAAAAGACTTTTATATGTTTTTATGTGCAGATGCAACTTAAACACACTCAGAGCAGGCAAAGCCTCCAGCCTCAACTGTTAAAGATCTTTCCATTCAAATGAGAGCAGAATAAGTCCACAGTGACAGGTTTTGAAAGGTTTTAGACAATGAATGTAGTCCATGTTTAACTTCACGTCAGCTGAATTTACATGGTGAAAGTTGTTTTGTGAAGTTATCAGCACCACCAACAATATGATTACTTTATGATAATAATATTGATAATATAATCTTATTTATGATGCAATTTTCAAAATCTGAGTTACAAATGTATAGTGAGACAACCAAGCATAGGGTGAAATGACCAAATCTTGTCAAATTACATGATGGGACGCAGTCAAGAGGCTCCTATTATGTTATCATAATGTCTCTAAAGGTTTAGAGACTATTAATAGACGTGAAGTTGTTCAAAGATCTAATGCCGTTTATTCCCTCTAAGAGCCACTTTGCAGTGTGAACATGTCTGAATAAATCTCAAAAATCCCCTGTGCCACTGAGAGAGCTCATAGAACAGGACAAAGCCAGAGGTTTGTGTGTTTGATGTGTGTCGTCACGCCTGAGGCTGGCCGCAGATTAAGGCCGGGACAATCTGCATATTCATAGATTGAAGAAACAGAGTTACATCAAAGCCACATCGGGGACTAAAGAGATGACTTTTTTTGTTGTTGTTGTAACTTCAAGGGTTTTCAGATATTCAGCCTGATCGTCTTCAACACGAGATGTTCCGCAGATCAAATCGCCTAAAGAGTCACTGATCTAAACAGAACTGCAGTGTCAGTAATCCAGTCTGATTCTCTTTCAGAAAGCCACGGCCTGTCTCCCAGCTGGTTGCACAGCAAGTAAATCAGCAGTTTGCACCTCCAACACACCCCAAAAAGGAGAAGAAAGAAAAATCTGAAAAAGACAAAAGTGATAAAGAGCCCACACTGAAAAGGAAAAGCTATAAAAAGATGAGGTAATGAATCAATTCTTTTCAGAAATTCACCGGGCTTTGACAACATATTTAGTTTCCCTTTGTTTCTGTGCACGACTCCACCAGGCCCCGGTTAAAAAACGTCGACCGGAGCAGCGCTCAGCACCTGGAGGTCACAGTGGGGGACTTGACTGTAATAATCACAGACTTTAAGGAGAAAGCCAAACCGCCGTCCACCTCCACAAACGCCGCGTCGGTCGACCAGCACAGTCAGAGCGGCTCCAGCTCCGATAACACCGAGCGAGGGCTCTCCAGGTGCTCGTCGCCGCGCGGCGAGGCCTCGTCAGTCAACGGAGAGCCTCACTAACATTCAGCACAACCTGCTCTTCTTCTGCACTCTCAACAGCCTCAACCAGAGATTAAACTTAATGCACGCTGTTTTTTTTTTTTTTTTTTTTTTTTTTTTAAGATAATACTTTAAATCTGAATATTGATAGCATTCACTTCCATTTGAGGGTGTGTTTTTCACTTGACGAGTGTGACGCTCGTTGCAGAGAGCTCATGACGAACTGAGGAAAAAGAGCGGTAGCATTAAATCCTGGATGACGTGTTGTGGACTCCTACGTTTCATATCGGCGTCTCTCACACAATATCAAGAAAGAAATGTGAAGAAGTCATCTCAGAATTGTACTTTGAATTTTGTTTTTATTTGCACTTAATGAAGTCCCATGTTTTATCTCCTAGCATTATTTGCCACCGATATTATCGGTGCATCATAACACTGTCAGTTACTGGCCTCGCAGCTCGCGCTTTATGCCATTGGATGCAAGAAATGTTTTACTGTCGATCATCTGAGTACAGATATCGAACCGTTACTCCTCCTTCATGTTTTAGAGCATGATTTATTCTATAGAATGGTTTATATTGTAAAATGTTGAATAAAACAAGGCTTAGATATTTGAATATGTCATGTTTTTTTTTTTCCTTTTGAATATTTCTACGGAATTGTGGGGAAGTGATATTTAAACAGGCTGAAGTGACATTCCTGCTCCTTGAGACTATTGTAACCAAAACCAAATCGGATGTTTCTTTTAATAACAGACAGAAATGTTTCGATCTGATATGTCAAACACATTTTAGTTCTCATTCACATACATTCCAACTTAGTCTTAAGCGGAGCAACTCATGATAATTTATAAAATTGAAATAAATACTCCTGATGATTTCTTGTCTTTTGGTAAATAAAGGGACAAGTACACCATCAAATACATGTATTTTTGCTGTTTTTGAAGCAATTTTAGCATCAATTCATATGTAAAGCAGTAAAATGTCCATTTTCAGGTTGTGCTTTCTCTCATTGCAACAAATGTGATTTGTTTAGGTAAATCTGATGGAATATCTGAAATAGTATACTTGTGTTTCTCTTCAGGATGGTTTTGGGAAAAGTTTGCTGCTTCTCAGAACAAAGTCTAGAGAGTGTGTGTGCAGGTTTTACTCTGGTTTACATTACCTGCTTTTCAGTTACACAGTTTGCTTTACTTACATATGAATACTACATCATATTACACTATGATATTATCAGCATGTAATCAGAAGAGTTACAAAGATCACCATTTCACTTTAGTTCCTCTGACAGGGCTTTAGAGCGAAGAGAAAAAATAATCCTACACAGAAAAAACAGTGAAGTTGTGGAGTCGGTTTCTCAAGGTAACATTTGTTAAAATTTGGAACAAAAGCTATTCCTTACCTGTATTTTTTAGCAGTACTTCACCAGCAGACCATACAACACCCACATGATGAATTGACAGACTTTGGAACTGTGCATTCTCAATACTAATGTAAAAGCAGTGGTAAAGGCCACAACGAGCATAATAATCCCAGTTCTACTGTCCTGAATCTTTCCACTCTTTCAGAATGTCACTGAACCACAAAAGCTTTTGTTTCGTTATCTCATGTTCACAATCCACCCGAAAGACATTTCCTACCTGTTTGCTCTGTGCAGCTATCAATCACCATGTTGTTTGAAAGCTGAGATCTGTGAAAACAGAACCACATACTTGCTTCTATGTGTGTGTGAAATATTTTGCTTGTATGTTCTCTGAAATTTTTTGTTAAATTTATTTGTATTCAAAGTTACTTTTGAAAACGTTCTTGGTTTTATGTTTATGGCAGAAGCTTTGTATTTGTGCCACCTTTTGCAATAATGTGACAGGTGCAACTGTTGAAGATGATATATAAAGAGCAGTGAGAGCTATGGAATACTCTCAGCAGAGTGTAATTACAGTAAATGTCTTCATAATCTCATAGTATGTAGATCAGAGTTCATCATTTAGTGATTTACAGTAAAAATAAAAGCACGTGACTGAGCGGCACGTGTGTAAGAAGTGGGTGGGGCTAAGAGGTGTAAACACTGTACTGCCCTCACCTTGAGTCTGGTTCATCACAGATTACTCACAGACTGAGTAGAGGTGTGGTAGTTAGATACCCCGGGGCAACAACGACAATGAGCAGGGCATAATAGTCGTGTCGCAAAATGCGATGCTATCTCCACGCATTTCTGCTGTGCACGGTGCTCACCTTGTTCTCTCTGCTGTATGTGGTCAGCCAGCTAGCCTCCTCCCTGGAGGACGGAGACGAGCGCGTGGTGAGAGAGCGCGGCTTACCCGACAGCAGCCGCCATGACGCGGGGAGCCTTCTCAGGAAAAGCCCGGGATTGGTAGGCCTCCGGGGCGGCGGCGGCGATCAGGAGCTGGACAGGTAGCTTAGCCGTTAGCTTTTAGCTAAACCTGTGTCTTCACTTCCACTCGGTGTGTAAATGTGCCTGTGCTACATTTGCTTTTTCTATTTAAATTCTTTTAGCGTGCCGTGTCTATGTGTTTTCTGCTGTTTTAATCCTGTTAGCTCGCTAGATTAAGTGGCTCATTCCTTTAGCTTCATGCTGGATTTGAAGGAGCACCACCTGTTAAAAGCCTTGGGGACACATGTTACCACTAAACATACAGTTTTCTGATGTTCAACAGATCCTTTAACGCAGAGGAAAGCTCATGTTTTTATTCTGTCAGGTGTAAATCACTGTCAGTCTCCTACTGGAGTCCGTATTGGAGACTGCCTGCTGATGTTTGTGGAGTGAACTGCTTGTTGGAGACATCTCTTAGGTATGAATGATTTTGTGCACCTCTATCAATGAAATCAGCAATTCATGTCCATAAAGCTATTAATCAAACTTTGGCCTGCAGGTTTTTGCCTACACCCTGAGTTCACAGTTCAAAATGAATGCATGACTTCTGCTTTTACAGGTTTCCTTCTAACCATGAAATGTGCATTATATGTTCTTATAGTGGAATTGAGATTCAGTGTCATGGGTATAGATAAACAGGGGACGTGATGATGATTACCCCTTAAATGATCTGGAGCTTTCAATGGTATTAACTTCTGTCTTCATTTATATATATGGCCATTGACATACTGTGGTGGGGTTAGTTCGGTACAGTGTAAAGCTGCTTATCCACCATTTAATTTCAGTTGTTAAGTGTCTCTACTGCGGAGGAGGAAAATAACAGCGGACATACAGCTGATGTTTATTAGGAACTACCTCCAGTGTAAAGAAGTAACCAGGCATTCAGGAAGCGATGCTGTGGCCTTAGACTCAACAGAATCTGAATCATTTTATACCCACAGCAGATCTTTGCTCAGTTCTCTAAGATGTTTTAAACAACCACCTTGTAGGTTTCTGAAAGAACTCTGTCCAGGTGTGTTGTGGAGATCTGATACTGATTTAATGCAGTCGATATACACACCAATAACTGATTTCTGTCCTTCCAAATCATCTTTCAGTGCCATTAAGTGATTAGAAAATATTAACTAATAACCTAAAAATGTTTTAATAGAACCCCACCCCACCCAACGCACACCCATCAATCTAAAACTTCAAAACAGTGCTGCAGCACTGTCCATCTTTTTTTTAGCCAACCAGTCATTTATCACTACAATCAAGAGTCTTTTTCTTCCTTGTCTTGAGAGTGAGTCGGCATCATTAGGTCCAAACCTGAGCAGGAAGAAAGATTAATTTGTCAAAATGAGATTTATGTGTCTTGACCCTCCGTGCTGTGACATAAAATGAAAGGCATGATTGAAACTTACCGGTTTGGCCTTTTAAAATGTGACAGCTACATTGATGATTTCCAAATGTGAAAGCAGTAGTTCACCGGGAGTGCTCGGAGGTCCCACAAAGCACGAGTGATAATTCTCCGCTACGTCCCTCTAATGACGGTTTGAACCCCACAGGGCTGAGTAGCAGTCAGCTGAGACTGCTGATATTTTCATTACTCTGCTGTCTGCTGCACTCGTCAGCGTGTCGGCGCTGCAGTGAAAGCGTGATTGAGTGCTGATAATTTTAACTCTTGTCTTGGCACTTAGAGAGAGGTCAGGCCCGGCGGCCCGGGGACATGCTGATGAGAGGAGTCACCTGGCCGTGGTGGCCTGTGGCCCCCGGCTAGAGGAGACTCTCACCATGCTGAAGTCTGCCGTCCTCTTCAGCAAAAAGCCGCTGCACTTCTACATCTTTGCTGAGGATGTGCTGCACGACGGCTTCAGGAACGCTGTAAGTGTTTTCCACTTCACTACAACTCTTGTGCTACGGTCAGTTTTTCAAGCAGTAGCTCTGCTCGTAATGAAGGAGTGTTGTTGTTGTCATGTTTCATTACTGGCTCACATGTATCGAAAACGAGCAACTATCGTGCAAATGGAATGATCAAATTACAAGTACTGTTATAAAATAAAACACCATTCTGCATATTTGTAGACAACTCATGAGCTTCTTTTAGAAGTTTTATATTTCGATACAGTTCTCATTGTTTACAGGATTTATCAGCTGGGATTCCCATTCATTGTTAAACATTGTTATTGTTATCATCTACCTCTGGTAGAGAGGTTTGAACCTTTGTGGCTCTTGCTGCGATCAAAAGAGACCAACAGATAAACACTGAAGTAGAACATATGAATGATGGAGTTTTTCTGTCTTCCTTGAAGCTGGAATCATGGCCGAGAACAGTTCGGACCAGGTTTAACTTCACAGTCCACCCCATCACCTTTCCCAAGGAGAACGCTAAAGAATGGAAGAAGCTCTTCAAACCTTGTGCCTCTCAGAGACTTTTCCTCCCGGTGTGTTTACGGCCTTCTTTCTTATGAATTGAAAAAAACTTCCCCAAGGTGTGTTCATGGATTGATTTGTTTGCTTCCAGCTCATTCTGAAGGAGCTGGATTCCTTGATCTACGTCGACACAGATATTCTCTTCCTGCGGCCCGTGGAGGACATCTGGGCCCTGCTCTCTCAGTTCAACTCCAGCCACCTGGCAGCCATGGCTCCCGAGCACGAGGAGCCGCGCATCGGCTGGTACAACCGATTCGCCCGCCACCCGTACTACGGCAAGACCGGGGTCAACTCAGGGGTCATGCTCATGAACATGACGCGCCTCAGGGAGAAGTTTTTTAAGGTACTGTTACTTTGCACTGATATGTGTTCATTTCATTTTTGTGATCTTGATACAGCAGAATAACAGTAGCTTTGTGTAATTTGTGCAGATGCACTTTAGAAAATTAGAATGTAGTGAACTAAATACATGAACAAGTTAATTCATGCCTTTCTAGGCCAGAAATGACAAATATCGAACATGGTATCTCAAAATATTAGAGTATGACCCAAGAGCAAATGTCTTTTATATTCATTAAAATTGAAGCTGTAGATGTCACATCGTTTTAATATATAGATTTTTTAGCTAATGTTTTACTAGTGTACAAATAACAGACAAAACCATTAACTTTAACCAAATCATTGACCGCAGCAGTCAGTGTGCTGCACCACCAGCATTGGCCAGCTGAGGTCACTCTTGCGGTGTCTTTGAACACATTTCCATTGCGCTCACTTGTTTGAAAGACAATCCATCTCCTTTAGAGTTATTGTGAAGTGTTGACCAAAGGCGTGAATGCAGCCTGATTGCATTTTTTTTTTTTTTTTGTCCTTTCAGAACGACATGACTCCAGTCACGCTGCAATGGGAGGAAATCCTGATGCCTCTTCTTCAGAAGTACAAACTGAATATAACCTGGGGCGACCAGGATCTTCTTAATATCATATTTCATCACAACCCAGGTATGTGCAGCCAAATGCACGTTAGCAGGCCTGAAATGGGTTCTGATTTCTAAACGTGTCCATTAATGTGTCGCAGAAAGCCTCTTCGTGTTCCCCTGCCAGTGGAACTACCGTCCAGATCACTGTATTTATGGCAGCAACTGTCAGCCGGCGGAGCAGCAAGGTGTCTTCATTCTCCATGGAAACAGAGGAGTTTATCATGACGACAAGCAGCCGGCATTTCGAGCCGTCTATGAAGCCATCCAGAAGGTACAAAAACAACATCTTTCAGAGTTAATCCAGTGCTTTTTAACTTGTTTCTAACCGCTATATACGACGAATAAATTCCACTCACGGCTCACTGGAAATCTTGATGCAAGAGGAAGAAATCTTGCGGAGATTTTGTTTACTTTAGTGGGGACGGATCATTTTCTGGACTTTCTCCCCGGTGTCTGTGCTCACGCCGGTTTGGAGAAACATTTGCGTGTCATTACATTATCAATAGGCTCTCCAGGCCACTGCTGTTCTCTTATGGATGCTTCCGTCCTCCGGTGCCTAATCAATAGCCTCTTAAACATTTCCGTCATCCTGTCTTTGTCCCCCCCCCCTCCTCAAACCAGGCAAATTGGTCCCACCCGGCTCTGGTCAGTGAAGAGGAAGCGTCTCTGTGAGGTTTTAAAACTGGTTCTGGACTCGACATGCATCTTAATCTAAAGATTATAGATCTGCTTTAACAGAACTTTAAATTTCACTGTCTCTGTGGGTAAAACCGTATATCATTTCTAGCTTTATGAATAATTTGACTTGAATTATTACTTTTTATTGTTAGTTTACCAATCAAACAAATAGTTAAAACATACATTGAAAGAACAACTGTTATATTGAATATCAACAAAAAGGCCAAAACCAGCTATAGGTGATCAGTTTTTATTTGTTTTTTGTTTTTTTTATGATATTCTCAAACATGTCTGGAGCATTAAAATCTCAGCTTTTCTAAATTATGGACATTTTAAAAACAAGATTCAAATGTTGCTGTTAAAAGTTCAAGGTTTAGATCTTGTCTTACTGTCAGTATTACTGACCTGTTTAAATGTTTTTTTTTCTTCATTTTATAAGATTATAAGATTCATGGAGGAGTGTGAATCCCTCTTGATTTTAAGGTGTCTGGCATTTTCTAAATAGGTGAATCAGCATTTAATTCAGGTGGGTCACAAAACGACTCACCGTTTACAATTAAAGCGTTAAAAAATGGTGGCACATCAGGTCAGAAAAGGGAAAGAAATTACTTATGTAGAATATAGCTTCATTCTGTAGCAGTGGACCTAAGTAGAGCTGAATGGATCATTTTCAGTGAGAAACTGGGAAGTTAAAGTTGGAAACTGCAAGCCGAAGTGGCACCAGACCAGAAATCACCCCGAGACACAGAGCGTCAACCCAACGAGTTTATCCTCGGAGAAAAGCGGCTCTGGAAGGAAAGTGGTCTGTGTGTTTACTTTGGTTAAAACTTCAGTCCCTCAAGAAAAATGTTGGGAGCCACTGGTAAAGTACACTGATTGAATAGTAAACACAACAGAGGCTGATCCTTAAAACAACATTACTAACTGAAGACATACTGCCACCTCCTGCACAAAAGTGGAAATACGGCTCCATTAATATTACCGTAGGCTGAATGTGTTCGTGAAGTCCAGCATCTGTCAGATTTCCTTTAAACGTGCTTCAGCTCTCAGAGCTGAGAGCCCTCTCCCGCCGTCTGGGGCAGCGCCTCGCCTTCGATCCGCTCTTGTTGATTTCAGCGCTGCGGTCGACGTGCGGGCGGCCGTCGGCGGAGCGCGGCGAGCTTCGTCCATTACCGCCACGGGGCCGAGCCCGGCCGCTATCGGTGTTCTCAGCCATTAAGTAAACGAGCGGGCTTCATTACGGGGCGCTCGGCCCTCCTGCCTCCATCAGTCTGCCCGACAGCGCCAACACACACACCTGAGAGAAGTGCTCGTGTTACTCATCACATGTTCTCTCATAAATGGATAAATGTAAGACACAGGGCTTTATTGCTCCATTAGCTTATTACTACATGTAGCGTTTCCTCCTCAGAAGTCGGTTTATGTTGAAGTATTTTAACAACTCATCCGGTTGCTTCAACTCACCAGGTCCCCTCTTACTCTGTTCCCACTCAGTCCTTTGAGGGAAGCGTCCTGCAGCCCGGAGCGGGCAATTCTTGAAGAAAACTCTCCATTTCCTTTCAGCCAAGCGCTCCTTTCGTCAGCCCATCTCCCAAGACGGACTCTCTCTCTCTCTCTCTCGCTCTCTCAGCCAGCAGAGGAGCTCGCAATAAAGGGCACCACCATTACCCAGCCAAGCCCACAGAAGAGTAGTAAAATTTTTAGTGCTGATGCTAGTTTGAGACATCATGATGGCTGTGTGGACAACGCAGCAGCCACATCCACATAAAAATCGATAGGAGGCTGTTAATGGTGCTTTATTGCCTTCTGCAGTATATGAAAGATAATAAAGAAAGTGTGCTTTGAGTAACGTAATGCTTTGCAAACTGGAGTCAAATAAGATGCAGTAAAGGAGGGATTTCTATTATTTACTCGAGCAGTAAAGGAAAAAAACTGGCGTGCCTGAATATAAAACTGAAAGGCCCACATGTATATTTGCATTCTGTACGTGGCGACGGCGTCAGCTGCTGATAGGAAATGACTGAAGAGAGGAAAGTTGTTTACTTTTTGACAGAAAAAACATGCAGCAGTGAAACTTATCGGGAATACTGAAGCTGTGGCTGTCATGCCTTACCAAACCTTTGTGTGTGTGTGTTGATAGATATTCATCTTCCAATCACACTCGGAATACAGATGTTCTGATATGAATCAGAAGCTATTGAGTCGGTGAACGTCCGGAAAATCAGATCTGGCACGGTTTCATGCAGTTCAGAAATACGATAATTTAAAAAAAAAAAAAAAAAAGTCCTTTTTTTTTTTTTTTTTTGTCCTTCACTGAATTTCATTTGTACTTGTTTGAAAATTCCTGTTATTAAGAAATTGGAGTTAGCTCTGAATTGCTTTAGTTTTTAAGAAAAAGACTTTTTAGTCTCTCAAGAGGAGCGGAGATAAAAGTTGAGGCAGGATGACTGTGGAATTCTCTTATTGTTGCGATATCAGAGGAATCTAACCCCCCCGTGTTGCTCTTGGTCCTAGTTCCCTTTCGGGGGGGACATGGAGGCGTCCCTGCTGCGGCCGCTGGAGGCGTCGCTGCAGTCGACCACACACACGTACTGCGGCCGAGCCAGCCACCTCTTCACCAAGAGGCTGAAAGAGAGTGCCGCGTCTGTCCGGCAGGACGCCGCCACCGTACAGGGGGGATGACGCGCCCTCCCCCACACGCCAGTACGGCGCCACCGTGCCGCTCTGATCGCAGAGATTCATGTTACTCCTGTGGAGACGATCAGCTGGAGGACACACACACACACTCTGTCAACGCAGCAACTTCATTTGTTTACAGACGGCAGAAATCAGTGGGCCGAGTCGTGTGTGTGTGTGTGTGTTTTGTTTTTAAAGCTAATGTTGGTACATATCTGCACAGTGGAGTCACAATCAGGCTGCTCATGATTTCTCACTGTGGTGCAAAACGCACTGAATCAGTTTGCCCTGCAGAGATTTTGAGCTTCGGAGCCACTTCCTGTTTTCCAGACAATCAGTCGGACATTTTTACTTTTGTCTTATACAGAATCTTCAATCACTCTGTTGTCTACGAATTTTGTTATAAAAACAAATGCAGACTTATAAAGAGTATTTTATTAGAATGTTTAATATAAATCTGCATATGGAATGTGTATTAGTGTTTTTTGTTTTTTCACGAAAAGGCGACTCCATTATTTTCAGGTATTTTATTAACTACATATTGAACTCCTGTTATTGAACAAAACAAGTGTTTGTTGGTAATATCTGATCAGTATTTATTATAATTGGATGGAAGCACTTTGGAAGCCTTGTGCACAAATTTAACACGCGGTTCATTTACTCATGAGATGTTTACTGTTGTAACTAACCAGCCTCGGCGTCTCTGGTCCGAAATGCGGTACGTTGTCAAGTGTCCAGGTAATCTCAGAAATGTTGCACAACTGCTGGAACAATTGATGTAAGAATGCAAAAAGTCTTCTGTATTTTTTCAATGTTTTGCTGTAAAAGAGGAGATAAACATTTAAATGAATATTAAATTAACGCTGAATAAATATTTTATTAAAAAAAACATCAAGTTGGTGAATTCATAGTATGTATGTGTGCAATGAAAGTGAATCGAGTATGAGTTGTGTTTTAGCAATCTGTCGTCGCTCATCTGTCTGAGCAGAATATAATGAAGCGGGGGTTTTTAACCACATTGCAGTCTCAACTCTCACGCTGCAACCTTCAACGAGGAACAGTTTGCTGAATGTCGGACTCTTCCAAATAATTTCATGATCAAGATGTTCACAGCTGTTGGGATCAGACAAGAAGCAAAAAAATCTTGTGCGTAAAACAGAAGACTCCTGGGCCAAAGCAGGCCGAATCCAGCCTGGGTGAATTTAAATATAAAGGTTATTATTTCATTATTTTGAGATGAAATTGGCTGCATGTGAACTTATTTATACTCATAACTTCTGATTTAGATACTTTTAATAGGTAATTTCTGATCTTCATTTGTAGTTACGATTCCACTGCTGCAGGGCAGCTCCACTTCACTTCTATAAATATGTTTTATGAAAGCAAATAGTTATGTAACATCTATACTCTGAGACAAGCTTTCCTCCCGATCCCTGGACTTTATCCTGCTGCTGCTGTACATCTCCTCAAGCTCTTTGGTAGCTTCTTCATACTTCCATCAAAAACAAGCCAATATGAGCGTCACTAAATTATGCTAAATAAGGAACACTAAAGCTTTCATTCAAAACACTCTGAATTGCATTATTCTTCATTATTAAGCCAAGACAACCACTATGCCATGAGTGTTGCTGTTGCCCGCTCTTTATACGCAAGTAAGAAAGTAAGAAATCAGTGTGTGACTGTGAAGACTTGAGAAAGTATTGTTAGCCGAGCAGAAAGAGGCTGATGTGTCGGGGTCAACTGCCCCCGGCTCCTCATTTCACAGGCAGATTGACGGACGTGTGCGGAGTTAGCAATAGGCCTGTGTGACGAATTTAAAACGGTCTGTATGCCGAGGAGCGGCTGCATTTGTTCGTTCGCTTGTCAAGAAATCGGCGAGTGTGCAGTGCAGTGGGTGACACACTGAGAATTATCATAAGTTGTCGGTGACCTGCGGAGCTCGGTCCTCTGATAGGGAACCACGAGAAAAGCACCACAGCGGCGATTCCAAAAGTTCAGCATGAAATTAGAAATGAGTAATGAGCTAATATGATAAACAGAGAGAGCAGTGTAGTGTGGCGCTGAGCTCTCATGCCTCACAGAGAGAATATCCCGGTTCAGTGGTCAGCCGGGATGTGTCCCGACACATGACAGGATCGCAGAGGAAGGAAACATGGACTCTGAGAAGTGTAGTAAAAGTGAAGATTTACAGCAAATAGCACTGAAACTTTGTGAAAACTTTGGAATTGTCAGAATTAAATGGGGATTATGCTACTTTTTAAAATCATTTTTATGTATTTGCCACAACTGCAACTGCACTGCCGGAAAAAGACAAACTGCTGTCAGCAGTGTGTGGCGCTTCACACTGAGTTGTTGTGTCCCCTGAACAACACTCTCAGAGAGACATTATTAAATCTTTTAGGAGTTAAACAAGCACATACAGAGTCTGGCTGAGCTGGAAAACTCACAGGAGGTCATTTTTTTCTCCTCTTCCATAAAGTGATTATGCTGTATATGGCCAGAGAAATGCTTGGCGTTATTGAATACCTTCCAGCCCTGAGTAAGATGGATGTTTACAACTTGGAAATGCAAAGCATATTCGGTTTTTTAGGAGAAAGGCTAATGCTGCTCCAGCCTGGTTTCACTCCCCCTGAGTATAATGGTGATTGAGATCTCATTCTCCTTCAGCCTAACAGGAACTGCCAATGGATTATTCATGTTATTGCCAGCACCACTTCTCCTCCGCGATGTTCAATAGCGATTTAAAGCCCGGGCATAAATTAAAACAGCTGGAGACAAAATGGCCCAACGCCGAGCAAAAAGGTTTTACAAAGTGAGGATCAGGCAGCACAAGGTCGGAGCATCATTTTTCCAGGAGGAAAGCAGAGTGCGCGCAGCAACAACTCTTTCTTTGTTTTGTTTTTCTCTCACAAAAGACATTTAAAGTGTGAAGATGACAGGATCTGTTCTTTCTGAGTGCAGAGTCCATTACGTCTGCTGCTGATGGGAAAATGATGTGTACTCACACACTCAGCAAACACACTGCGCACACCACTTCCACTCATGAGAAACACTTTAGCTGAATGCCCACTGAAGATGATTTTGCAGACCATGAACGTGCACGCACACATGCACGCGCGCACACACACAGTCTCGGCACTGTCGTCCAGTTTCTCTTTAATGAAGCGAGAAAGGTGAAACGTAAGACTTTAAACTATCATCTTTTATTGTCATCAGTAGATGTTGGACACCTGGGCTTGTTTATCGGTGTCCTTCTGATAAGACAGGGATGTGAAACAGAGTTCAAACCATCCACCAACCGAACATTAGTCTTTCAATAAAAGTAACAATTTTTCATAATTTGGACACAAGGTGTTTAAGACTGATGTGATGCAACATTGAAAAAATAAGAATAAAACAAAAAATAAAGAAGATGCTGTAGAAAAACGCTAGATATGCACAAGACTGCTGCTTGGATTATTATGTTTGAACCCTCTGCTTTCAAGATTCTAATTTTCCCAACAAGTTTTCTTTACGACTTTCTCTGCATCCATCCTTCCTTCACATTATGATGCTGCCAACACCATGCTTCACCAAACGCTCATTCAGGAAGTTTAAAGTTGAGTTTTCTTCATTCCAGGACGTCACTGTGGCTCATTTCTTCTCGCCAAAGCGTCTCCCTGTCAAATCGCTTCACTCCCTGAAGTCAAAGACAACAAAACTGTGTTTCAGTTCACGTTAGGATCATGTAAACGAGCTGTGAAGGCATTGATATTCAGAGTGTGAGCAGCAGGCAGACATGTTGCCCATTGAGCGTTCATCCCCAGCACGTCAGATGTGTTCAGCGCCTCTGACTGAGAACGACACTCCAGCTATTCAAGACGTGAACCCGCCCGACTGTCAGGTGTCTTGTGAGTTTGATAAACCGAAATAAAACACAACCCGGCGCGGAGATGAGTGGGAAGTAAGAGGTTCGTCACAGCTGAACGGAACAGGTAGAAAATCAGTTTCCTCTCCACACATCCGTCTTCCCAGCTTGCCTCCTCTCCCGCTGCAGGAGAGCATCATTTCACAAGTGAACATTTTGATCAATAATACATTTGCCTGCACTGCTGAGACAGGTATAAGTGTGCTGGTATGTCAGGGTTTAAAACAATCCGTGTAATTTACTGTTGGGCATTAGCTATGCATGGATCCTTCTGTATCGTGTTGAGAGGTGAATTTGCTACTGTAAGCAGAACCAGATGAGAAATATGCATATGCAAATAGGACGGAATTGCTCTCTCTCGCTGCTCACACACAGGATGTATGGATATCAGCTTGTCACGAAATGAAGTCCAGTTCAACCGGTGCAGGACAAGCTAACTGTGTGCTGTCTCAGCGATCACCTGCTTTCCGGCTGATATAAAGTTGACTGAAACTGAAGAATGGCTTCGTACAAACAAGGCTGAAAATCTACTGTCGCTTTCGCTGCTCTGAGAGACTTTCTGAGGTTATCGCTTTGAGCTGAACGCTTCTCACTTAAAGGAACGTCACTTAAGACACTATCTATTGCAGAGCAAGCTAGCACTGTGCTGTTGAGCCTGCGGCTGTTGCATTCACAGCGATACAAACCCAGCGACTTTGGTGTCGTCGCTGGGAGAAAAACAGCAGCCGTGCAACAACGTGTTGCACATTTTCCATCACCCAGCAGCAGCAGCAGCAGCAGCAGTTGCTCCTCTGGTAGGCCGCCATCACACAGGCGACACCGTGCATATCTCACAGGTAAAGCCCATGTTGCTGCTCATTCTGCCACTGAGACTCCATTTGTAAGGTTTAAGGTGATCCAGGCGGAGAGGCAGCTGCAGGGCCCAGTCAGGCACCCGCCATCATTTTTATTGCTCGCAGAGAACAGGATGAGTCCGCAGAAGGGACCAGGCAGACACACCAAGAAAATCTACTGCAGGAAAAGATACTATCAAACAGAACAAAACCATGATCTCCTGGATTGCTACTTTAATATTTGGTAAATAAATGGAAAGTTCAGCTTTGTCAGTGGTGCACAACAGTTTTTTAGTTTTTTTTTTTTTTTTTTTTCAATACAAGGAGCTCCCCGGATTGCCTCTACCCAATCTCCAAACACTCATTTCCCCAAACATTACAGTGGGGCTTCAAAACAAAACAATAACAGTTTCTAGGCTGTGCTCCGTATTCTACAAAGTTTCCTACTCTGCTTTTGAAATGTGTGAGAATCTAAAGTTTAAAACTTTATATTGACCCCATCCCACCCTGAAGGCATCTATAAGATTACAGATACAGTAACTTATGGACCTGTACAACTAAATATAGCTTTACTTTTGCAATACAGCTCAAGGAAAAAAAGACACCAAGGATAATAAAACACAGACCTACATGTCTTTGTCCATGCAGCCACCCATTTTCTGTATCGTTTTATCCTGTTCGGCTGAGTGCAGATAAGTAGTGGTGAAATTTCATCACATACCAGCACAAATTTGTAATTATAGCAATTTAGAGTCAACCAGTTACCGTGCACATGCTTTAGGATTGTTGAAGGAAACTGGGGAAAACGTCTGCACAGAGATAACATGCAAACTCCATATGGCAGAGGCAATAGGAGCAAAGTAAGGATAAGAGCACTCTGGTGACTCTGGTTTCTGTCAATCCATCTGATAGTTGTTCGGGTGTTTCAGTCAGCCACTGACTCGCTGAGGGTCACTCATAGATTTACTTCCAAACCTGCAGCTCGAACTCAGTAAATTCCTCACATTTATTCCTCCATGAATGGAAAGTCTGCTGGATTAATGGCACACTGCCTCATGCTACACTGTGTGGATCAATGTTTCAACAAATAATCAATAGTGGCGGTTACAGGAGGGTGGCTGCTCCCCTCCGCTCACCCGCCAGCCGTAAACAACCAGTCAAAGAGCGTCCATGAGGACCCCGAGGGGCCCCCACCGCCGCGCCGTCCACACAGGCACGATAGCAAGGAAAGTTTTATAGATGCATAACATTCAAACACACAAAAATAAGGATGTAGTTACTCAGTCTCACTCATACATTGGCTTTTTATGGCCCAGTTGGAGCAAATGTCAATGAGATTGAGCATTCAAAATTCACACGTAATACCGTCTGTATTACTGCTCATAAAAGAGGGCATCCATCACTCCAGCTGACCTTTTTTCCCTTGATAAAATGTCTCATCAATGAGCTACATCCCATCGCCCGGGGGCAAAAGGACTATTGGTTGAAATCAATGCCTTGCAGAGTATCGCCAGTGAACAATACGCTCCACGACTCCACACTTTCTTGATTGCATTGTAGACAACAGTGACATTAATGAACTGAGCCTCTGATTGACTGCACAGACCATTCCGGACATCCACTTTCTCGCACGAGCGTCGGTGGATGTTACGTCGTTTGCGACGCCACTAAATGCCACAAATGGGCTTGCATCCGTTAGCATACAAGTGAATTAGCGGCTGAGTGTGTGTTGTTGACGTTTGGGAAGGATGCCAAAGGGAGGGTTTGTTTACTGGAGTTGTGATCGACCTCCTGTTCCCTGAAAACACTTCTGTCTCCACAGTGTGAGGAAGAGTCGCTTTCCTTTTTGACCCAAATGCTTTTAATTGTAAAATAATTACAGCGGTCGGAGTGAACAGCGCCCGTGTCTTATTGGCAGTTGTTTCTCCTTGTCGTCTTTACAGTCCCCCGAGTCCTCGATCTCATATACTGTAGGCCATTTAATTGTCTCGCGCATACATCCGTCCTCCAGTGGCATTTCCTAATGAATCTATCTTTCCGCGGCCCACACACAGCGGTCGCTTCATTGACTATTGGAGCGGGTCGACCTGTGTGTGAAACCTTTAATTGTTTTTCCCGGAGCCTGACAGCAGACGATACATGATGGATTTGCCAGAACACTTATCTTTGACATGAAGAAAAGGGCAGCCCGCTCATACCTTGAAGAACATTCACGGTCAAATGAGAACTTCCTGTGAAATCCGGCTTAGTCCCTGCAAACACATTTTCTTTTTTTCTTTTTTTTTCTTTAATGGGCACATTTCCAAGCTTGGTTTAGACTAGAGACGGGCCTCATTTGGAGTTGAAAGTACATTCAAAGGAAATCCCCGGAGCTACTGTTCCACAAACTCCACAATTTGCCACAAATCTCTCTCCACCTCATGAACTGTTGGCTGTGATGGAAGTGTTAAATGAGCTGAGGTTTTCCACCAAAAGACGTAGACGCGCCCCTCATGTGAAACCTATTATAAAAATCTAATCTCAAACTAATTTAGCATTCTATTTCTTGCACTCGGAGGCATTTGTAACAGTGAAATGGATTAATCAAATACATTACAGCAACAATGCAATTTAAGGTTACCAAGCTGCAAAACGCATAATGAGCTGTATGGCTTCGACCAAGGAAAAGAAGCACAAATTGCTCCAAGAAAGACATTTTTCAGGCCCTCCTTATTATTTTCAAGGGCACTCTGACCACAAAAACACAGGGACGGTTCCTCATCAAAGCTCCGGTGAGTCATTATCATTATTTATGCATGCTTGGAGGATTGAAGGGCCTAATTTCTCAGTGATATGACTGAGAGTGGGGCGAAGGTATAGCGGTAAAGACTCAATGGTTTGATGGAATATTCCACAGGAAAACGTCATTCTCACTGAAGAAGACTTGACTTTCTGATTTAAATTACACCCAACTGAACATTGATTCCTCGACTGTCATGCAAGACATTTTACTGGGTTTGTGGTTTTTGTTTTTTAAACACTGTCACCACATTGAACAGCGTGGTTGCCGTTGCTTCCTAACTGTTTGATTAATGAAATCTCGCCAAAATGTCCTTATTTTTCAATATTAAATATTCAAGGCAGCTGAACATATAAATGTAAATTTAAATAATTATGCATTCATTACTTTTCAAACAACCTAAAGAATTAACTTGGTGCACGCTTTGCATCTGTTCCACACAGCAGACCATTCATCCATCCATACACGACTTAAGAAAAGCAGGAATTGGAATACCATGCAAACTCCAGGAACAAAAGCATTTGGTAGAGTAGGTTTCAACTGGCAGTTGTCCTACTTAAAGTCATCAATCAACATCCAGTTAAAGCTTTAAAGTCAGCGGTGGCTGCTTTTATGAACAATGCTTATGAATAAATAACACACTCAATTTCATTGAGATGGTCTTGCAAAGTGCCATCTGTAAATTTAATGAAACTGAGACAAATAAAACCCATTTACCATTAAAATTAAGCATGTTGCTTGATAATTCTCAGCATCTCAAGTTCTTACCCAAAATCTGCTCTCTGAAGCATTTTTTTAAAACTCTCCCTGCTTTTTGTCAGACAGAATTAATGAACTAAACGCTTCTCCTCTCTTTCGGTTCATAATGCACAGAATTTTTGGGCCATAAAGTCAATAATGTCATAAAATCAGATGTAACGAAGCAGCAAAAGTCAGGGGATTTAAAAATGAAGCAGTTTCTTTTTCAGGCAAAAAAAAAAAAATCACCAGGAAGCAAAAGTCACTCAATTTATTTTAAAAGTGGTCCATCAACACTCGAGAATAACCAGATTTCAATTAAAGGAGACAATCTTTCTTGTCATGGGAGCCAGAGTGAGTCCCCGGAATGTGATGTGCCTTCAGGGCCCACCGTCACTCCATTTCATTATCTGCCTCCATGCCTGCATGGATTTCCTTTTACCTGAACCCAACAGGCACTCGGTGTTCACTTCACTCAATACTCCACCTGCAGAGGTGTGCAGGGAAAACCAGGCCTGATGCGCCGTCGCCTCTCAAATGTTACGATGTGACTGAATCTATGGGAAGTCACAATCACTCATTTGTAAACTGCTTCAGTGATATATATAAAAATAAAACAATGTACCAATAAATATTTACACACATTTGATATGTGAAGACTGAATTTACTTATAAAACACACCAATGGTAATGTAATAAGAAGATTAGCTTCTAATCCAGTTTGAAGATCACTGAGGATTACTGAATGACTTTGGAAGATAATCCAGTGGGTTTCTTTAATAAGTATCTTGTTGATGTGTAAATACTGATGTAACACGGGTCATTACCTTGTCTGGTGTATATTAATGGTGTCTATCTTACATCCACCTGCAAGAGATTGCATACATTTCACTTTTTGCTTGAGCATACCAGCAACAAAACATGCCAAAGAATATACATCATGTTTTGGAAATATTGTGGGAAAAGTTTTCTGCCAGTTATAAAAAGTTTTGTTTCCTGTCAGTCATAAGCTAGAATTATACTGCCTGTGTGGCTTTGCTCAAATTGTTGCTGCGCAGTGGCAAAAAAAAAAAAAACAACAACAAAAACAAAAACTGCACGGTTATGCTGCCAGTTTCCACATGGCGATGCATGAATGTGCAACTGGGTTGAGCATTTCTAAAACCAAAGAAAATAAATAAAATAGATAAATAAAACAGGGTTTGTACATGTTGACCTCCTGGCAGTTCATGCTGTTGTCCAAACTTTGCTGTTTGCTGAGAAACTATTACATGTCGTATGGCTAAGAATGCAGACAGGAAGAAATGTGAACAAGCACGAATGTTACGGCTCCAAGGTCTACAGTTTGCACTGTTGGGAGTACCTGAAGGCATCATAATTAGTGCTGGGAATGGCAAATGAAAAGTAAGAAGATGATTAGTATAATCTGGTTTCATATATAAATACATCTGTGAATCCACATAACAATGTATTGGGTATTTTTTTTAATCCCCCACAGGAAGCATGTATAATATGAAGAGTATGGGTCCTAACACAGAACCCTGTGGAACTCCATAGCTTAGACTTATCATTATTAACATGAACAGGGTGGAATCTGTCTGAGAAATATGGTTGAAACCAGCTTTTTTCTGTATCTTTAATCCACGATACGGTTTAGAACAGAGAGTTGAAGTACAGTAAAATGATGTGCCTGTCTATTAGAATATCTCAGATTCTCTGTTTCAGTATATTTACAACTCTAATTCAGACATGTTACATAAACCCTGCTCTTCCTTTCTGATGTATGAAGACAATCGTTTTTACTATGGTTTGTGATTCCAGTGCTGTAAGGCTTTCAGTCAGTACAATGACATTTGAAAATGAAGCCGGCGTTGTTTAGAAATCGCCGCGCCGAAGGAGGCACCTGTTGACAGCCGCTTTCTAATAGCAGTGACACTGATGACTTCTTTTCAGCAAAACCAATTTTACTGGTGAGGCCTTTCTTATGATCCTCCTCATCTAATTACGCTCCTGTGCAGACTGCAGAAGGTCTCAAATTGCATCCTGACCTTGGTCTATATCCCCATCTTTTTATGTGAAAATCTCATAATGCCATATTTTAAAAAATACTCTCTAGGTTAGAGGCTCATGATGATTTTCACTTCAATACATATTGTACATATTTTTATCGGCTGACAGACTTTATTTCTCTGGGAAAGATGGACGTTTTTCATGCAGTGTTACACTCACAACAACCCACTCCAGTTTAAAGCCTCATCAAAACAAAAGAAGAATTAGCCAGGCAGATTGATTTCACTGCTGCACAAGAAACTGCTGTTCAGACTGAAATGAGAAGAAAGCAAACTAATCTTTATAGCCTGTGAATATTGTTTGGGGTTCTGCAGCTCAGATCTGTGTTTAGTTACACGATCATCTATATAACAAACTTGTTATGGATGTGATAAAACCAGCTGATGAAAAACGGCTTGGAAAATCTGACGGTGTCTTCATAAACGAAACGCACATTCATTGAAATTCAGATTCCAGATGTAAACATCACCGTCAGCGGGCCAGCCCCGGGAGGTGATTGGCTTGTCAGCCATTATAAAATGATGGCTCCCTCACTGATTATGTACGATATAAGAGCGTTTTCTGCCCTGCCTTCTGCTGCGCTCGGCCCCGCTCTGCCGTCTGATGGACGGTATTTTTGAGCACCAGTGCAGAAAGTCGTAAAAGAAGCCTTTTTCCTTCATTCCTCCATGCCGCCACTTTAAACAACCTTTCATGCCACCGCGCTTTCCTTTTTTAATTTCATTAGAAAACGTGTGAATGCTCTGAGATAGGACCGGTGTTACTCAGCAGGATGATCTATTTAACATCCTCGTGCTTCTGATCAAATCAAAATCGGCATGCGGCGCCCTCGGTGGTCCAAATAGCCGCGCATTCATCTCCGGCCGGCCGGCGCTTCTCTCCAAATTCCTAATTCAATTAACATTTCATGGAGATGCCTTCCTCTAATCATAATTATATGGTCTGGCATTTATACGGCGTGTCCACAAAGAGCACTGTCCTGTTTAATCTCCCGCCGCACGTTGCGGCGATACTCCTGCGACTCCGAGTGATGGCTGTAATGGAGCCCACTGCTCAAGTTAGGAGCAATGATTCAGCCGATATAATGTGATTGTTCTCTCCATCAGCTTGGCTCAAGGTGTGAAATGGCAAGAACACGAGGCTGAAATTGAAGCCAGCAATAGCCGGAGTTAAGCGATAATCAACAGTGGAGGCTTTATTATTATGTTAAACCTTGTGTGACATATATTTCTCTCTCGCATTGCATTTAGATTTTTCTTAATGCCTGAATTATTCATGAGGCTGCAGATGAGTAGCTTCAGAGCACAATCTTATAAAGAGAGGAGACACAGAATAAACACCTCTGCTCGGGTCTGTCCACTCCGTTTGTGGATTTTCATTTGGCGAGAAAAAAATAAAGATGCACAAAAACTGCGAGCTCCTTATTTTGACTGGATCACCTTCTGGGAATTTGCCGTTGCTGCCATACTATGACTAAAAGATACAATCCCTTTCACTTCAAAAACAAAAGAACATTGTTTGTCTTTGCTGTGACAGGTTCGGTTTACAGAAACCACTCCTCTCCTCTCAGTTGTCAGGTTGTGCTATTATTATTCAAGTGTTGCAGTCCCAAGAGGAATCCTCCCATGGAAAAGCTGCATCCCCCGTGCTTTCCTCACATACTCCTCCATTATACAGTGCATTCAGAATCCAGACACTATCTCACCGTGCTTTGTTACTGGCCTCTCCTGCAGCCTGTGACAGCGGCACACATCGACGGCGAGGAGAAATGTGGCTCTGTTATTGTGGAGCGACGGCGTGTCTCGGTTAGCACCGCTAATCTCTATCAGTGCGTCACAGCGGATCCAAGGAGAGTCGTCAGATGGTCGTCGGCCATGTTTATTCAGAAGATTATGATGTGCCCGGGGCAATAAAATGGACTTTAATGCTTTATGTTTTATTTAGACTGAGATGTAGACTATCTCCTGATACATTTCACACATTAATTCTCTCCTGTTATGTCTACCTTTGAGATAAAGCAAGAGTTGATCAGATCAGATGGATCCAAATCACAGTTCGTCACCCTGAAGGACACTGGAAATATTATCCACCAACCTAACTGCCCGACTTATCAGTGGCTTCATAATCAGACAGCTTGAAACAGATGAGCTAAAGATTAAAACTGTGTCAAGACCAAAAAAAAATGTGTTTGAAAAACCAAAGAAACTGTGGCCTTCTCTACTTTTCTCCATTTTTAATCAAGATTCCTTAAAAAATCTGATTGTCTCCCCCATGAAAAACAAAACAGCTGAACTGTCAGTGTTGACCTATACATGAAATTACACTATTAAATGTAATCTCATTTTGTGATATTGTGCGATTCGATAATTCAGTGTGGCAGACTGCGCTTTTCTAATTCCACACAAATCATTGTGTAAATGTGACTTTTGGCTTATTAACATTTTCTCAGTTATTTATTTATTACAATTCATTATAAAGGCAACCAATTTTAGCTAAATTTGAGGTATTTTCTTTGGATTCCCCATTTCAACTGCTGGCCAAACAGTGTGTGTGAAATACAAACATCCTCTTTAAATTAGCCATTTTTTATTCCTGTGTTCATTAGAGTAATTGAACCCTGCAGGGAAACTTTGAAAGTTTAATCCTCTAAGAGTTATTGTTTTGTTCCTCAGAATTTCAAACTTTGAAGGCAATTAATTTGAGCTCAAACTTTAGAAACACTAATGGTACTTGCGGAATATTTGCTGTCGTTCTATCCGTCTTCTCCACATGCGTTCAGGCTGCAGAAAGAAGAATCCAGTCAGCAGGGGACGCGATGGGCAGTTCACAGAGAAACTCATGCACAGATTGATTTTGTCCTCTGGCTTTGTGGCTTAAGTGAGGATCCAGCTGAATGAAGCAAGTAAACACGCAAACTCCACACAGAAGAGCTCGGCTTGTATTTCAACCCGCAACCTTCTCGCTATGAGGCACAAGTGCAAACCACTGCATCACCGTGCAACCTTTAGTGAGCAAATAAAAACATTGTGGAGTGAAAACCATTCATTCATAAAATACAGTCAATCTGGTTTCTTTTCCTAAAATGAGAGGCCCGACAACTTTAACAGCAAGGGGTTTTTTTGGAATAAAACTTTTTTGCTTCCTGCTATATTTACTCCATTTTCAATCAAGAAAAAAAAAAAAAAATCCCTGCCTTGCAGCCAAACTCAAATTCAGACACTAAACTCTTAACTACCTTCCAAAATGCCTTTTTCCCTTCAGTAAGCACTGCAAACTTACAAAGAAGAGATAGGAAATAGTTATCTCTATACAAATGCCTCTGAGCCAAAAAACCTTTTGTACTTCTTTGTACTGCGTGTTGCTCTCTGCCAGCCGCGCTCCGATGGGGATAGAAGTACGGAGAAGGAACTTAAAAAAAGCCTTGACAGGAGACAAAACTGTCGTATGAAAGACGGAGCCACTGAGCGGCTCTGCGGAGTATCAGGGGGAAAAGTGTGCATGAAACGGCGGAGCTGGGAGCGAACGGGTCTCGGGCAAAAAGACGCAGCAAGACAGACTTTGAGGACGATAAAGAGGGACTCACTTCGCCGTGTGGTTGTCTTCCTGACAACGTTTAACACAAATACCAGACTGTCGGTGCCCTTGGCGACGAAGCTAACCGAGCTGCTGAGAGTCAAAGGATGAAACGACCTTTGAGGGAGTCGAACTTCTATTACCAGAAGAAAAAACAACTGTTAAATGGTTTCTAGGACATGTAATTTTTTTTTAATAAAAGGGAAAATCAACCGTTGAATTTTATAGGGCACAACTTACCTTCAATATCAGAATTATTTCTATGAAATTAAAACAAAAATAAATGTCATACTGAGACCTAAAATGAGAACATACATGAAGAACTGATGGGAAGGCGACTTTGCACATTCAGGTCCACATGATGGGCTGCTGTACTTTTCAGAGCCCACGTAGGTGATTTAAATTATTTTAAATGTTTGAATGCTGGTGTGGGCTGCTGTTCACTGTATGCATTTTTTTCTCCACTGTTCATTTTTTTCCCCTGACAATTTACATTTTTTTTTTAATGTTTCAAGAATCCCCATGTGATCAATCGCATGAGGATTTAGCGTTAGCATTGACTAAATTAATTTAAAAAAAACTATAAAAATATAAAAAGATTGTGGAATGAATTTACACAGAGCTGTGGGGTTATGTGGAAAAATCTATTTTAAAAGAAATTAAATTTAAATTGTTTGTTGAGGAGACTCCTCCCTCACCCCGACGCAGCTTCTTCGCAATCAAACAGCGATGGCAGACAGCAAGCAGAAGAGAATATCGGATTTTTTCACAGGGAATACTTCCTAAAAATCAAAATTGAATGTTCCCGAGGATGACAAAGGTAAAAACAACAACATTGTGGCAGCTGAAACTGAAGTCACGCCAGCGAGCAGCTGAGTACAACCCGCCGCCGCCGGCTGTCCATATGTTCATCTGTTCGTCGCTTGCTGTTGGTTTGTGGGACTTGAGTTCATTTGTTGATGTTTTTTATAATCTATCCTTACCTGTCATGTCAGAGGTAGTGAGTTTTGGAGTATAGACCCAACTGATCGTTTTTTTTTTTTTGCAACTTCAGCACCAAGGACAGCGCTTAAAATGACAGTGATTTACTGCTGAAAGTGTTTTTGTTCTCGTCAGTTCTTGTCATATGGTGAATTGCTACCGACCTCCTTATGGAGGAAAAAATGTAATACAGTGTGAATTTGTAAGAACTTCTTAATGTTTATTTGTACATTGAGCAGAACTCAATGAAGCTGTTAATGCAATTTCCCATCTTTCATACTGTCCCAGGCAATTTGGAGTTTTTGGATGCTGACTATGGACAAAGGCAGAGTACATCCCTGGACAGGTCACCAATCCATCACAAACATAAGGAGACAGCCACACACTCACTCACACTCACTCCTACATTAAACCGAGTCACCAGTCAACCTCATATGTTTTTGAACTGAGAGGTGAAACCACAGTGTCTGAGGAAAAGCCAAGCACTCTCCCGTAAACTCCACACAGAAAGCTTGTGCAGTTGAAGTGCTGACCGCTACTTCAGAGAGGAGTCCCTTTGACCCCCGTTCTGTCCACCGAACTCCTAAAACTTCTCCTCATACCTCTTTCCCATCAGGCTGCGTTCTGCCGCAGAGGGTGAAATTGGCTGGTAAGTGGCTTTACGAAATGTGTCACGAAATGATACAAAATCATTAGGCTTCAGTCTGAAGCTGTCTGAGACTGTCCGACATGATTGTTTTACAAGACGTAGTCAATCTGCCAGCACTGCAAGAAGACTGATTTAAAAAAAAAAAAAAAAAAAAAAGGTTAATGAATCCTCACATCGGCTTTCCAATGTGTTTTCTCATAAAGTCAGAAAAACAATCTGACTTGGAGAAAAATTCAAGAAATGATTTAGATCATTTATGTATGTCCTGATACATAATTTGAACAATAAAAACATATGATTGAAAGTTGCTTGCCACCATTTCCTTTATCATCATAACTGAAAATGTATGTTTCCGTCCATGTTAAGGAATAATTAGACAGACGCTCACTGTTGATTAAAATACATTACTTCATATTGTGAACATAATTACTCTCAGATTACCTTTTATTCCCCATAGAGCTGAGCACAAATGGAATCAAATCAACACGGGGAGCACAAAAGGCTGAAGCTTTATATTGATTAGAAAGATAATTAACTTGAATGACGAGTGCTTTAGGTTTAAACCACTGACTGTATGGCGGGAATACATGACCTCGGATGAGATTATCAGTCTACGTCGGTCTATGTCAATTCCCGCTCTAATGCGCACGTCAACTACAGAAAGAGGGCAGGAAGAGCAGCAATCATGTCTTCTGCTGTTGGTTGCCACTAACTATTTCAATACAAACAACAAAACACTCAAGTTGTACAGAATACTGTCAACACCCTTTCCAAGGCTGATTAAAAATGCAACAATCTGCAGCGATCGCTAAATACGGGTAATCCTCAGCTAACAAGCTAACCAGCAGCAGGGTTTATCAACAGTTATTGAGGCCTACACATAAATAACAGCGTTTATGATCAACGATTGGAAGCCACAGAGTAATCGCTCAAATTGGAGGACAACTAGCTTACAAGCTAATGTACTGCTAAGTTCTGCTAAGTTGCGTTGCTAAACTTTTGAAAGTGTTGTAGGCTACGACATGCTAGATCAGTGATCTCTGAGAAACCATGAGGTTTTATCATTGCTGTAATTCCCTGGAATGCATTTTATTTGTACTGGAGCGGCATCTGACGACTTTGATGGCCTTAACTTTGTCCTGTTTACCATCCTCTACTCAATTGTTAGTTTTCATTTACTTGGATGAAATCAAGCCCAGTGATGTTGCTCCCGAGTCACTGAATGCCCGTGTGCTCAGAGGAAACACTTTATCGGGAATAATTACACTGGCACGATACCGGCAAAGACAGAGATGCAAAAATGGAACGGTAAATATGATCACTTCCATGTGACTTCTTCTCACCTGATCAATCAGCATGACTCGACAAAGTATGACTGTGAATGCAAAGAAGAAATGTTGAGCGATTGAGAAGGTGTCAAAATGGAATTTAAAGTGACTTAATTACCTCTTTTCATTGTTTGGGGCGGCTATGTGTAACACAGTAATTTTATCCTTTCGGTAAGCAAAGGCCTATATTTAGAATGTGACATTAAAACATGTATAGCCTACTGATGGTACTCGTATTATTTACCTACTATCGTCATCTAGTAAATAAAAGAGCCTATGCACAAATTACTGTCAAACTCACCTCAACATGTCTTTTACAGTCATTTAATCCGCTGTGGGCAATGCTGAAATCACTGTTGCAAACAGCGGGCTGTGCAACACCCTCATTATTTTTCACCCCTACTTTTGTGTAGTCTTGGGTAAAATGTTTTCTTGTTTTTCTTTGGGTATTGTGCCTTGACGCTGGATACAGTGAATTGGCTGTCTGTCTGGGGTCCCTCTAGACACCAGGAGATTGTATCTCATTTGTGGGCGTCGGGGAGTCACTGTTAATATACGGGAGACTCCTGAAACTTCTGGGAGAGTTGGGATGTCTGGCTATGTGATTTGTGGATGTAATAAGGTGGTTTACCAAAAAGAACAACTGCTTTCTTTGTCATAAATAAGGGATGAAACCCCACCTCAGATGTCCAGACAATGGACATCAGTCCACATCCGCTTCCCATTCTCCACCTATTGCTGATCTTTTTTTCTTATTTTATCACTTGGTGACAAACTGTCGTAGTATGTCGACATAGCTAGCTAACATTGCAACTGCAAGATAATCGAGGATAACTGCGACAACCAGTCAAACAGTATAAAGAGACGGCAAGAAAGTGTTTATGATGGTCACACAGAGGGAAACATGAATATTCAGAGATTCCAAGCAGGATTTGGGCATTTGGGTGGGGTGAGAGTAAGTTCTTCTGAATAAATGAGCGTCTCATGAGCTCAGAGCGTCTCTGGATCCCCGTCACACAGTGGTTCATCGCAGCAGTCAGTCGTCTGTTATTCACTATTTTCCGTCTCCAACGACTCCCCAGAGCAGCTTTTCAAGTTTCCCTGAATGGCTGGAGAATTTAAGGAAAGTACTTGCAGACAGACGCAGAGACTCTTTCATCTTGCCAGGAGGTAAAACCAACCCCCTGTAAGAGTTTCTATTTAAATTTATTTATTTCATTCTTTATTTTTTTTATACCTCTGACTCATCCTAATGTCCCGTGGTCATTAAAGGCTCTTGTTGGTGGCTCCCTTATTTTGGTACTTTTTTAATTGCTAAAAATCATTTTACTGTCTACAAAAGTGACCTATTGATGAACTGTTAGATATCTTGACATGCACTTTTGTCGATCATCTGTTGGAATAAGAATATAAAAAAAATATAACAATAAGAATAGCTGACCCAAATGATTAACTACAATGAGTTTTTCTATTTGTTTCAGTTATTATTTAAGCCTGCACCATTAAAAATTCTTCAACAGAAATTAAACCCCTCAGGAGAAGCTGAAATTTCATTTCAGAAATAACTTGTGTTTTACATTTATGGAGAATAACTAATGCATTCTAGTTACTGGTTACGTCTTTCTACAGTTAAGCTGCACTAATAGCCTCTCCAAATAAATAATGCTGTCACACTAAAGCTGAGCTGTCTGTACGGTGTGTTTGAGTGCAGCTGAACATGACCTTTTCAGTCCTCAGATTTTTCAAGGATGCTTACAAAGAAAAGAAAGGGCCAGTGGCTGGAGAAAAAAGGGAACAGATTTTATTCTTCAAGAGAGCCTCAGGACAGACAGAAGAACAACAGATTTGTTGTTTGCTGATTCAGTCAAAATGAAAAGGAAAACAGTCACATTCAACAGCTTATTCCCACTGTTCTCTGTTCAGTCTTCACAGATTATGGTTCAAAGCCTGTTCTAGAAGTTTGCCGCCATTGCAGAGCAGGTCCTGGTGCTGCCCTACTGCAGTGCAGATACAGAGCGTTTTCTGTGGTGGAACTAAAGACGACCAAGACCAGGAACAGCTTGGCTCCTGGATGAAATCCTGTCATCATTAATGACAAAGATGGCTACCCTGGATCCCTGCCTCATGCGGTTCCCCTCCGAACCTCAATTTCCAGCATGATGGATGAGAAATCTGCCCCTAGACAACCAGTGGTCAAATTAACCTGGGATTCTTTCAAGGGTTTTTTTCATTGTGTCAATAAACTCAAAGAACCTGGTAAGAACCCCTCAGACAGAAAAATAAATAAATAAATCAACGCATTTCCGCTCATAGCTCTCAGCAAACAGATCAGCTCCACTTTGAAAACTCGTTCCCTATGGAGCAAAAGTTCTGCGTTTGATAAATACAGATTATTTTTGTTCTTACATTTATTTTCATTTGTAAGTAGGGTAGGGAGGGTTATTTTGAAAATGTAATCTGGTACAAGAACAAGTTACCTGTCAAAAAATGTAATCAGCAACTTACTCTAATTACTGAAATAAAAAGCAATGTACAAGATTACTTGTAGTTACTTCTAGATAACTTCAACAAGAAGCATAAAAAAGACAAGGACCAATACAATGTGGCATCCGCTCAGTGTACTGACAACTCTAACACAGCAAACACAGAATGCTCTGAGTATTATGAATACATGCTGAACTCTGAGGGGGAACTACGAGACTTAGTTCAATCTGACCCTCTCACACACATACGTATTGTAAAGCTGTCAGTGTGCACACAGGAACTAAGAGGTGGATTCTATTGCTCAGGATGCCATTATTTTGAACCACACACATATGTCTCACTCCAAGGGTTGTGCTCACCATCCGCCTCGCTTCGGCTCAGGGTGCAACTAAGGCAACACATCAACAAAGTCAGCACTTCCCATGCGTTGCGCCTCTTTAGCCCCCTCACTCTACAGCGGCTACTACACATCCCCCTCCTGAGAAGTCAGCCATCCCAGCGTCCAAGCAAAATCGTTCAAGCAGACCGTTCTGGCTGCCCGTGACCTTCTGACGTGGGTTGGGACTGGTCTCTGTGCTCGAGGGCACCACAGCCCATTGGTGCCCAGGCGTTTGCACCCGATATATCACGTCTTAGATTTTGTCCAGTACCTCACCCAGTCCCAGCCAATGGCTGCTCAGTGGGCAAATACCCTTTTTACGATCCGGACAGTAAATGCACACCTTCTCTCCGGGCATAAACATCTTTCTCGGGCACTGTGTGTCTTAAGCTCGCTTTTGTTTCATACATGCATGGCGTGGAGACGATTCTTCAGCCGACAATAACTGTCCATCTCCGGTCCTCCAGCAATCTCTGGTTCTAGTGTGGCGCCGAACACCAAATCCACTGGTGTCCGGAGTTCTTGTCCGAACTAGAGGGCTGCAGATGTGCACTGGCTGGTACGACCACAGAACAAGGGGTAGATGGCAGTCCCAGTCCCACTGGTGTTGGCTGGTCAGGATGGCCAGCTGGGTGGCCAGGGTGCGGTTGAACCACTCCACCAGTCCGTCGCTCTGGGGGTGAAGCGGTGTGTTCCAGGCCTTGTTCATCCCCAACCCCCAGCAGACCTCGCCAAACACCTGTCCCTCAAAGTTTCTGCCTTGGTTGCTGTGGAGTTCAGCGGGGACCCAGAAGCGTGAGAACATCTCCCGCACCAGCTTCTCTACTGTGGTGGCTGCACTTTGATCTGGTACTGTGTACACCTCAGGCCACTCCTTGAAATAATCCACAGCCATGAGGACGTACCGGTGCCCGGCATCCGTAACTGGAAAGTGAGGATATCCATCTTGCCATTGTCCATAAAGCAGCCCGTCGCTGAACTAAATGCTGCCCAGCTGGGAGTAGCAGGATTCCAGCTCCTGGCTCTGAGCTGACACTTCCATCCACTCCAGTTGTTGTTCACCCTCCAACCAGCTCTTCAGGGTCGGGTCAGCCTCCTGCTGCTGTTTTCGCTCCTCTGGGGACAGCAGAGTCATGACCTGAAACTCCAGCAACAACTTTACAGCATTACTAATCTATTAAATGAGCTAACTCACTGTGTAAATGAAGTGTGTGATTTTTTTTCTAGTCAATGTTATTGCCTGTGTTGTGAAAGCTTTTTTTCAAACTACATTATATTTCATGGCATGGTATCTTGACAGTGGAGTGGGAAAAAGATGATCATTTCATGAAGTATTCATTCTTACTGGCATCAGACAACATTATTTATGTTTGACTCTCAGTGTCTACTCCTCCCATGTTTACCTCGCTGTTGAATTCTGGCTTGGTTTGAAAAAAGAAGTTGTTGTTGTCTTCAGACACTGACATAATGAGAATAAACATAAAGTGATGGGCAGGAGCAGTGCTTGGAAACGAGTGTAGCTGAAGGGTTTTCTGTATTTTTAGGCCAGCTATACAACAAGAATTTGTCCTACTGGTAAATGTCAGTGCAAGACATGTCCAATATTGTGTTATGAATTTCACAATTCGACAGCTCTCTCTACTGCATGTAATTAACTGATCTATATTTTTTGTTGACAGGGATTGGAAAACATCGGGTTTTTCAACACATTATGTTCGACAGACTTTGGGAAAACAGATTGATCTCATCGATTGGCCAGGTTTTGAAACAATTTGAAACATTTTTAATATTAAATAGCCATATTAAATGGCCATTTTAAATTTAAATTGTTTTTTAAATTTTAGGTGAAGAATGGTATTCAGCAGTGGTGGGCCGTCAGGGCCTGCAAGGCCTTCTCTACTGGCCTAAAAGGTATTTGAATTACAGACTGATGTAAATTATATTTTGTCCATGAATACTTACTAAATGATTCCAAACGGTATGTTCCAGTTCCTTTCATAGTTTTCCCGTGGTTGTGCTGCTTCCAGACATGCTTTTTTCATATTAAATCATTTAACCAATCAGATTTTAGGCATCATCTGTTGCTAGGGTAAAAAGAAATCTGCCTGAGGCCTTCACTGTCCGTTCTGATAGCCCAGTAAAGTAAAGTAAAGCGTCAAGCAGACAGCTGCTTCAGCCAATCAGATTTCGAGTTGGTGACTCAGCGCCTTCTCGCTAGCGTACACTAACAACAGCATATCCAGGCCTTCTGATTTACATTCACCAAGAGATACAGTAGGTGGCGGTATGCACCTAAGTTGTTGGTCGCCTACCGCAATTATTCCAAAGAAGAAGAAGAAGAAGCAGAAGAAGACCTCAACAACCCTTTATATGCATATCTGTTTAATAAGATTTTTTTTATAGACATAAAATAGTTATTGAGGGGTGGATTGGTGCAGGCGAATCTGTCCTGAAGGCCTTAGTGTGAAATGCACGGTCCGCCACTGGTATTCAGTGATGAATCCTCACTGGTCTAGACCAGGCCATTGGGCCAAAATCGACCTGCAAGAAGCTCCAATCTGGTCCACCAAAGAAATGGGAAGAATTTCCGTAAAAACACTGCTTTTTTTTTTTTTACTTTTCTTCAGAGTTGTGAGACCTGAGCTGAGATAACTCACTGCCAGCATACTTTTATTAGCCCAAAAGTCATGTTAAGGTGAATTTATTCTGGGGGGTCGGCCGTGGCTCAGTTGGAATTGCAGTCGTCTTACAATTGGGAGTGTGACGAACAGGCCGTTCATCACTGGTGACATGACTCTGCATTTTGCACTTTTCTCTCACTCACACAGCACTTTAGAATGCACACAGTACTTTGAAAGGAAGCCAATTTGCACATAAAAGAAAGTTTGCACAGCAATTGTCATTTTAAATTATTTATTTATTGGAAGGCTGCTTGTCTGTGGGTCCGGCCGGGTGCCTCCTGCCTGATCACCCGCTCCCCCTCACCTCCTTCATCTTCACCATCCCCAGGGCTCTCCTCTCCTCCCTCCTCCCACTTTCTCCTCTTCTCTTCACACCTACAGTGGATCAGGTGAGAATGCAGCTCAGGAAGACCAGAGCCAGGAAAGCCACAGGTCCTGATGGCTTCAGCTCCAGACTTCTCCGGGACTGTGCAGACCAGCTCTGTCAGGTGGTCTGCTACATCTTCAACCTCAGGCTGAGACTGGAAAGAGTTCCTGCCATGTGGAAGACGTCTTGTGTGGTCCCGGTCCCAAAGACCTCGTGCCCCAAGGAGTCCAACCACTTTTGACATGCAGCCTTAACCTCTCATCTGATGAAGGCTCTGGAGAGGTTGGTCCTGAACCATTTGGTTCACCCCTGGTGAGCCCAAACATGGATCCTCTGCAGTTTGCGTACCAGCTTGGGATTGGGATAGTTGTCATCTCCAGAAGTTCTCTGATGACTCTGCCATCATAGGATGCGTGTCAGAGGGGAGCGACTGTGAGTGCAATTATGGACTTTGTCTTCTGGTGCGAGCAGAACCCCCTCCAGATGAACATCAGTAAGACAAAGGAGATAGTGATCGATTTCCGCAGGACACCGTCAAAGACTCCAACGTCCAGGGACTCCACATCGAGAGAAGGAGGACGTACCAGTACCTGGGTGTTCACCTAAATAACAAGCTGGACTGGTCAGATAACAGTGACTCTCTGTACAAGAAGGGTCGGTGTCGTCTATACCTAGGCTTGCATCATTTGGTGTGAGCAGACCACTGCTGAGGACCTTCTATGACACTGTGGTATCGTCGGTGGTATTCTATGCAGTGGTGCACTGGGGTTGCACTGAGCGAGACAAAAACAGACTCAACAGACTGATTAAAAGATCCAGCTCAGTCTGTGGCTGCCCCCTGGACTCCATGGAGGTGGTGGAAGAGAGGAGGGCTCTGGCCAAACTACTGTCCATCATGAAAAACTCCTCCCACACTCTGCACCAAACTGTAAACTCGCTGAAAAGCTCCTTCAGCAACACGCTGGTGCACCCTCGGTGTAAGAAGGAGCGTTTCCGCAGGTCGTTTATTCCAGCATCTGTCAGACTGTACAATATCGATGTATAAATTTCATTGCGTGGTGTTTTGATGTGCTTTTGCCTCCTCCGGTTTGCACACACACATCCACCTATTCATGAGCAGTGGCGCATGCTTCATCCTCCTGTGTGTGGTCTGTGTGTGGTGCTAAGGATGTGTATGGCGTTGCCTGCGAAATGTGTGCAATGTTTACCTGCAAAGCTTTTCTGCACTTTTGTGTTTTTCTTGTTTTCCTTTCATAATTTTTAATATTATTATTATATTTTTATTGTGATCCTTCTCTGGGCTGCTGTAACAGTGAAATTCCCCCATCGTGGGATCAATAAAGTTTTATCTTATCTTATCTTAACCTGCTTCTGCCTGGACTGATAAGTTTCCAAAGCAAGGACCACAAGTTTGAGTGGATCAGGGCAGAGTTCAGATCCTTTTCCCTGAAGGTGTGTTGTGACTATGACTATGATGTAGAGCTCAGTGGAGTTGGACCACCTGGTCACCAGGATCGAGTAGGTTTCAGCTCACAGATTGCTGGGTTTCGCCGGCTCTGTGAGGGAGACCACCGCGACATTGTCATGCCCGCTCCTCAGCCACTATTGAGCGGTCTGCTTTGCCGTTTTCCTCTCCCTTGCTGTATGCAGGTGAGCAGGCTGTGGTGTGGGCGGTTCTATCAGCTCACCTGTTCGGAGAGTGGCCTCATCTGTTCCACCTGCTTCCCAGCCTATTTAAGCTGGCTGCAGTCCACACCCCGACGCTGGATGGTTGAACTCCCTCAGTTAGTTGAACTAGAGTTTCTTCATGTTTTGACATCTGTCCATGCAGCTACTGACCTCGTTTCACGTCTGCTTCAGCCTGGAACACCTCTGTCTATCCTTTGCCTACCATCTGCTCACCTGGCCGCCCTGGAACTCGGTTTCACCTGGACTCGGCTCCCGGACCGTATCTCCGCCTTTCGGCTGCTGAAGCTGAAGCCCTGCCATGCACAATGTTGGCCAGTAGCTTGCGTGATGACAACCACCTGCGCGTGTTCCTGTTGAGCGAAGTTTTCTCCTTTGCAAAAACACTGACTGGATCATCTGTAGAGAATGTAGTCCCTTTCATACCCAGCCATGCTGAAGGCGTTGTCCAGACAGCTTTTGGGGAAAAAGTGAGCAATCCATCGGAGCAGTGTGGGACAGTAGATCCAGAGGAGGGAGATGAAGCAAACAACGCGCTCTCGACAAACTGGCGAAGTGGCCGGCGCAGGTGTGTGTCTCTACCTCTGAAGTTGTTGTGGTAGTGGCAGCTGGATGCTACACTGCTGCTGGGGAAGCCAAGCTCCCTTTAAAATCCTCCTATGCACTTTTTTTTGGCATTTTGTGGCACTTTGTTCTTTTACACAAGAAAAATAAGAAGTGGACCACTCAACCTGGACTCATCGCCCCTTCGTGTGCGCAGTTTTTTTCCGCCGCTCACGCCACACTGCTGACAGGGAGGTTGTTGGTTTGATTACCTATCTCCCCCGTCCATATGCTGAAGTGTCCTTGGGCAAGACACTGAACCCCTAACTGCTCCCAGTGGACAGATTGAGCTGCCTTGCATGGCAGCCGCCTCCACTGCTGTGTGAATGGGTGAATGTGACAATGCAGTGTAAAAAGTATAAGTGTAGTCCATTTACCATTCATAAAAATATGCATTTTACAGCAGATTAGGAGGAAAATTTGTGGACATTTCACTGTATTTTGCACCAGAAGGTTTTATTAAAAATTGATTTTACTTTGAGATTGTAGTCATTCTTGGGAGTAATTGTTTTGTTTTGCAATAATGACATTTTCATCACATATACTCTGTGCTACATCAAGAAAAACCAAGAATTAAAAACCAAAACAAGCAAAATCACAAACTCCTTGAGACTACCAGAGATAATGGTGAAGCACTGGGAGTGCCCAGAAAACAGACAAAAAAGAAACCAGACGTCCAACACGTCTTCACGTGAAGACAACCACATACTTAGACACAGGTGAAAGACATCAGTAACACTAATCAGACACGAGGAGGGGAATTCAAGGAGCCTGAAACAAGAGACTGTCAGAAATCACAAATCAATACGCAAAAGAAAATATTACCCATGACAATCATGACTATTTTATCAGTCTGACCCAAACCTCTCCATACAAAGCCAGGGAAGAGTTTCTCTCTTATACTTGGTAGAACCTCCAGTTGTAAACGCTAACTCCATAGCATGTCCAAGGCCTGATCGGGCACACTAAAATAGTTTGCCAGGATTTTACGAGCCGTAGAGATGTATTTACAACTTCTCTTCTATCTTGTGCAATTATTCCTGAGGCAATTTCCATGTGGGGATTAACTAAAGTTTTTCTGATCTTGAATATTTATCAGGCTGAGCTGCTGGATGTAAAAGAAAAAAAAAAAAACAATTAACACTTAATGTTCATGGTTTTACTGCAGCTGAGAGATTAAATTAGATGAGGCAGGAAATTTTAATGGAAAAATTGTGAAATTTGCAGCATATTTAATGACTCAGTCCACTTTGTATTCCGGGTTGCTCTCCTGCGGTCCCTCATGACTCACGCTGTCGAGATTTAGACAAACTGCTTCCTGGTGTCTGAAAACAGTGGTGAACCGAAGAGCTGCAGATAGGTTAGAAACGCTCGCCGTTTCAATATCATGTGAGTCCTTCCTACCCACCGCAGCACCTCCATTAAATATACTGCTGAAACCAGCTCTGACAATCAAGTGGAATGAACCAGGTCATTCATTTTCATTAGCCGCTCGTATTTCTTTACAGCTGGAGAGGTGAGGAGCATCTACCGGGTTCAAAGCATCAGGACTGAAGCTTAAATAATTATAGTCCGTCCTTCTGCTCTGCTCATTTTATCTGGTGTGGGTGACTTTTTTAAACGTGCACAGATATCCGACAATGAGAGATGGTTCTTGTGTGAGCCAAAGCTGCCACATTACCATATTTACTTCAAACAGGCCTACCTGGGAAGCAGATGTGCCTCGTTCATTGTCTGAGCGTTATTGCTCTACCTATCTGTCTCATTAAATGCTGATACTGCAGTAATTTGACAGAAAATGCATTGAGAAAGATTTGCTTCTAAGTCAATGGCACACCCACGTCCACTTTATGCACACATCTGCTGCACTTTTCCCCTCCTGGGTCTTCTGAATATGAACAAACAGGCTGAATGAAGTGATGATATCTGCAAATAGTGCCTGTGTTTGAGGGGACACAGCTGACAGCAAATGATAGCATTCCTCCCTCGCTGCCATCCAAGAGGCTCATTATTCTGGACACTTTCAATCCTCTCTTTTTTATATGACATGCTTCTTCATTGCTCTGCTTTTTCCTCCTGTAAGATGTATTGTTAACCTAACGTGCAGCCAGTTTAAAGAAGAAAAAAAAAGAGAGGCAGATTTATTCATGAACACCTTTTCAAAGCGAGTCAACAAAGCCGGTGCTACTGGGATAATGGTGTTGTGATAAAGCTCATCTACAAAGCACCTTCTCTGTATTATGAGATTGAATAACAGCCTGAAGAGCAAGTTTCCACGACGAGCTTATTATTATTACGCCGTGTAAGTCACATATTTGCAAAAACCCTAAAAGAATCTGAAATCCTGCTTAACCTTGCACGACCTGTCCAAGGGAATCATTTAAAGAATACTTAATTTTACTCAGACTGAAATTTAGTTTGCATCTATGAATATGGATTTCTATCTTAATGGCTACATGTAACATTTTATGTGCAATTTTTTGCTCAGTGTGTCTTGAAAGAAAACCATCAAACACTTTCTAAAATATCTCTAACCCATTAAATCAGGGTGTCAAACTTAAAACAGATGGTGAAATTCTCAATATTTCAAGCAAAACTTTGATATATAATCTTCAGAATAGTGAACACAACATGACACTGAGACCAGAGTTGAGATATCTCTGATGCTGCCATGAAAACGAGCTTCTTCATTTCGATCAAAGTGGCTTCAAAGCCATGTTGACAGTGTGATTTTGAAAAATAAAAAAATAGCTTTGAGATTTTTGGTCTTTTCACTGTATTTTACACCAGAAGGTTCCATTTAAACTGGCTTTATATTGAAATTTTAATACTTTTTGTGAGTAATCGTTTGTTTTTTCAATAATATAGATATTTTCAACAGGTATGCTCTGCACCACAACAAAGAAAAGTTTGTATTTAAAGGCTATTGTTTAGGTTTGCTCAGAGGAGGATTCAGGATGCTAGATTGGTGGAACGGGAGGTCGTTTTATTGAGAGCACAAAATAACCAAGAAACAAAAAAACTAACAACCAAAATCACAGTCTCTTCACGATCACCAAAGATAATGATGAAACACTCGAAATACACAGACAAACAAAAAACAGAAACACAGATGAAACAGCAGCCAGGACACATGGAACATGCCCAATATATACCACAGCCACCAGGTGAAGGCAGTCACACACTCAGGCACAGGTGAAAGACATCAGGAACAACATATATTCATACTATTTCATACTCTCCTTTTTCTCATATGTCTTCACAATGTGCAAGACCAGGCAGCAAGCAAAGGAGTTTAGAGGAGCTACAATGACGTACACAGAGAAGAGTGGATTCAAGTAAAGAAAAGCTTAAAAATCTGTCTCTATCCCTGCTGTGGACTCTATAAGAACCCTCCCGTTTCACGTCTATTTTCTGTGAAACTGCCCGAGAATAAAACCTGTTCCACCTCACCTATTGTTTCTGAGATACGATTTTGAAAAACAGTCTTCAGCGTCTGTAGTGTCTCTCAAATCTGCATATTGATGGAGCTGCTGATTATCCTGATGTACCGCTTCATACTGACGGAGACACTTTACATCGCAAACCTTGTCAGCAGGAAGTGGCTTAATAACTCCTCCCATGAGCTTTTAGGCTGATGTAAAACGCTTGATTACTAATCTGGATTCATTATACGTTTTCAAAAAGACTGATTAAATTATGAATTTGTTCCACAAAATAACAAAATGATTATGAACTCAATTTAATAAATGCAAAGCAGGAAATTCAGCATGCAAAATAGCTGTTGAGGAGAAGCTGAAATCAGGACCACGTTTCAAAAAAGCATTTTATTAAAGTGTGGAAATGTGCTGATAATTAGCTTCAACTCTATGCAGAGTTGTGTGCCCAAATTATGACTCTAGCTGGGTTTAAACTCTGATCTAAACATTTCCGACTTTGCAATGCTTCAGCAGATTAATAGAATCTGCCTGTCAGAAGCACCTCATGCTAAAATTAAACCGCATGGTGTGAATGCTAATACAGATTCATTTGCTTCAGTCTTTGTCCTTTTTATTAAAATCAAGAAGCATTCAGAGATTCAACGAAGGTGACTGAATTCCTCTGGGATTTTTTATAACAGAACCCTGCAGTCACATATCATTGAGATATGTAATATACATACTGCTGTAGGAACGCTGCAGCGGTGTGATTAATAAGAAGCCGGAAAGGAGGAGACTGGAGGCCTATGGGGAAGAAATAAGCAAAGCAACCACAGCAAAAGAAATAACATTGACTTCAGGGGTACATGCAGAGGACAAAAACTGAGGACAAAAAATGTGTTGTGCATCTGTTTCCCTTTTGAGGATGTTTCTGACAGTTTTTCAGCTCAAATTCCCGCTTTTTATGGATAAAGAGTGAGACGTGTGCATTCGATTCAGATCGGGCAGCATTATGCATTTTAGCAGTGAACATGCCCAGTGCTGTTGGCATACTCCTGCAGGAAAATCTTTTGGGGAAAATCTCAGCTGCCTGTAATATACTGCATAACAGGTGTGTAAAACCAGATGCTTGACTTTAAAGATCAGCCCTGTGCTCACATTCAATTCGACCCACAGCGCAAATTCAGTCTCCCGAATCCACGTGGCTGCTGCCAATACTGAGTGAGCAGAATACATTTCAGAATCAGAGCAACATTCTTCTGCGTTCTCCATCTGCTGTGAGGTTGTTTATGGAGCTGCTGATGCCCCATGTATAATTCTGACAGGTGCCTTTCCCCATCCCACATGCATCCGCCAATGAGTCTGTCAGCAAACAAAGGAGGAGTTGGCATAAGAAAGAACAGCTGGTGAACACTAATATATGGGCCCACTGAACTGCCGAGGCCTCTGTGGTACACATATGTATTCTCAGAGACATGCTCAACCTCAGATATCCCGTCCTCGAGGACTTCCAGACAGCCTTGCAGTCTTAATCCTAAATCTGGCTTAAAATCACCACCACCTGTGTTGCTAATTTAGGCAAAACATACAGCTACAGGCAAAACACACAGCTACAACCCAGCATGCAATTGGCTGTTGAAGAAGAGCATGAGGCAATAATACTTACAACTTCCTTGACAAATGTGAGAACAGAATTATTGTACTGAATACAATATAATATAAAGCATGTCTTTAGAAAGCGAATGAAGCAACAAATGAACCGACCGATCAAAGGACTGAACTAACCAACGGACCCAACAACCAGCCAGACAACCAACCAACCGGCCAACAAAACAACCAACTGACCATTGAAGAAACTAACCAGAAAACCCAACAGCCAGCCAACCAATGAACAAACAAATCCCCCAAAGAGCCAACCAACTAAATGACCAAGCAACCAACAAACCAACTGATCAAGCAGCCAAGCCTTGAACCAAGCAATGAACAAACCAACCAGCCAATCAACCAAACAACAAACTAGCCAACATAACGACCAACAAATCAGCCAACCAACCAACTAAACAACCAACCAACCAACCAACCAACCAACCCTGCAACCAGCCAACATAATGACCAACTGACCATTGAAGCCAACAAATCCAACAACTAGTTGACCAACCCACTAACCAACCAACCAACCAATCAAACACCCAACCAGTCAACAAACCAGCTAACCAACCCCCCCACAAATAAACCAGTCAACCAACCAACATAACGACTAGCTGAGTATTGAAATAACTAACGAACCCAACAAACGCAGCAAACAACCAACCAACTGACCAAGCAACGACCCAACCAACAAACTAACCAAATAACAAATCACCCAAAGACTCAACAATCAACCGACACACCAACCACACAACCAAGCATCCAACCAACCATCAAACCAACTGACCAAGCAGCCAAGCACTGAACAAATCAACAAACAGATAACAAGCCAATTAAACAACACACCAATGAAAGAAAAAGAAAACACAAACATCAACAAAAAGGGAGAGAAATATTTTTCAGACTGTTTGAAAACCTTTCTTAAAAGTGATAGAAAGGGATAATTGCGATACTTTCACCTGACTTTCACTTCTATCAACTGTCTGCAAACACAGTGAAACTGCAGCAAAAGTTGTGAGCCATGAAATAAAAACACATAAATGTGCTGGAACACTTAACTGAAGCTGAAGAGAATTTCAGGGCTGTGTGAAAATTCTCTGTGGGATTATTAAGCAAACTCACTCAGATCACACATTTATGCCATTGTTGGAATACATAAAAGCTGTTTTGAATGTGACTGACACCACAGAAAGCCTATTTGCATCAACAATCACAGCATTTGATAGAAATTCTCTCTCAATTTTGATAACGCGAAACCAGCAGCTCACTGTCCCCGACAGATTAAACCTTCACCTGGATCCTCATTAGTCACCTTCTGCTCCAGTTCTCAGCCTCTATCCACAATAGGCAAATAAATTAAACAAAAACCTCTGACAAACTGCCAAGCTCCATCTGCTTTCTCTCAAACTGGGCGTCCCGGCCAGGTACACAACCCTGGGATGTCACATTAAAGCTGCACGAGTCTGGGGAGCTGCAAAGGAGATGAGGGAGCAAGAAGTAGCACAAGAGGGTAAAATCAGCTTAGAACATTTCCTCAAGGGGATCTGGAGTTCACAATTGCCACACACCAGCACCCCGCACCCACACACACACACACACACACACACACACTCTTAGATACACAGTGAAACAGCTCACTGTTGTGATCCATTAGAGGAATGATAAGAGAGCGTGTGGCAGGGAGAAGACTATAGATCTCAATGCAAATCCTCTGTCTCCTGACAGAATGAAAAGACTATTCTTTAGGGGGGAAGCATGCTGCTGCTGTGGCGGCGGCGGCGGCGGCACACGCCTTCACCGGGACGAAAGACGGAGGCTGGTAAACAGGAATTAAATGATGCCGAGTGTGCACTGAGGCTTTAGGCATGACATTTCTGCTCCGCGAGATTAATAATGAAGGAGATTACTGGAACCTCAATGGGGACGTACAAACGAGACAAAACCCAGGAACATTATTAGAAGGCTGACAGCACACGTCAAATAAGGGAGAGACCCAGACAGCTGTTGTGGAATTAATATTTTATGGCCTCAAATGAAAGACGAGGGAAAATCTTGCAACCCGTGATCTAGTTGACTTCATCGACATAACTGTGGCGTCCCCGAGTTGAAAATATGCGCAGAGAATCATAGCAGCGACTGGAGAGAGCGTCAAATAATTCATGCAAGACGTAAAGGGCTATTGTTTCAGAAAACCTCGGCATAAGCCCGCTGCATAATCAAAGGTTTGACAGAGGAAGCAAACGAGGCAAAGCAGTCACACTGGAGCTGCCAGGTGAACATGCGAGGGGCCAAGTGGAGGTTAGGAGTAAATTATGTGGTAATGAAAATGCCTCAAAGTTCATCATGAGGTCTCGCACGAGTCAGGAAAACTTTTGGACGCAATCACATATTCTGTTGCACCCTTGATATCGAAACGTGCATTTGTGTATCACAGTTGGCTGAAGGCGGAGCGTCACGTCTGAACGCAGCGTGTCACAGTGTTGACACGATCTGGAGTCTTGGTGTGTGCTGACAGTGAGACGGGATCAAACCGATATGGATTGACAGGTGAATTTAATTTGCAAGATGTTTTTTTTTTTTTTTTTTCACCCCTCATTATGCTCCGAGTGCTGATTGCGATTTTCTGACAGACATATCATCCCGCTTGACTCCCCGCATTGAGGAGAGGAAGCTCCTCCTGACAGATCTCTAAAACAGACCATGCTGTTGTTTAAGCAAAACGCAAAAAGCAAAATTACTTCACAGGATAACATGCTTAGTTTTCCCTCACCTGAGGGGACCAGCTGTGTTTGATACACTGCACCCACTTTATTGCTTTAAACAGTCACCACAGAAAAATAATTGCCTCTTTTTGCAGATGGTGAAATTTCCCTTGACGGGTTGTGGTGAAATGCGAGCCATTACAGTCCCACAGCATCCCCGGCATTTCAGCACCAAGCCAAATGTAAATAGCTGGCGACGGAGCAGTGATACACGGCGGTGTCAAGCGCCGTGTAAGTGTAGCCGAAGGTCGTTTGGTTTTGCACGAATGGTTCATCACCCGGCGCACGCAGATTGTCAGAGTGAGCGATAGAAGTCATTGCTTTTTATTTGTGAAATGCATTTCATTCAGCCACGCCATGAACTCCAGAATCATGGTGTCACTATAACGCGGGGAAGAGTTTGAAGGATCTTTGCACCAAACCAGATGCTTCCAGGTTGCACAGTGTGTTACATGACAGCTTTTCTTTGGAGTATCATTACAAAAGCTTGTTTTAATTATCTTTTACTGTCTGTTGAGAATCGCAGACAATGCTTTATGATGTTTTTTTTCTCTGCATGAAGCTTTATTCGTCATATTCAGGGTAAAAAGATTTCTTTTTCACTTCAGGTTGGGAACAAGAGAAAGAAAACTGAGCTCAGGCTCATGAATTCCTTCCCAATTAGTTCATTCTTGCCGATCCAACTTGTCCAAGAAATGCTGTCAATCTTAATCTTCTGAACATCAGTCCAAAAACTTGTGAGTGTTCACAGCAGGCAGAGCCTCCATGGTAGCACCGCCTGAGTCTCTCCGGATTCTGTCGAAGTGTTTATTAACTGCAGCAAAGAACCAGATGTTGAAGACAACAATGTAACCGAGGGAACAAGTCCAACCAAATTCTCCCAGGATCCACCCCTGATGCACACTGCATGATAACAGTATTTCATCTTGTTCACATGGCTTTTTGTTTATCAGGGCCATGAATATAACCTCCAAACCACTCATAAGCCCCGGTGTCGTGAAAATACAGCATGTGTGACTGTGACTTCTGTTTCTCTCTGTGTCTCACTATGCAAAAATTAATTATCTATTTTATCATCAGCACAACGCATTCATCCAGCCAGAGTGAGCAGGCAGAAGGTACATGAGCTCAAGATCTTCTTGCTTTGAAGCAAAAGTGCAAACCAAAATTAAACTACCTCCAGTAGAAGCAAACTCTGAGGTAATGGGTACCTGAGATCGCTGCTCTGCTCTGGTTAACAGAGAGCAATCAGGAAACACGACAGTGAAGAGTTAATGGATGACTGACCACGAAGCCAGCTTCAAATTCAAGAGCGAGAATTTTGCTCTTATTGCTGAAACAATACTCTGGACCAGCTCATAGCGCAACATGAGATAAAAGGACGGTTTCTACCTTTTTGAGTCAAACATTAGATAAATGGGCCGTGCAGCGGTGCGTTGGTTAGCACGTCTATCTGGTCATTCTAAATCGCCCCTCGAGATGAATGAGAGTGTGTCTGGTGACCTGTCCAGGGTGCACATTTTCTCCTGAGCCAATATTAATAACATTAATGACTTGATTGCTATGAGAGTCATTAAAGCAGGGGTGTAAAACTCAGAGCTGCAGCCCTGCATGTTCTCCATGTCTCCCTGCTTCAACACTGCCGAGTGCAATGAGCGGCTCGTGATGAATCTTCATGAGATTCAGGAGTGTCGAAGCTGAGAACACGCAGGGCTGTGGGCCTCCGGTCTGACACTCCTGTATTAAAGAGTTTTGTTAATCAGCTGATTGTAGGAGGATTTTTTTCCCCAAAATATAGATATGCAAGCCAGGTTATCATCATCCTCATGTAAGAACCATGATAAACACACTCAATGCTTCCATTTACAGGTTTCACCATGACGACATCTTCTCATGCTAACACACACATCAGTGTTGTGCTGCTCTTAAGATGCCCCATATGGTACATATTGACAATAAAGGTACACTGGCCACTAATTAAACTGTGAGTGTTATGTTATGGTCATGCACTATGAGATTTTATGTCACCTTTACTGTATTTTTATTGATTGATTGTTATACAAGCTGTGAGCATCTACTTTTTGTTTAATCCTTCATTATTTATTTCCTACGTTTCCCTCTGTCATGCCTTCATGCGCCGAAACAGCATGTGCTCCGCTGAGTCTTATCAACACATCGCCCAACATAGGAAATTAAACAGGGTATTCATGCTTAAAGAAATATTGAGCTCTTTGTATCATCGGTAGAATTGATGCCATGCGGTAGTCCGGCAGTGTGACCACACATTAATGGCTATCAGGTCCCTCCGCGTTTCTGATCATCAAAAGGAATATTAGCCCACCTATTCAGCCGCCGCCGCTGAATGGAATCTCATCTGTCATATTCTGACAAGAGCTTTTTTTAGAAATGGGAGGTGAGCATGTGCATGTCATGGGTACAGATAGAGGAGTACGCAAAAGAATAAAAAAGGATATTACAAAGGCTACCATTCATGTGTGCGAATACAATGTAGGGTGCTGGATTTATCAAATGATAGCATGGAGCAAATCAGCGACTTGCATTATGTCTGAGAAGCAGGAGCGGTGCTGAATGGTGCTCTGTTCAAAAAAAAGGAAGAAAAAAAATGTTGCATGTTCGTATTACTGACAGCAGCTTTTAGTGTCCGGTGTGGAAGTGGACGGCAAATGGGCTGTTAATATTGACAGAAAACCGAAAAAAGGATATTTCTCGTTTTCAAAAAGGGCATGAAAACAAAACTCAGCAATAAATGACGGACCGGGACATTAGCCCCGAGATGTGAATGTGGATGATCTGAGCAATGCTGGATGGGAAAACTATCTCCAGCTGGCGAGGAACCCCAGAAGAGGAAATGTTTCTGGTGTTGTTGAAAGTGTTGTCAGTGAGATTTAGGCATTCGTTTAAACATCAATCTGTTTTTGTAATGAAACCACACACACGCCTGCAGAGAACAAAACATTCGTATGGACAGATGATGAAGTTAGTTTGCTAAATGACACGTTGGAACTATTAAACTACCAACTCCCAGGAGAATATGGACTGGGACTTATCCACTCAAGAGGCTGCCATCGTCGTTATTGTCCATCTGTAGTGCAGCACGATGTCGGGTATGAACAAAGCAAAAGATATTTATTTTTGAGTGACAATTTCCACCAGATCAGCTTTTTAGATTAACTTCTGCACATCAGTAAATGCAGCGTGTTGCATTTTTTTGTCTGATGGAGATCGATCCGTGTTCTTCTGACAGTGAATCAGTAATCAAAAGTCTAAAACTGCGTCTCTTCCCCCAGCCGACACCGGATGCACTTCCAGATTTATGGACACTTCATCGCAACATCGCTTGTTTAACAACAGCCATATGTCTCCTGCTGGTAAATACAATGTTGTTGTTGTCAAAAATATCCATCAGTGTATCTGAAAGGACAGATGTGCCGATTATATTGGTGTATAAAAAAACAAAATTGCCCTCTTTCTGAAGAGGAACTGATGGCTACATAAGCCTGTGTAATGAAACGATAATGGCCTCGACTCAGACTCTCAGTACCAAGTTCGTTCATAACACAAGGACAATCGACTGTTGCCTTGGCTTGTAGTTTGGTCTGTAACTGTGACTAATAGCGTAATTTCCTCGGTGAGGACGCCTAATCAGAGCTCCGCTTGCCTATTCAGATGCTCATGAGGGAAGATTTTGCCCATAATAGTCGTTTCCTGTTTCCTAAAAATGCTGGCCTAAACAAAATCTCATGCACTTAAGATAATGAAAATACTGCTCAGCGTAATAGCAACGTACAGCAATCTCCTGAAAACACAATGAATGCTGCCCTCCAGAAGCCATTTTAATTGATTGCACTGCGGCACAGAAGCCATACGTTTACATACTTTATGAGAAGTCTTTGTTCTCTGTACTCTTAGATCCTCGAGTATCTTGAGAGCGGAGAGGAACACCTGAGGAGATGGAGCCCGAGGGGATCAGCAAGTACTGTAAAAAAAAAAATTCTTGATATTCATAAAGCAAATTGTTCATGCATTAAAAAAAGAAAAGAAAAAAAATTGCTGCTATTGACTTCAGTGTTGAGCTTCTGGAAGTGCTTAAGTCACTGTAACATTCAGATGTCCTGGATAATAAAGCTAAAAAACACATTGTCAAGACAGCTAAATGGCTGAAAGTTTAAAAAAATGACTAATATAGCTACAACCACTGAAATTCTGAGAAGAAAACACAACCAAACTGGTTAAAACCGTTTGAAACAGTTACAATTTGTAATATAATAAAGTAAAGTGACTAACATGGTAGAAATAACCCCAAACAGAAGAACAAGGTTAAAAAAGAAAAGTAGGACAAGTAAAATGGTTCAAGCAGCAAACGTGACTAAATTGCATAAAAAAGCCAATATAGGTAATCCATTGGAAATATGTCTAAACCCAGTAAAATAGCTAAAAGTGTAATCAAATGTCTACCATTGTGAATTACAGTTATTAAGCTTTCAAACACAACCTTAGGTTTTTTTTTGTTGTTTTTTTTTTGTGTAGCAATATTTATAGCTGTGTCATCCTCATTTTAAAATTCGAATATATTTTGTAGCTCCAGACAGAATCACTTCTATGGAAAGTAGAAAAAGCAGCTGTTTAAGATGCAGACATCTGCCATATCTGCTGAAAATCAGCTGTAAGATTGGCCCATTTTAAAGCAGAGCAATACCAAGATGAAGATACACTACCCATCGGATTGAAGAATGGGATCCTTCCCACAGCCGCGTGTGTAATTTTAGAAGGTAAATTAAGCAGATCTTCTAATGATTAGTGTCCATGCATAAAGCACAATCCAGTGACCATAAACAAATCCACAGGAGGCCAGTGCCTGTGACCATTGTGCCATGCAGACGGGATATTCAGAAAGAGCGCGATCACGACGACAGTGATATATCGCCTGTTTGCTTTGGGGAATATCAGTGTGTTTTGTGCTGCATGTTGTTCCCAATGAGTACTCCACTGCTCCACTTTCCTATCCTGCTCTGTTAGTAAGACAACAAGCTCCATGTCTGTGTTTGTGTGCGCTCTAAACGTGGCCTTCTTTTAAACTTTTTTAAGATGCCAGTGCAGAGAGGAAAAGTGAAGCCAGGGCAGAGTTATTGCATCCTGTGTTTGTGGGAATCTGACCTGATGCTGCCAGTTTATGTCACATGTAACTTTCCTTTCTGACACCCAAGGCCATCTGAAACAAACGCAGTCATCTTCCACGGCTGGAGTCACTCCTTCCCCATCACCCTCTCTCGCTCGTCATAAAACTCAGCAGAGCTCTCTGAAATCAGCAGCCATGAATCATAAAGCCTGCACACACACACACACGCCTGTAACCTACAGTAATAAAGCATAATGGTGCGGCCCAGCCTCAAGGTCAGCCGCCACGAGAAAGACCCCGCCGCGCAGTCAACCGCATCCATCTCCCCGTTTGGATTGGGCTAATCCTTCAGCTGTTCACCTGCCTGCTCCGGACAGCGGCACACCTCGCTCCCGGCACTTCAAAGGCAGAGCCGATCATCATCTTTATGGGACCAAACCAGCCTTTCTCATGTGCAGCCGCCACCGACACTTCAAAGGATCCCCCGGTGATAAAACAGCGAGCGCGCGGCGTAATGGAGGAGCGAGGCGCACGCACTAATGACTCAAATAGAGAGGATGTTCCGAGTTGCGGAGCTGATTTAAGTGGTTAATTGGAGAAAGGCTTTGATGTGTGCTGCTTTTCAGGCCGTCTCCAAACAAAGCGCCAGATGAGATGGAGCCATTACTACTTTCACATTAGAAAAAAAAAAAAAAAAAGCAGCCGTCATTTACGGATTTGTAAAGGTAGTAGGTAATGTTGGGCAATAATGGCATTTCCTGAAGACAAAATGTACTCCTAATCAAAACAACAAATCAGTCCGGTGTGAGCGCTTTCTCTTTTCCTTTCCTGTGTTGAAATAACAACATCAAACAAAGTGAGGGAAGGAGAAGAGCGGATGATTATGTTTCCCTTTAATAAGAAACAAAACTACCCCTGTGGTTTAAAGGTGCTCCATTAAAGAATGGAAGTTTTTTTCCATTCTATATACAGTATTTTTTTTTTTCAAACAAAGAGCTGGTTCAGACATGGGTATGGCCCACAATTCAATTTCTGAATATTATTATCAAGCAAGGTCGTTTTTACTTACTATATATTAAAGAGAAAAATTCCAAATAGATGTACATTTTTTCATTATATCTAATTTACAGATTTACATAAGTTTTAAAATCTTATAATAGTTAGATTAAAGGTTATAAAGTGTAATAACGGTGTTATAAGCATTTTATGGAGGAATCTAAAGTCGTGTTTGCACTGTATATTAGCTGGTAAATGGATGAAATCACCAGAAATACCGCAAAATACATTGTAAACATACAGATCTAATCAGTAATCTGCTGCAGCATATGACTGTGAGTTCTAAGTAAAGTTACTACAAATATAAGGTACCATAACACTACAATAAACTGTGTTTGCTTGCTGTAAGTGCCAGTCAAAAAAAAGGAAGAACTCAAACCATTTCAATCTGCCTGGTTCATTAGAAGGCTACTTGGCTTAATTTGGAAATAATCTCTGGAGTTATAACCTGATACGGAGCCCAGGACGTCAGGCTCATCCATAAGTGTTGTGGATTCCTCAGGAATGAACTTACAGCACCACTGATAATGAGCTCAGAACACGTTATATCTTCACCACCCAGACAAATGTCACAAGTTAATTAATAAATGAAGCTTTATGACCTGTTAAAAAAATATGAATGCATTGTGAAGAATCCCTAATGTGCTAATACATCATAGAACACATCTTTATAGGAGTTATTAAATATCTCGCATGAGGCTTCTTGAAAGAGTTTGAAACTTCTGCGTTTCCTCTCACTGCCACTTGGGGAGCTGTAGACGCTTGAACTCAGTTCAACTTTATCTCCGCCGACTTCTGCTGATGATCTGAAAGAAGCACCCTGGACATTATCACCAGGCCATTACTCTCCGACTCGCTCTGCAGATGCACCGCGGATCATTTGGAGCTTCGCTCGCCTGTGGCAAAGCCTGGAAGCCGT